>NW_026137880.1:0-600000 GCF_019393585.1 Leptopilina boulardi | reverse complement strand
GACATGTGTGTCAAAAAAGTTTTGTGAAAATGTAAAAACTTGAGAGGAAAAAAGTGATATAATTTTGGAGCACGTTTTTGCAAGTGACGCCACGCCATTGCTCTACAGTGGAGACGGCATCGTGTTTCCGTATCATTTATTCGAGTACAACTTTCACACAGGATACATCTTAATTCACTCCACTTTTTAAAAATTTTTTTTTACATTTTTTTTTTAAAAATAAAAAATGTAAGTATAAAAAATCGAGTTTTTGCTCATTTTTTAACCAATTCACAGCGTGGTTCCGGCCAACATCGGACGCCCTGTAGGACTTCCGGAACAAAATTAAGGACGATAAACATTTTCCAGTCTTCTCCGAGTCACGGATGTCCTTGTTCGTCATACGACTGGAAAGAGTTAAACATTCCTGACGTCAGATGTTCGACTTCCTGGTGAGCTGTAATAATAGGCAGTTTTAATTATTTAAATTATCGCTTTGGAAAACGGCGCATGGGCAGTACACTCTGAGCCCATGCAACAGGTGTGTATCGTTTCCATTACCTGTGGCACTAACAGTTTTCCACCTTTTAAAATTTAAATAAATTTATTTTCATGCTTCCCGCCTCATTGACGGACATCTTTTTGGAGCGAACTAAGGAGTATAGGCTCTAGTCCAGTACCGTCAAGGCTGAAATTTGCCAGGAAGCCAATAAAAAATTTTCCAAGGAACGTCATCATCGAAGCAGTCAAGGTCAACTTGCGTTTTCTTTTGTCGGGTCCATTTGAACTTGTGAGTAAAGTGACAGTGGTTCTCGGCCAGCTCGGTGTGAAGGAGTGACATTTTTTTCTGAAAGCGACAATTTACATATTTGATTTTTTTAGAATCTTTTTATAAAATTATATATTTAATTATTTATTTACCTTCAATTTAAAATTTTTTTATTATTTTTTTGGTAAAGAACAAAAAAAAAGAATTCATATTTGTAATTTTATATTTATGTCTCTTTCTCCTTTTTCTTTTTTTTTAAAATTTTTTTTACTAAACAAAAAAAGAAAATAAATAGTATTGTGTTCCCTTGTGTCACATTTTGTCAGGAATGTTTTATTTTATTTTTTTATAACAGCGTCCAATATCGAAATTAATTTTTTTAATTTTTTAAATTATTGACATAGTCATTTTATGTATTTTTGAAATAATTTAATATTTAATTTGCTTGTGCATTGCTCGTACGCGTTAAATAAGTTTTATTTTGAAATATTGACAGTTCTATTTCGAGAGTTTTAGTTTGCGAACATTCTAATACTTAACGGTTTCGTGAAATTATATTACAATTTCAAGAACAATTTAGCAGCTTGATATTTTATTTTTTTTTCTTCTCTTTTGAGCATTATTTTTTTCTTTTTTATATTTTATTTTGATTTTCTTTGGTGTTTTGCTCTACGGTTTTCTCGATTTAATCAACAATGGCACACGTTGGTAGCGACGACTATATGACCGACGATGGTTCCGACCAGGAGCGACGGCCCGGCGCCGCCCACAGGAGAAACAACGGTTTTCGACAAATGCTTAAATTACCCGGTTTTTACCACAAAGAGCCTGGGGTATGGTTCGCCGAGATTGAACTCCTTTTTGATTACGCGGGCGTGATTACCGAGAAAAACAAGGCTGGCGCAGTCTTGGCCGCGCTTGATTTCGAAACAGTAATGACGATTAGCGATATCATTACACAAGAAACTCAACCGGAAGATATTTACGCGCAAATTAAGCAACGGTTAATCGCGAGTTACGCGGTTTCATCGGAGTCACGTTTAAGGCAATTATTAAAGGGCGAGTTGTCGGGTGAAGGTAAACCGTCATTAATTTTAAACCGGATTAAAACACTCAGCCAAGGGAAATGCGGAGAGGAAATTATTAAAACCGTGTTTTTGGATCAACTGCCTAGCAGTTGCCGTTCAGCATTAGCCCTAAGTGAGGTTAAAGAAGTTGAAAAACTTGCCGAATTAGCAGATCGTTTCGTCGAAGCTTCCGGACAGGCTGGTAATTCTCAGGTCGCGGCCGTTTCATCTGCAAATTCCCACGAGGATCTGGTGAAGGTGATCGAGACGTTGTCCGCAAAGGTCGACGCCATTTCCGCTTCTAGTAGATTTCGTCCAGCTTCGCGCTCCGAGACCTATAAAAACAGAAACAGAAGTAAATCTGGAAATAGGAAATTTAACAACAATAATTATAACAATAAAAATTTCAATAATAATAAAAATTTGAGAAAACAATTTAATCAAAATTACAATGCCCAAAGGGATAACGGGAATAATTCTCAATTGTGCTTTTATCATGGCAAGTTCGGAGATAAAGCACTTAAATGTGTCCCGCCTTGCGCTTGGCAAGACGGTACATCGTCGGAAAACTAATATGGCCGCGTCAAGTAAATATGATAAATAACCTTCCGCGTTCAAAACGATTATATATTCAGGACCGTAAGACAGGGTTAAAATTTTTGGTAGACACCGGTTCGGATCTGTCAATAATCCCAGTAAAGCCTCAAAATGCAGTTAAACCATCCGAATATGTGATTTATGCTGCAAATAATTCGCAGATAAATACATACGGATGTCGGAAATTAACAGTCGATTTTGGGATTAGTCGTTATTTACCTTGGGATTTTTGTACAGCCTCGGTACCTTACCCTATTATTGGAGCCGATTTTTTAACACATTTCGGGTTAACGGTCGATTTGAAAAATCGGAAGCTTATTGATATTAATTCGGGAAATAATACCGATTGTTTTCTTAAGAAAGCTACGGTCACAGACATTAGTTCTATCGACAAGTCAATTCCATTTTATCATATTTTGCATAAATATCCGGAAATAATGAATTTATCTCAACAAGAGTCACACACAACTCATGGCGTGTACCATCACATTGTGACGAAAGGACCACCAGTGTCCCAACGCCCGCGTCGACTTCCTCC
The DNA here is from genome assembly GCF_019393585.1 of Leptopilina boulardi. Taxonomy (NCBI): domain Eukaryota; kingdom Metazoa; phylum Arthropoda; class Insecta; order Hymenoptera; family Figitidae; genus Leptopilina; species Leptopilina boulardi. Next base: position 597,050 of record NW_026137880.1, on the reverse strand, counting down.
CGATAAGCTTGCAATTGCAAAAGAGCATTTTAAAGCTTTAACGGCAGCAGGAAAGTGTCGACCGTCGAGCGCAGCCTATGCTTCTCCCATCCACATGGTCCAAAAAAGTGACGGTCAGTGGAGAGTGTGTGGAGATTACAGGCTTCTGAACACTGGAACTGTTCCTGATAAATTCCCGATACCGTACTTGCACGATTTCGCAACTAATTTGTACGGTAAAACAATTTTTAGTAAACTTGATTTACACGCGGCATACCATCAGATACCCGTATTTCCCGACGACATACCAAAAACAGCATTAACTACACCGTTTGGATTGTTCGAATTCGTTTTTATGCCCTTTGGCTTGCGTAATGCGGGTCAAACATTCCAAAGGTACATGTTTAGAGCCATTGGCGATTTGGATTTTATTTTTGTTTACCTGGATGACATCCTTATAGCTTCCAGAAATGTTCAGGAGCATGAGGAGCATCTCGACACAGTTTGCAAACGATTAAAACAATTTTCTCTCAAAATTAATCTTAAAAAATGTATTTTCGGTCAATCTAGCATTGAATTCTTGGGCCATCGACTCGATAAAAATGGGTTTGGTCCGACACCAGAAAAAATTCGAGCAATAACCGATTACGGGAAACCGCGCACGATTCACGATCTTCGACGTTTCCTGGGATTAGTGAATTTTTACCGCCGTAACGTCCCTCACGCCGCGCAAATCCAGCAACCTCTTAACGCGTTTTTGCACGATACGCGCAAAAACGACAAACGCGAGATACATTGGAACCCGGCAGCCGATCAGGCTTTTGAGGCAGTTAAAGAGGCGTTGGCTAAGGCTATATTGCTTGCTTATCCGTCTTCTAGCGCACCTATACGTCTCGTTACAGACGCTTCGGATCTAGGGATGGGAGCAACTTTAGAACAATTTTTAAATAATTCTTGGCAACCATTGGCTTTTTTCTCCAAAAAATTTAATTCTGCCCAGTCGAAATACAGCGCCTACGATCGAGAACTTACAGCGATCTACGAGGCGGTTAAATATTTCCGATATTTTTTGGAAGGCCATGAGTTTAGTATTTGTACGGACCACAAGCCGCTGATTTACGCATTTCAGAAAAATAGCGAAAAAGCTTCTCCCAGACAACAGAGGCAACTCTCTTTCCTTTCTCAATTCACATCTTCGATAGAGTATCTGCCCGGCAGCGATAACGTCGTCGCTGACGCTTTATCGCGTGCTGATGCGATTACTTTTTCATCGGAGATTGATTTGGCTGAGCTTTCTCAAGCTCAAAAAGAGGATGAGGAGTTGAAGCTCATGTCCAAGGATAATAATTCGTCGTTGAAATTAAAGCGTTTCGATTGGAACAATGTTTCACTGATTTGCGATTTATCGGGCGATAATTTGCGACCGTTTATCCCGCGTTCCCATCGAAAGCAAATTTTTGATAATATACATAACTCTGCACATCCTGGGGGAAAAATAACCGATCGAATTATCAGAAAAAGGTACATTTGGCCATCAATGAACAAGGACATAAAGGAGTGGTGTAGGTCTTGTGTGTTTTGCCAACGCTCTAAAGTGTCAAGGCACACCACTGCTATGCCGTCTCATTTCATAGCACCTGATAGTAGGTTCCGGCACGTCCACATGGACATAGTAGGTCCACTACCAGTGTGCGATGGTTTCAGATATTGCTTAACCCTTATTGATAGGTTCTCGAGATGGCCAGAGGCCATTCCGCTCAAAGATATCGAAGCTACGACAATATGCCGAGCATTCTTCGACAATTGGATTTCCCGGTTTGGTTCTCCAGAAACCTTATCTACCGATCAAGGTTCTCAATTTGAGTCTCGATTGTTTTCTGCTCTTCTTAAATTAACTGGTTGTAACCGTATTAGAACCACCCCTTATCACCCGGCAGCCAACGGGTTAATCGAACGCTGGCACCGCACGTTTAAGGCTGCAATAATGTGTCACAGTAATGTAAAATGGGTTCATTCTCTTTCTACAGTTCTTTTGGGTCTGCGGAATAATGTTTTGGACTCGGGGGCGTCGCCGGCCGAGTACCTGTACGGAACCACCGTAAGAATTCCGGGAGAATTCGTGGTTCCGGATGATTTTCCCGCGAATCAACAAATATTTATCGAAGAATTTAGAGAGCATATGCGAACAGTTAAACCTGTGCCCGTAGAGCACAAGCATAAAAGAAAGATATTCTTTCATAAAGACATATTTACTTGCTCGCATGTTTTTTTAAAAATTAATACGGTAAAAAAAGCGCTTGAATGTCCATACTCTGGTCCTCACAAAGTTATCAAACGAACATCGGATAAGATTTTCGAAGTCGAAATTAACGGAAATAATAAGCAAATATCAATAGAAAATTTAAAACCAGCATTTTTCGCGACAGAAAATAATTTAGAAAATAGTACTAACGTGAGCAATGCACATTCAAATTACCATGCGACAGTTCAGGCTGATTCGATTCCTTCGACTTCGCAAAGTAATGTGAATTTTAATGTAAGACCTAATATGCGTACCTATGTCAATAAAAAAAGGTCTCTTTCAAGCAATAGAAGTAACTTAAATTTTATTTATAAAGAAACGAAAAGACTAATATGACTGCGATATTCTTTGTAAGATAATTTAACGATATTCTTTTTAGAAATGTAGCGATATTTGTCAATGAAATTACTTGTATTGTTAAAAATGTGTGTTTGTAAATAATTGTTTATTATGATATTTATATTTTTGTTAACAAGCTGTGCACAGCAATATTTATGTATTATATATTAATGAAAAACTTACTCAGGTATTTGACGACTGATCACCGTGTAAATGCTTGATTTTTCTTGAACAATTGTTCATTGACACAATTAATTTTCACAATTTTCAATTTTTTTTCTTCGAAATTTTAAAATTTGAACAATTTGAATTTTTGCTGCGATCAAAATCACAAACTTCACCTTATTTTAACACTTCACTTTGTAATTAGAACTTCAAAATTTTTTTTCTTCTTGTTGTATAAAAATAATATTTTTTTTAAATAACCGTTTCACTTAGGGGGGAGTACTGTGGGGATCGCAGCACGATAAATGCGGTTCCGGTAACTGCGCGACTTTTCTCTCGCACGAAAAGTGAGACACTGAATGTGTGACGTCTCTCGCTCCTACGTGAAGAGAGACAGAGAGAATGATTGTATGTTCGCGTATAGTTCAGTTGCGTCTGGAACCACGAATGATAAGCACGCACTTTGCGTAATTTTAATAATCACGAAATAGTTAAATAAATCTAAGTTTGAATTAATAAGTGTTAATAATAATTTATTTAATTTGTCCACCATCGTGAGGATTCCTTCTGGACCTTTTACAATTATAATATTAATAAAAATCCCACAAGCTCCCTATCAACCCCTGAGGTTATCGAAGTGTCCCAAAACCCGACCAGTACCGGGACACCTCCCACTACAGGCGTCCCAAGGATCATCAGGTCGTGACTTTGGCCGTCCCACTGCACAGTGGGGCCAAAAACACGTCCGTGGACAAATTAACTTAGAGCCTACAAATTTCAACCGATTTTGACGTTCTTTGAATTGACTTAAAGGTAATAAAATTCCACACAGCGCTGTCGTTTTTGTTTTTTAAAAAAAAAATTTTTTCTATTGTTTATTTATTGTTAAAGTTGAAAAACTTTTTTTTCTTCTCTAAAAACTACATAAGTTTTTCAAAAAGGACGGTATTACATCAACAAAGCCTAAAATTGTTAAAGCAATGATTTGAGAACATTTTCTGAGATTTAAATAATTGTTTAACCTTTACTTGACACACTTTTTCTGAGTATCATACTTGACACATTGGGGTTTTTTGTACCCCATCGACAAAAATCATCATGAAAAATAAAATATTAAATATATCTACTTCAATTTTTTTTTACATATTCTTGAGAGGTATCTTCTGAAAACTATATAAGTTATATAGTAGAATATTTAAAGTAAGTATTTTTAAAAAATTGGAAAACGTGAGGTATTTCGAGAAAAATTGGTAAGAATGGAAAAACGTGGGGTATTTTGTACCCCAGTGTGTCAAACAAAGGTTAAAAATTTTTTGTAATTGTTATTAACAAATTAGCGGACTAAAGACGATTTAATTGTTTTTTTTACTTTTAGCAATTGAAATGCATGTAATCTTTTGTATTTAAGGGCCAAAAGTAATTAACATTGAAAATAATTATTATAAACTAATTATTGTTATTTTTTAAACAATTTTTATAAACAATTTTCTTTATCTTAGTTCTTTATAACTAAATTATTTAAATATTGTGTTCAGTCTACTATATTATTACTCAAGATGAACAAATATTGCTAAATTTTGACAATTTTACAACTTAGCTTTGTTTAAACAACTCTTAATTAACAAATACACAGTGACGTTGTTTTTAGTTGTTTCAAATTCGTTTTTTTTTCAAGACTCCTTAATTTTTAAATATTTTTATATTACATCGTCCGACACGATTTTTCACACATGAAAAAATCAATGATTTTCAGAAACACCAAAAAAAAGATACCCGTGTCTGTCCGTTTTGCTAGATCAGGTCATTTTTTGCTTTTAGAGGTAAAAACAGCCCTTAAATGAAAGGTGATAGGAAATCTTGTACAAATTAATAATTTTTTATGAAACCTGGTATCTCGGGGTTTTCCGGGTCGCTGATTACGAATCTGATGTCAGATTTTCAAAATTCAAAATGGTGGATTCAATATGGCGTTCGAAATTTATAAAAGTTCATCGAATTTACTTGAAACTTGTTAATTTAAGGTTTTTGGGGTCGCTGATTGCGAATATGATGTCAGATTTTTAAAATTCAACATGGCGGATCCAATATGGCAGTCGAAATTTATAAATATTAATTATTTTTTATAAAATTTGATGTCTAGGGGCTTTTGAGGTCGCTGATAATAACATAATAATAATAATAATAATAACATAAAAACATTTATAAATTTCGACCACCATATTGGATCCGCCATTTTGAATTTTGAAAAGCCGACATCAAATTCGTAATCAGCAACCCCAAAAACCTTCAAGTAACAAGTTTCAAGTGAATTCGACGAATTTTTAAAAATTTCAAACGCTATATTGAATCTGCCATTTTGAATTTTAAAAATCTGACTTCAGATTTGTGCTCAGCGACCCCAAAAACTTCTAGACACCAAGTTTTATAAAAAATGATTAATATTTATAAATTTCGACCGCCATATTGGATCCGCCATTTTGAATTATTAAAATCTGACATCATATTCGTTATCAGCGACCCCAAAAACCTTCAAGTAACAAGTTTCAAGTGAATTCGATGAACTTTTATAAATTTCGACCGCTATATTGAATCCGCCATTTTGAATTTTGAAAATCTGACATCATATTCGCAATCAGCGACCCCAAAAACCTTAAAGTAACAAGTTTCAAGTAAATTCGATGAACTTTTATAAATTTCGAACGCCGTATTGAATCCACCATTTTGAAATTTGAAAATCTGACATCAGATTCGTAATCAGCGACCCGGAAAACCCCGAGATACCAGGTTTCATAAAAAATTATTAATTTGTACAAGATTTCCTATCACCTTTCATTTAAGGGCTGTTTTTACCTCTAAAAGCAAAAAATGACCTGATCTAGCAAAACGGACAGACACGGGTATCTTTTTTTTGGTGTTTCTGAAAATCATTGATTTTTTCATGTGTGAAAAATCGTGTCGGACGGTGTAATATAAAAATATTTAAAAATTAAGGAGTCTTGAAAAAAAACGAATTTGAAACAACTAAAAACAACGTCACTGTGTATTTGTTAATTAAGAGTTGTTTAAACAAAGCTAAGTTGAAAATTGTCAAAATTTAGCAATATTTGTTCATCTTGAGTAATAATATAGTAGACTGAACACAATATTTATATAATTTAGTTATAAAGAACTAAGATAAAGAAAATTGTTTATAAAAATTGTTTAAAAAATAACAATAATTAGTTTATAATAATTATTTTCAATGTTAATTACTTTTGGCCCTTAAATACAAAAGATTACATGCATTTCAATTGCTAAAAGTAAAAAAAACAATTAAATCGTCTTTAGTCCGCTAATTTGTTAATAACAATTACAAAAAATTTTTAAACAATTATTTAAATCTCAGAAAATGTTCTCAAATCATTGCTTTAACAATTTTAGGCTTTGTTGATGTAATACCGTCCTTTTTGAAAAACTTATGTAGTTTTTAGAGAAGAAAAAAAAAATTTTTCAACTTTAACAATAAATAAACAATAGAAAAAATTTTTTTTTTAAAAAACAAAAACGACAGCGCTGTGTGGAATTTTATTACCTTTAAGTCAATTCAAAGAACGTCAAAATCGGTTGAAATTTGTAGGCTCTAAGTTAATTTGTCCACGGACGTGTTTTTGGCCCCACTGTGCACTGGTACTGCCAAACTCACCAGCCGCTGGTCCACATGTCCCTCCTCCCCGAGTAGGGACACCTATCATCATCGACGACGACAGTGACGACGACGTTCTCGAGATCTCTCCCCGATCTCCTATTCCCCGGTCACCCTCACCGGAGCCGGCCCTGCTGTCCCAGTGTCCCATTTCGACCAAGGAAGCTGTCCCAGTTGGGGACCTAGGAACTGGGAACGTACGATTCCCTCCCTACTCGATTTGCCGTACATCAGTCCAGTACCCCGGCCGGTACTCGCAAATCATACCAGACGCTTCCACCACCATCAAGTTAAGCGACTCAATGGGTATGTGTCCCAACATAATAAACGCCGTTAATATGACCAACAAAAATGTAAACGGGAAATAAGGGGGTTTCAGAATATATATATATTTATTCTTTATTTAAAATTAACTGGAGCATTTTATTTTGTACCTTCCTGAATTTCCCATCCTGTCCCATTCTGTAATTATCCTAGCCAAATCCCATTTTGTTTTGTTCTCTAAGAAATTAACATTCAGCGTTGTAAATAATTGGTAAACTTCTACTGATTTTAAATCGAACTCGCTTTGAACTGTCCCACCTTCAAAGGGACAGGTGTCAACTTTAATAAAATAAAGAGGAAAAAATTTTAGTTTTAATATTTTTGAAGATTTGAACAGTTTTATAGTTGTTGAAAAAGCAGAGTTCGCACAATTTCGGACGGTAGTGTAGCTGCAGTAATATTATTTTTAATATTAATTAGTTTTATAGATAATTAGTTCTTAATTACTAAACTTTTTTGAGATCGTATTGAAAAGTCGGTAATTGTACTTGACGTAGTAGAATCTGAAGTCCAATTTCAAAAATTCAAAATAGCAGATCCAATATAACAAATTAAAAAAATTAAAAACTGATTGACTTTGCTTGAAAGTTGTTACTCGGCGTGAGTAGTGAGTAGTGTTCATATGATAAATTTACCATATGAGTAGTACTCACATGGTAAAATTGTCGGTGAATCTGTCACACTTCGCTTTCATTTATTTTTTTAAAATTATATATTTCTTATTCCAAATCGGCTTTTTTAGACTTCGAAACATTTATTCTTATTCATTTATAATGCAAACTCGAATAAACAAACGTCAATTCAAATGTTTAAGAGAAAAGAATTCACGGTAAGAAAAAAATAATTCACCGTAACGTTCCAATTCGGTTTTTTCGCCAAACCGCATTCAGCTTAAGTTACCACCAATTCTTTTCGCTTACTCCTAATTCTTTTTTTTACTGGGTTATAATATACCTATAATATTGTAATAATTAAAGAATTATATTATTATTTAATACATTATGAAGATAATAAATCTTTAATATAACGTAAAAAATATAATATTTACTATAATTGTATTTTCAAAAATACAACAGTTGAAATATTTTCAATTTTATATTATGCTTTTATTTTATATTTGTATTGTATTTATAAATATATAAGTTATTAATTTAATAAAAATAAAACTTTATACATTTATTACAAAGTTTTTTATTCCATTAATAAAAAAAAAATTTAATATAATTTATTTAAATTAACAGCAATATATAAATTAAAATAATTTTATATTAATATTAAAAATATATAAGGGACGTTCTTTGTCAACCGGACCACCCCATCTCTCCATAATTGGTTTAATTTAAAAAAATTTTATCATATTGGAAAAATTAGCTTGGAATGTCTACTTTTTAATCCCATTGGGCGCTTTTTGAAATTCAAAATGGCGACTTAAATATGGCGCCTCAACGACATAAAAAACACAAAAAATCCACTAATATGATCTATATTATTGTTTAAAGCTTCACATATGACCATAAAAATAACCACAACATAGTTTACTTACAAACTGATAACGTATCTCAATTCAAAATTCAAAAATTCAAAATGGCGGATTAAATATGGCGGATAAAATTAAAAATTGAGCTAGACTCGTGAAAATTACTACTTGGGGGTTTTCGAGGTCGCTGATTACGAATCCGGTGTTAGTTTTCAAAAATTCAAAATGGCGGATCCAATATGGCGGACCAAAAAATTTAAAAAATGGAGCTAATTTCGTAAAAATGTCTACATAGGGGTTTTTTTGGTCGCTGATTACAAATCCGAAGTCAGTTTTAAAAAATTTTTAAATGGTTGATGACAAATCTCCATTTAAAATTCAAAATGGCGGATAGAATTAAAAAATTAAGCTAGTCTTGTGATTATTAATCCTCACGTAATTTCCATAAAAAGTTATCTGGCGTTGTATTCGATAAGTTCAAATGACACCTTTTTACGTTCAATATAAAAAAGTTAGATCAATTTTTTATATTTTGGTCCACCATTTTAGATTCACCATTTTGATTTTTTAAAAAGTAACGATGAATTCGTAAAGATTGTCCTGAAAAACCCTTAGGTAGACATTTTAACGTGTTTAGCTCAATTTTTTAGATTTTTGGTCAGCCATTTAGAATTTTTAAAAAGTAACTGCAGATTCGTAATCAGTGACCCCGAAAACCCCCGAGTAAACAATTTCACGGGTTTAACTCAATTATTTAAATTTTGGGCTACTATTTTAAGTCTGCCATTTTGAATTTTTAAAATCTAATAACGGATTTGTAATCAGCGACCCCAAAAACCCCCGAGTAACAAGTTTCAGGCGAATCTAAACGATTTTTTAATTTTTGTCCATCATATTGGATCCGCCATTTTGAATTTTTGGAAACTAATACCGGATTGGTCATCAGCGACCCCAAAAACCCCAGTGTAACAAGTTTCAATCGAATCTACACGATTTTTCAATTTTTGTCCGCCATATTGAATCGGCCATTTTGAATTTTTGAAAACTAACAACGGATTCGTAATCAGCGACCCCAAAAACCCCCGAGTAACAAGTTTCAGTCGAATCTAAACAATTTTTCAATTTTTGTCCGCCATATTGGATCCGCCATTTTGAATTTTTGAAAACTAACACCGGATTCGTAATCAGCGACCTCGAAAACCCCCAAGTAGTAATTTTCACGAGTCTAGCTCAAGTTTTAATTTTATCCGCCATATTTAATCCGCCATTTTGAATTTTTGAATTTTGAATGGAGATACGTTATCAGTTTGTAAGTAAACTATGTTGAGGTTATTTTTATGGTCATATGTGAAGCTTTAAACAATAATATAGATCATATTAGTGGATTTTTTGTGTTTTTTATGTTGTTTAGGCGCCATATTTAAGTCGCCATTTTGAATTTCAAAAAGCGCCCAACGGGATTAAAAAGTAGACATTCCAAGCTAATTTTTCCAATATGATAAAATTTTTTTAAATTAAACCAATTATGGAGAGATGGGGTGGTCCGGTTGACAAAGAACGTCCCATAAGTAATTTAACGATAAGAAGATTTTAAATTTAGCATAAAAACATCACTGGTATTAACAGAATGTCGCCAAGTAGCCAGTGTGGCCCCGTGGTTAGCGTAGTAGGTTTGCGAGCGTTAGCGTGAGCGTTAGGTCGTGGGTTCGGTGCCCAATGCGAGCGAGATTTTTCAAATTAGATTAGGTTTTATTTCGACAGGTGTTGGTAATTGAGGGTTTCCATAGAATAAGGGGATGAGTGCTCGGCTGGTCGCTATTTTGACAGTCAAATGTAATAGAAAGTGGAAAAAATTAAAGTTTGAATCTTTAATTTTTAAAAAGTACTACTTTGTAGGAAATTGAAAGGCGCATATTTTTTTCCTTTGAGATTTTTTTCTAGGACCAATATTTTGAATAATAAAGCTAAAAAACTCATAATTTTTAATAACCAAATTTCATTCAATTTTTAAATATAATTAAATATATCCGGCCCTGGCTGCCTGTTATTTTGACGTGTTTCAGTTACGCTCTCGTATTATACGAACTTTTCGTGGTATTCTGATTTTGTGCTATACAGATCGTGTATTATTATAAACTCTTAGTGGCATTTTACCATTATTTAGCATAGTTGATCCCTTCAGTTATAATTTTTAGTGATATTTTACTTTTTCAAAAAACTTTTACAATTCTAACCTAGCTTTTGTGTCTTATAAGAATGGGATCTAAAGGAAATGATCTTAGTGCTAAAGTTTGTTTATTTTGTAATAAAACAGTTAATGATGCAATTTTTTGTAAATCCTGTGCTTCTCCATACCATCGAAGTTGTGCTAATCGCGTGGGTGTTTTAGAAAGTGGAGCATTTTCTAAGTGTTGTCGTCCTCGATCACCTATTATGTCTCAGACAGATTCCGGCAGCCTTGCCTCATCTGCTGTTAATGACACAGGACTGACCATTAACTCTCTGGAATCAATTATTAATAAAGCAATTGGTGGTCTTCAATGTGAAATTAAAGGGAATTTTACCACTTTAACGTCTTCGGTTGATAATTTATCAAAGAAATTCGATGAAATATCCTGCAAAGTCGATGAAACTATCTCCACCATCTCAGATCATTCCAAGCGCTTATCAGTGCTCGAAGGTGTTGTTGACAATTTGAATACTAACTCTATTGCACGTGATTGCATGTCAGAAATTCGGGACCGTCTTTCTCGCTCTCGTAATTTAATTCTCTTCGGGTTTACTGAAAATGGTGAAAATGATAAAAATGTTCTATCGCGCAATCTATCTACCTCTGTATCTAAATTGTTTTCAAATTTCTCCTCGCCTTCTTTGCTTGACAATTCAAAATTATTTAGAATTGGTATATCTGCGCAGACTCAAGGCCAGTCGAGACCAGTGAAGATTGTTTGCGAGTCGGAGGAGAAAGCGAGAGCACTACATGTGTCATTTCTTTCTGCAAAGAGAGACGAGAAATATCGCCATCTTATTACAAACATGCGTCTCTCTTGGGACAAGACAAGGATGGAGATGGAGGAGTTGGCACAATTACGGAAGGAGTTAACTATGAGACAGGAGAAGGGGGAGATTCACGCACGCACGCATCGTATTTCGTCACGGTGTTCCTATGATAGTGAGTTCCAGTCAACATCCGAAACCATCGACCAGTGCGCAAGTGTTGTAAATCTTATTGCCTCTGAAGACTCGTCTACTGCTCATCCTCCCCACCCCGCACATGGTGCTCTTACAGCTGATTCTACCGACTTTTCTGTTTACTATCAAAATGTTCGAGGTTTAAGAAGCAAAATTTTGCACCTTCGCCAGTCACTCTTATCAACATGTTTTAAAATAATTATTTTTACAGAAACCTGGCTTAATTCTTCATTTGCATCGTCTGAACTTGGTTTTTTAAATCATAATATTTTTCGTTTTGATAGAAACAGCTGTTCAAGTGAGTATCTACGTGGTGGTGGTGTATTGGTCGCGTGTGACACTTCATTACATGCCTCATTAGTATCTACCAATGAACCCACAATTGAGCATATTATTATAAAATTCTTATATAAATTAATACAATATATAGTAGGAACTTTTTATATTCCTCCTAACTCAACTTTGTCAACTTATTCGAAGGTATGTGAGATTATTGAAAGTGTTCATAATTCTTTTCCATCAGCTTCGTTTATTATTGTCGGTGATTTAAATCTGCCATTTTTATCATGGTGTTTATCATTTGAAGACGGTCCATCATGTACTCCTAAAGTGTGTTCTTCTCGTCTTCATGGTTTAATTGCTAATCGTTTATCGGAAACACTTGACTTTTTAAATTTCAAGCAATTAAACTCTTTTGTTAATTCGTCTGGTAACATCCTTGATTTAGTTTTTATAATTCTACGAACTTTGTACTTAATCTTGCAACTGATCCAATTTTACCTGTAGATAATTTTCATCCGCCACTTGTATTCGATTTAATTATTGAAAATTCATACTTACCTATAACAACTAATCGACCATATGTTATATACGATTTTAAAAATGCTAATTTATCTGATTTACATAATTATTTGTTGAATACTGATTGGAGCAATGTTCTAAATGCACTCAATGTAGAAGACGCAACTGATAGCTTCTATACATACATTTATAATGCTTTCAATCTTTTTGTTCCTATTAAAAATTACAATGTTGCTAAATACCCTTCATGGTTTAGTAATGAACTTAGACGCTTAATATCTTTAAAGAAGGCAGCTCATATTAAGTACAAAACTACTAATTTAATGTCAGATTACTTGACTTTTAATCGTCTTCGAATTGAATGTAAAGTAAAATCTAAATTGTGCTATAATAGCTATATGAGCAAAGTCGAGAATACAGTCAAATCTAATCCAAAATATTTTTGGAATTATGTTAATAATTTAAAGAATAAAACGCGAATACCTAATGAGGTTATATATGGTAACACTGTAAGTGAATCTAGTATTGATGCGGCAAATTTATTTAAATCATATTTTAGTTCTGTTTATACTTTTCCCTCTTTAAACATTTCAACAAATAATTTTAAACAATATGATAATAATATTAACAAATTTTTTATTTCTAAAGAATCTATTTTAAAAAAATTGAAATTATAATTATTCTCAGTACAATATCAAAAATTTTTGAAATCATTATTCATGATGACCTTTATAAACAATTGGAATCCTCGGTAATAGAGGAACAGCACGGTTTTATGAAGGGAAGATCGGTCCTGACTAACTTGAGTATTTTTTCTAATTTTGTGCTGAATAATTTAAAACATAAACAAATCGATACTATTTACACAGATTTCAGTAAAGCTTTCGACAAAGTAGACCATGAAATTCTTTTGGCGAAGCTTGAAGCTCTGGGTTTTTCAAATGTACTTTTAAAGTGGATAAAAAGCTACTTGTCAGATAGAACCTTATCGGTACGTATTGGAAATGAATTTTCCGATATTTTTATTGCATCTTCTGGAGTTCCTCAGGGTTCAAACCTGGGACCACTCCTCTTTATATTATTTATAAATGATATTAATTCAGTCTTTAAATTTTCTAAATTTCTTTTATTTGCTGATGACTTAAAAATATTTAAAGTAATATCCTGTACTCATGACCAGGAGGACTTACAGTCAGATCTTAAGCGACTCTATGAGTGGTCTACAAATAACAACCTATTTTTTAACATAAAAAAATGTAGTATCATTTCATTTCGCAGATCTGAAGAATTTTCTGATTGTAAGTACTCTATTGGCAATGATGAGCTTATCAGGGTATCTTCTATCCGTGATCTTGGTGTACTAATTGATTATAAATTCTCGTTTACTAATCACATTATATATACAGTAAATAAAGCCACCAGAGTTTTGGGCTTCATCACCAGAAATTCAAGGCGCTTCAAAAACATTGATGCTTTGAAATGCTTGTACTTCTCTTTAGTTAGACCAATACTTGAATTTGCATCAATACTATGGCGACCTTACCAAGATGAATTTATTATCTTAATTGAGCGAGTTCAAAACAGATTTTTGCGTTTCGCTGCCAGACAAACTGGTTTGCCGTTAGACTATAATAGTCATGATTATAGTGAAATTAGACGTAAACTTAAAATACCACTAATGTCTGAAAGATTTTTGTTTTCTGATCTTCTTTTTTTATTTAAAATCATCAATGGTCGAATTAACTGCTCAGACCTGTTGTTTTTATTTGATTTCTACGTTCCGCAAAGATCGCCTAGAAACCCTCCGTTATTTAAATTACCTTTCATTAAAGAAAATTACACTATAAATTCAGTGATCAACAGACTGAGCAGTGAGGCAAATCAGTTTAACAACAGCATTGATTTTTTCTGTAATTCACTCACAACTTTCATTAAAAATTTGCGTATCTTAATTTTCAATGATTATAATAACAATGCAGCCAATTAATATACAATAATCATAATGTATCTTTATAGTACTCTGTACGAATGGGCTTTGCCCGTATATTTTCAATAAATAAATAAATAAATTGCCATATTTTTTACAAATGTTAATGAATTCAATTGGGATTTCGTGTACAAACGTATTTAAGTATACAGAAGGCAACAATATTGAAAGAAATTTAAAAATAATCAATTGTTTAACTAGTTTTAATTGTTAATAGAGACTTGTCGGTAATGACGTTTTCTCAACTTTGGCAACAAAAAGTCTGTGGGGAAGTTTCGATTTTAAAAAACTTCCAGTAAGACATTTGTTTATTAATGTTCAAGGAAGTTTTCTGTAAATTTTCAAAAAGATTCCATGTTTACTTTTATAGATACAAATGTTTAAACAAATAAGTCGCTTCGGAGAACGATCGCCACTGCGGCGTTGCAAGTCGCACTCACACATGACTTGGTTAGAAAATTGACTAAATAAATTTTCACCTTACATTTATTTATACAAACTATGTATTTATGTACATGATAGACAAATTAAGGCACAAACATTATTAAACATTATATTACATATGTACATACACACCTCTTGAATATATTATTAGTGCTGTACTCATTCCAATTCACACTTTTAATTAAAAGCATTTTTAAATTTCAATCCACAAATGTTAAAAGATATTATTATTAATAATATTAACACTTTTAATTTGGAACATTTTCGAATTTCATTCAAATAACATTTTTAAATCACAGCTATTTATTTACGAAGTTTCCGCTTATAAACTCTTTTAGTTTTTTTGGTTAAATCTTTTTTTCCTTTTTTCGTCTTAGACTGTTTAATCATCGTTTTATTTAAAAACTTTTCATAAAACGCACTAGATTTTTCACTAACATAAGGTAAAAGCTTCTCAATGTGTAATTTTTTTTCTTTAGTTATTCCAACACTACCAGCTTGACCGGGGCTAGCAATTTCTAACGACTCAAAAAAATTTGACATTTTGATAATAGAAAAAGTCACTGGTTTTTCATTATATGAATAAAAGACGTCTATGAGGCCATTGGGGTAATAATTAATTTTAACTGCTTCGCTAATTTTTATTTTGCTTAACACGTTTGTTTGTCCAACGTGCCTTTCGTAATCGCTAATATTCAACTCAAAGACGTCAATCATAATAAAGGGCGGGTTTCTTGAATTTTTAATTAGTTCTACATATTTGTCAGGAGTTTCGAACTTTTCTGTCATTTTTTTCTTTTCTCCGTACAACCCGAAATTTCTGTCGCATTGACAATACGAATGTCCTCGTACAGGAAATAAATGCTGAATTTCAGTTTGGTATTTAGCGGAGAGCCAAGAAAAAAACAATACAAGCAAATAATTTCTGTTTTGGCCACCGGCAGCATCGGAGTACAAAAAAATTTTTTGATAATGGTTCTGCTCAAATTCTTTTTCTATCACATATCCAACTAAATTGCAGACTGTATTGGAGCCTTTTTTTAACGCACCTTCAAGAATATGAAACATATAACTGTTTAAATTGTTAAAAACATGAACGTTTAATACATAAAGCCATAACAATCGACAAAAAAATGTAACATTTACTTGCAATTTCGGAAGCGGAAGGTTTTGCGCAAAATCAAATTCAAGATGTAAAACGTCTTCGACACCTAACATTTTTTTCTTTAACGCATTATAATTCGCGACTTGTTCTTTGTGTAATTTGTAATCATTTCCATCGATTTTTGAAACTTGAAACGCAAAACACGTATTGCAAATGTCTGTATGTGGCTTTTGAAAAGATAAATTTACATGATGATTAAAATAATCAAAATAGGTTTTTTTTATAAAGGAATTTCTTGATCGCCGGTAACAGAAGTATAATAATCGAGGAATAAATTGTACAATTTAGTAAAATTTAAATCGGGACTGTTATAATAGTTTAAGCTTGAATCTTCACGTGTGTAATGTGATTGCGAGTGCGGTATGCTTTTCGCATGTAAATGTATAAGAGTTTTTACATTATCGTTTAACTTTACGGCATGATTTTTGTGTTTTCCTCGATTGTCATGTAAAGTTGAATTTAAGAGTAGCTTTTGTTGAACAGTCTCAATTCTTCGCTTTCCTATACCGAATAATTTACAAAAAAAAGTTTTGCAAACATAAATCATATCATTATTCAGCATAAAATGATACAACCATTTTTTTTATTATTTTTATTAGTCGGATCCTGCATAAACATGCATAAAAACAGATGAAATATATTGCATAAAATTTAAAGTACTACATTTTCTATTGTTTATTTATGGCTCGGTTTTACGTAAATTTGAAACTATTTAATTACCTTATTTCTCGAAACTTTTCTAATCCTTTCTATCCAATTTTCCTCATTTTGAAGCCTTTTTCGGCCTTTTTCACACACCATTATTTATTGTCACGCACGTTCACACTTCGCAAAAGGTTGAACAGAAGTAATAAGTTTAATAAATGAGTATTAATTACGAAATAAAATTTGGTGTTATTGTTTGTGATTAGAAATGATAGGTCACGAATACGGAAAATGATTTGTTGATATATACTTTGTTTATACTTGATTTAAATAGTATTTCGTTCTACTAATAATATTAAATATTAATCAAAAAAACCATGAAAGAAAAAAGCAATACATAATATAATATAATATAATATAATATAATATAATATAATATAATATAATATAATATAATATAATATAATATAATATAATATAATATAATATAATATAATATAATATAATATAATATAATATAATATAATATAATATAATATAATATAATATAATATAATATAATATAATATAATATAATATACTATAATATAATATAATATAATATAATATAATATAGCATATTATCCCTCAAAGAGAACTTTCTAACCAAGTCACGTGTGAGTGCGACTTGCAACGCCGCAGTTGCGATCGTTCTCCGCAGCGACTTATTTGTTTAAACATTTGTATCTATAAAAGTAAACATGGAATCTTTTTGAAAATTTACAGAAAACTTCCTTGAACATTAATAAACAAATGTCTTACTGGAAGTTTTTTAAAATCGAAACTTCCCCACAGACTTTTTGTTGGCAAAGTTGAGAAAACGTCATTACCGACAAGTCTCTATTAACAATTAAAACTAGTTAAACAATTGATTATTTTTAAATTTCTTTCAATATTGTTGCCTTCTGTATACTTAAATACGTTTGTACACGAAATCCCAATTGAATTCATTAACATTTGTAGAAAATATGGCAATTTATATTTAAAAATTGAATGAAATTTGGTTATTAAAAATTATGAGTTTTTTAGCTTTATTATTCAAAATATTGGTCCTAGAAAAAAATCTCAAAGGAAAAAAATATGCGCCTTTTAATTTCCTACAAAGTAGTACTTTTTAAAAATTAAAGATTCAAACTTTAATTTTTTCCACTTTCTATTACATTTGACTGTCAAAATAGCGACCAGCCGAGCGCTCGTCCCCTTATTCTATGGAAACCCTCAATTAACAACACCTGTCGAAATAAAACCTAATCTAATTTGAAAAATCTCGCTCGCATTGGGCACCGAACTGTATAATAATACAAAATATTAATAGGATTATTATTATTACTATTATTATTAAGAATTATTGAACGCGAGAATAGTAAGTAACAGTGGGAGCAGTCTTGAGCGAGCCTGAATCATCATTCGGCAAGATTGATTGAGTCTTGGTCACCAATGCTGAATTAAGGGTGAAGCTTCAGGTCGGAATAGGTGTTACATTTTAGCTTGGATGAGTCTTATTCCCGCTGACTGACCAAGGCTCAGTCACTATTGGCCAATGCTCAACGAGTCTTTAAAAGGCCTGAACCCAGCGTCCCTTCGCGCCTGGGTAGTTTCTCATTACGAAATTAATGACATTGAGAGAAATATGCAATATTATTAGTCAAGGTAAACTACTACTACTTACTTTAATTAATTTTTACACATTGCATTGTTTAAACAACCCTTAATTAACAAATACATTGTACCGCTGCTTTTACATGTTTCAGATTTGGGTTTGCTTTAAGTTTTCTTTAATGATAATGTATTTTTATAATATTTAACAAAATCAATAATAATAAATTAAATAATTTTTATATTTTCAATAACAATTTTATATAAACAAAATATTTTTTTGCTTTTTTACCCAGTCTCTTTAAGCTCTTTTCTTTATTTTTTTAATTATTTTTTTTATATTTTTATTTAATGTAAATACTAGCAATATTGAATATAATGTTAATTAACAAATTTACAAAATTGTTGCCATCAGACATTGTAAATTATTTTAACAATACTTCGTGGTTAAAAACTTTTTTTCACTTAGTACGCGTCAGGAATTTTGCCCCGTATATAAAAATAATTTACAATGTCTGATAGCTTAAATTTTTTTTTGTTAACTAACATTAGTTTCAATAATGCTAGTATTTACATTAAATAAAAATATAAGAGAAATAATTAAAAATAAAGAAAAGAGCTGTAATGAGAAGCTTTTGAGAAAAGCGGAAGGAGTTTTGGCAATATCCTTTTTAAAAAAAGGTAAAGTATTACCTGATCTTACAGTTCAGAAGGTGCAAGATTTTTACGAGTTTGACCAAAATAGTCGAATAATGCCGAATAAAAAGGACACGGTTGCTATTAAAACAAATGGAGAGACTAAGAAAGTACAAAAACGACTTTTACTTTCGGATATTAGTCTTGCACACACAATTTGAAAAGGAATATCCTGAATTTCCTATAGGATTGACAAAATTTGCAGAACTTCGTCCAAAAAATTGTGTTTGTGCTGGTTCATCAGGCACACACAGTGTTTGCGTTTGCGTCATTCATCATAATTTCAAAATGATGATTGACGCTGTAAATTTTACAAAATTGACACGTGACTCAGACATCATAATCGAAAACTACAAAGATTGTTTCAAATTAAATTTGTGCCAAAATTCTCACTCATCTTGTTTTTTGCTAGAATGTAATTCCTGTCCTGGTATTGAAAATTTCACTTCAAAAATTTCATCTATTTTGGAAGAAAAAATTTTTTTTTTCATTTTGAAAAACTGACTTCATATTCGTAATCAGCGACCTCGATGTTACGAACCGAAGAAATTATTTGTTTTGAAATAATTATTGTTAAAAATAATTAGAACAATACATCGGGCTTTTGAGATGGCCCAAATTTCAGAGGTTCTCGGAGGTCCAAACTGCCAAGGCCTGAAGGGCCTTGTTTTTATTTGTGGGTTCGTTTCGTTCTAATTGCTGATATTTTCTAGGATAAGATAGGAAAATATACCACGACTTCCTTTTATACTTGTTACTATTAGAAACAGGGAACAGAAAATAAAGAGAAGAAAGAATTAAAAGAATTATTAATTTTATTTTATCATTCAATAATACTGCTGACAAATATATTCCACTCTCTCTTACAAGAAAGGAGGGAGGGAAGAGGGATGTAGTTACAAAATTACCCCGGAACGATACTGAGTACTTACCGTTCCGCTTCCTTATTCTACCGTCGACAATTTCTTCTCGACGGGCAAAAAAAACATAAATTTTGAAAAATCGTCCATACACAATCACTCGAGTGGCGCATTCGCGGTTTGCCGTATGTTCTTTTATTGCGCGAACAATCTTTTTAACAGGGACAGACAAATCCACTCTCTCTTACTCTAATTCGCTAAGCCGTCAATTGCAAGAGCAGACGCGGGCACTCCGCACCCGGCTGGTCTTTCGACAAAAATTTAGAAAAAGATAATTAATTAGATTTAAAAACTCTTCACTTGAATTGACTCTTAACCGGCCTCCGTGGACTTCGGAGTAAGTTGGCGTTTTACTTTACGTCCGACCGAAATTATTCGTGTAAGCACACGAATCAAAACGGGTCCTTGGTACCGGACGGGAGCGCTTAGGCTTTTTAATCCGGGCAGTTCCAAACAGAGTTGGAACTTCGATGCTCGCGGAAACCGTACTGAACATAGAGAAATGGGCCAGAGATGCCTCGTAGGTACGCTTAGGGATCTAAAGTGGGAATTAATGCTGAATCGTAATTTTGGAAAACAGGTGGAAATGGTAACAAGGGTATTGGACATTGTTACTAAGCTAGTTTTTGCAAACTAAGGAAAATTTGTAAAGATAGAGGTGGAACTCAGGGGCCTGTTGCCATGCGATTTTTAGCTGACTTCACATTTGAACGGAAGTTGCTAAATAATTTCGAGAATTGGAGTTAAAATTAATTCCAATTAAAATAATTAATAAATTGATATATTATCCTAAAAGGATAATTAATTGGAAAATAGGAATTTTCCTTATAGGAAAATCCTTAGTACATTCACTGTACATGTATCTTTAAAAATGTTTAATTTTTAAAATACATCTTTTTAATTTTGTTTGAATTCCAGTATTGGGTGAAATATTTTAATTTCAACTTCATACCCAATTTTGATCTGGAATTGAGCAGCAGCATAATTCAAAATAAATAAATACACGTGCTTTTAATCTGACAGCACTGTATTGCATAGCTTGTAGGTTTGGACGGAAGAAGGGAGGTAAGGAGAAGGAATAGGTGAGGAGAATAAGAGTGTAATGGTACTGTGGAATATAGCGTACCATGTAAGCGCCTATAGCCCGAACTCATATGTATAGGTGTCTGTAGCGTATAGTCCAAATGAGTATGCGAGAACCAACGACTGCCATGCACTCAACGGTCTGTGGAGTAAGAGAGAGGCGATACAGCTTAATGAAACGTTAGTCTAAGAGAGAAAGGTTCGCTAGTACAATGTATCTCCTTTTTCTCTTAGGACGGCTGCTAGGTGGAAAGAGACGCACGCTCTAATGTATCTGAGAGAGAAAGATTTGCTGGTACAGCATATCTTCCTTCTCTCTCGCACAATGCCGAGGGATGCGCGGGGAGCTTCCACTGAACGCGTTCAGTGGTAACCCCACTAGACGGCACAGAAATACTATTTTAATTTCGATTCTTTTTATTTTAATTTCAATTTTAAATTTAGTTCTTTAATAACTTAAAATTTAAACATTCTTTTATATCAACAATATAGATGCGGCATGACCTATTTAGATTAATATAATGACATATTTTAGTAATTAATAAACTAATTAATGATTTTAAAATAAAATCTGCGCTTATTTCGTAACACTTAATTTAAACATATTTACCCATTCAATAGCACCTCGCAACGTTGCTGGAAGGTCTCCGGCCGATGTCTCGGCTGTTTACCATTTAACAAGATTTTAGCATGAATTATCAGCTTCAGGAGGTTGTGGCAATGTATATTATTGAGACCGCAATATTCGCAAAATTGCGGTTCGCTAACGACAAAAGTTACAAGTTGGTAACATTGCAACAATGTCCATTCGCTTCATAACGATGCCAGAATTCTGAATCTTTAATTCGCATCCTTCACAAAATTGCGATTCGCTATTTATTTACGAACGATAACGACGTTATTGACGAAATTACGACCCTTTTTGGCAATAAAGAGCATAGGTATCTCTTTAATTAATTATGGGAGTCACCTATGTACCATTACGCATAAATATGTACAGACATACACATGTCGAATTCATGTCGAGCTCAAAAGCCTGCATAAATTATACTGGACATATTAAATAAATAATAATCCCATTAAAAGAATCTTAGTGGTAAGAACGATCTAGCATCTTTCTGCTGATGCATCGGAATTTCAAGATTGTAACACTACGCCTTTAGGTGACAAAAATGATAATTTAACGTTAAGACTAGTCTCAACTGATAAAAATTAAATAAAACTATTATTTATTTATGTTACGATTTTCGGCGTAACACTCGAAAACCCCCGAGTAAGTTTCAAGCAAATTCAATGAATTTTTAAAAAATAATCCGCCATATTGGATCCGCCATTTTGAATTTTGAAAAACTGACTTCAGATTCGTAATCAGCGACCTCGAAAACCCCCGAGTACCCCCAAGTTTCAAGCAAATTCAATGAATTTTTAAAAAATAATCCGTCATATTGGATCCGCCATTTTGAATTTTGAAAAACTGACTTCAGATTCGTAATCAGCGACCTCGAAAACCCCCGAGTACCCCCAAGTTTCAAGCAAATTCAATGAATTTTTAAAAAATAATCCGCCATATTGGATCCGCTATTTTGAATTTTGAAAAACTGACTTCAGATTCGTAATCAGCGATCTCGAAAACCTCCGAGTAAAAGTTTCAAGCAAATTCAATGAATTTTTAAAAAATAATCCGTCATATTGAATTTTGAAAAACTGACTTCAGATTCGTAATCAGCGACCCCAAAAATATTAAAATATGTGGTGACCTAAAATTTTTGCATAATTTTCTAAAAGAAATTAATAAATATATTTACTTATTTCTGAAGTTAGCCGCTTCCACTTGACGTAGTAAGGACGCCATTTGGAATTTTCAATTCTGCCACTTTGCAATTGAAAGAGGATGAGTTGATACCAGTCACAAGAGGTAAAAGGCTCAAAGGAGGGAAAAAACGTAAAAAAATTACCAAAATTACGTTTGTGCAAGCGCGAAAGAGTTTGTATTGTATTAGAGTAAGAGAGAGTGACGTCACATGAAGTGCTCTCTCTCTCTGTCGCATGGAGTAAAACGAGAGCGTGTGAGATGACGCACGGATCCCGTTCCGGCATCCGTACCATAACCGACTCGCTGAGAGTAACTCCCGGTATCGGTGTAGGTGGGCCGTTAACGCTTTGCGGCTCTTCACGTAACGTAACCGCTCGATAAGAGTGACTCCCCGTACGTTTACGTTAGTGAGAGTGCAGGGTTTACCCGTAGCCTAACGACTCGCTAAGAGTGACTCCCCGTATCGTTAGGCGGGTTTATGTGTTCTCTGGGCCCGTACCGTAATCCGACTCATAAAGAGTGACTCCCCGTATCAGATAGGTGGGCCAGAGACCCTGCACGTAACGTAAACGCCCGTAGAGAGAGACTCCCCGTACGATTTACGTTAGTGAGAGTGTGAAAGAGGGTTGGGGCCTGAAAATTGAAATTGATTAGTAGGCCTACGGTAGTAGGGTGAAAGAAAAGTAGAAAAGTTCAGTTGAAAGAACCTTTATTTTCAAAGTACTCAAGAGACCTACACGCCGCTAGGCGGCAAATCTCTGCTGGCTGGTGTTCTAACACTCAGACCTTATATACACTTAGCAAGTCATCTCGACTGCGAGTGAAATAATAACTACATATTTACTACAGAACAGCGCTCGTAGCGTTAAACAATAAGAACTAAATTGAAAACTTATAAGTAATACACACACACATATATATACACATATATATATATATATATATATATATATATATATATATGTATATATATATATATATGGGACGTTTCACGTCAACCGGCCCAGAGCTCCATCCAAAATTCTAATCAACGAAAATCAACTTATTACGGCTCAAAATAATCGTCAGCTCATACTGCTTCGAATAAAAAGTGGCGAATTAAAAAATTCAAAATGGCGTCCTTACTGTACCATGTTTTGCAAATTTTTTTACTAACTCAGCAAACAAATGTATTAATTACCTTGAGAAAATAATTGCAACTTGTTGGATAATGGGTCACTCTTATGTTTTTGGGGTCGCTGATTACGAATCTGAAGTCAGATTTTAAAAATTTTCAAAATTCAAGATGGCTGACCTAATATGGCGGCCATTTTTATTAAAAATTGATCAGATTCGCTTGAAACTTGCTACTCGGGGGTTTTTGGGGTCGCTGATTACGAATATAAAGTCAGATTTTAAAAATTCAAAATGGCGGATCCAATATGGAGACCAAAATTTTTCAAAAATTATCAGATTTGCTTGAAACTTGTTACTCGGGGGGTTTTTGGGGTCGCTGATTACGAATCTAAAGTCAGATTTTAAAAATTTTCAAAATTCAAAATGGCGGATCCAATATGTCGACCAAATTTTTTTTAAATTAATCAGATTTGCTTTAAACTTGTTACTCGGGGGTTTTTGGAGTCGCTCATTACGAATCTAAAGTCATATTTTAAAAATCAGGTCACAGATCACGATTCAGATGTAAAAGTTGTTAAAATTTCAAAATGGTTGAGCCAATATGTCGGATGAAATTGTAAAATTTGTTTGCATTTATAAACTTAAATGTAATGAGGCTGATTTTTGAGGTTAAGGTTTTTAGAGTTAAGGACAGTTTTTGAAATTCAATTTGAGAATATTTGAAAGTTTCAGTTGTGCTTAAATTGTAAACAAATGATACACATACACTCGAGCGCTTATTAAGCGAACTGTTCTGGTGCGTCGTCCGCTCAAGCGGACTACGAAAATTCCCAAAAAATAAGAAGCGAACAATAAACGAGTCCGCTTAAATTGGACCTCTTAAGTAGGGCTCGAGTGTAGACTAGCTCAAAACCAAATAACAAGGTTTGAGCGAATCCATCCAATTTTTCTGATTTTTCTGTGACCTGATTTTTAAAAGTTAGACAAAAGATTCGTAATCACCGACCCCAAAAATCCCCGAGTAACAAGTTTCAAGCAAATCTGATAATTTTTAAAAAAATTTTGGTCGCCATATTGGATCCACCATTTTGAATTTTGAACATTTTTAAAATATGACTTTAGATTCGAAATGAGCGACTCCAAAAACCCCCGAGTAACAAGTTTCAAGCAAATCTGATTAATTTTAAAAAATTTTGGTCGACATATTGGATCCGCCATTTTGAATTTTGAAAATTTTTAAAATCTGACTTTAGATTCGTAATCAGCGACCCCAAAAACCCCCCGAGTAACAAGTTTCAAGCAAATCTGATAATTTTTGAAAAATTTTGGTCTCCATATTGGATCCGCCATTTTGAATTTTTAAAATCTGACTTTATATTCGTAATCAGCGACCCCAAAAACCCCCGAGTAGCAAGTTTCAAGCGAATCTGATCAATTTTTAATAAAAATGGCCGCCATATTGGGTCAGCCATCTTGAATTTTGAAAATTCGACCCCAAAAACATAAGAGTGACCCATTATCCAACAAGTTGCAATTATTTTCTCAAGGTAATTAATACATTTGTTTGCTGAGTTAGTAAAAAAATTTGCAAAACATGGTACAGTAAGGACGCCATTTTGAATTTTTTAATTCGCCACTTTTTATTCGAAGCAGTATGAGCTGACGATTATTTTGAGCCGTAATAAGTTGATTTTCGTTGATTAGAATTTTGGATGGAGCTCTGGGCCGGTTGACGTGAAACGTCCCATATATATATATTTTAAAAGACTTTTAAACTTTTGTTAAATGTTTTAGTGTGCTAATTAGTGTGTTATTTTTAGTGGAATTTTGTACATCCGGGGAATATAATGCTCCGTGAGAAGGACAGAAAATTGAGGAAAATTAATAATGAGGCATCGGAGTGTTCGCTTACGGAGTTACCAGATGGTCGAGAAGGACTTGATTGGATTCCGATAAGAAACAGTCTAGTTTTAGTTTTGGTGGAAGAATTTTTGGATGGTCCGTTTTCTAAACCGACGTCTTTATGGTCATTGGTGGGTATAAAAAAATATACGTGTTTAAATTATCTGTATATGTATATTTTCAATAGTATCAATATTTTTTTTATTTATTTTGTTTTCAGCGACCTATTCTTGCGTAAACTAGAGTTAAACAAACCTTTTCTTGATAGCTATAATTTTTCTCTAGTGGTTGAAAAGTTCGAGAAGATTTTGTTATATATTTTATCTCATTATCTTTATATTCAGCAAGGATTGTTCGAAATTTTTTTTCAAAATTTGAAAATATAATATTAATTGTTCTGAATGTATTGGGTAGGTTATTATTTCTGAAATTTTACTTTCAAACTCGTTATCTATGAAGTCGTCTGCATCAATTTTGTCAACAAAAAATTTGCATTGAGCTGCTTGAATAGTAATTCCATTTTCGGAAAAGATATTAAATGCAGTTTTTATAGTATTTGATGTTTGTTTAGAGTTTTACTTGTAATAAGAATTCTTTTAGGGAAAAAGATTATATCTTTTCTGTGCGTAGGAGGAAATACAATTTCTAAAAATTTTAAAAAGTTTTTGTCCTCATTTTTAATTGATGGTGCTAAACGGGTGAATTTATATGTTCCTACTGGTGTAATAAATGACATTTTGTCTGTGTCTGCTGGATTTATTTCTATTCGAGCGTATAGGTCCATTAAGTAAAAAATTGATATTTTCTTTGCATCTTTTATTTTTATTCGAATGTCTTCGATTGTTGTTTGTTGTGAAATAGTATCACGTATTAGTAAATTTAATGTTGTGAAATCTGTCCCAAATTTGTAAAGGCGTTTGTATACCTCCCCAATTCTGAATATGTCCCCGATTTGCAACAGTTTTCTAAGTTGGAAATGAGTTTTCTAACTTGGTAACCATGTTAGAAAATAGTTTTATGGCGGGATAATTTAAATATCGATTTGTAATAAATGTGATTAGTAAAAGATATAAAGTTTAAAAAAGTGAAAAAATATAAATTATTAAATAAAATATTGTGATACACATTTGTGGTAAATTTTTTTTATTGAAAAGTGAAGTATTACGAGCAACGTGTAAAAAGGTTGTTGATATTGTGATGAAGCTGATGTTTTCAAAAAAGGTAGTGCGTTGCTAATTGTTGTCGGCCGGTGTGTCAACCGGTACTTTATTTCAAAATGTATTAAATTTTATTTATTAGAATAAAAACCATAAAAATGGATGCTTCTAAAATGCTGGTAATATATATTTTTTATTACATTTTATTAAAAATCATTTAATAGTATTTTTAATATTATAGTAAGAAATTTGTTATTTTTAGGTTATGGTATTTATTATTTTAAAGTTCATACTTATTTATACATTATTAATAATTTAATTATCATTAAAATATTTGCATCACTAATTAAAATAGTAGATTTAATTCTTTTTTTAAAATTACATTCACCATTTATGGATAGAAAAATAAAGACAACTTATTTTTTTAAGAAATGTAGAATACATTTACTACAAATTTTTCACAGCAACAGGAGATGTTAACGTGCATCGTATGTGACTCCCGGTTTCCAACTTTAGATGCTATGGAGCATGATTGCTTTGCTGGTATCGCCGAAGAAAATTTATGTACCTACAACGATTATGTGGGCACAAATGAAGATATCGATGCATTTATTGAGGAAATGCGCCTAGAATATCTAGAGGATGATACTAATGTAAGTTACATTTCATCTTTCTTATGTTTTAATTTTATATTCTGCATTTAAATATATCATAATAATATTGAATTCATCGCAGTTTCTAAAATTAATGTGAACAATTGACCTCTTTATAATTAACTGAAATTTTGATTGCGTATAAATTTTTCTGTTATTTTTTTAAATTCAACTTTCTTTCACAATTTCTATTATTTTTCATCGGCAATTTTTTATATACTTTTTTATGGTTCTGAACAATCAAGTGTATGGCTTATTAAAAATTCTCTTTTAAATGCGAATTTAAAATTGACAAAAAAAATATTTCAAAATTTTAATAATTTTAAATCTTAAATAATGCCAGAAAAAATTGACATGAATCAACCACGTAAATTCAATAGTTTTATAATTATTAATTAATTTTATAACATATTGTGAATCTTAATATCTGAAATAATTTAAATAAGCGTAATTGATTTGCAGATACATTAGTAATAAAAACCATGTTTTGTAATTATAATTATTTTTTCAGAAATCTTGGATTACGAATAATTCATAACTCGGAATGCCCATTGAAATTTGAAAACTAAATGCTTTTTTGAATCTTACTCTATTTTGTTACATTGTAATAAAAAAATAATGTTAATAAAACCTAATTTTTATATTAATTACAGTTGGCAGAAACTTGTACTAAAAAACGAAAATTGAATGGTAAAACTACTATTGCTGATGATGACAATTTCGAAGTGGTTGAAAATGATAACATTGAATTCAGTATGTTTCAAATTAAGTTCTGTATATGATTAAAAAAAATTTAATTCATTTATTTGCTTTAATCAACCTGAGTAGATAAATATTAATTACTATTATATTTTCAGATAAATCTGGAAATGCTAAGAAATGTGCTGAAAACTATCTCGTATTGCTTGAACTTGTTAAGGAATTTCCAATTTTATGGAATCACAAGCTTCCTGTCCACCAAAGAAATCCTCTCGCAAAGACGAAGGCGTGGAATAAAATTTTATTACATTTTCCAGGTAAAATTTTCCTTCCTTATAAATAGAATATATTCAATAATGTTTACGCTATATATTACATACATTTACTATTTTATTTATTTAACTTACATAAGTTTTGCATTTTTTAGGTTGGACGAAAGACTTCATGACCAAAAAATTCCTTTCATTAAAGTCTGTTTATTTAAATCGAAAAGCACATGTCCCGAGTGGATCTGCTCAACGCACACAGCGTTATTGGATATTTGACGATTCTTTTTCATTTTTAAATGACGTCATTGCACCAGCACCGTAAGAACATTTGATGGAACATCAAATACTTTTTTATTTAATTTATAAATCTGTTTTATCTATTATTGTTGTTACTACATTGTTTGGAGCTGTTTATTAATTATACGTAAAAGACATTAAAAAGTAAACGGGCGCGATCAGCTTAGACTATAAATTCAACTTAAAAGTTCTTGTACATCCAATTTTTTTTTCTAATATTGTTTCAGCGTTGTCGCACAATTATTTTCAGACAAAAAAATCTGTCGAGAAAATTTCAAATAAATTCAATTTTTAGGTTTTTTAGTAGGTTATTGTATACAATTATATTAAATTAACACCTGAAACTTAAGTTTCATTTAAAATGTCAGAATTTCATGGAAATCTATTTTCGGCATAATAACTTTCCGTCATCTGAACATTTCGCGTAACATCTCGTGTTAATTTAATATAACTGTATACAATAACACTGGCCAACAAAATTTTGGTGCCCAAAGGGTTACAGCCGATTCTTATAGGATTTTGTCCGTAGAATCCGAATCTGGCCATGAAAATGCTGGATTGGCTCTAGTTTTCGAGCAATTTAGGTTTAAAGGTGTCAAAAACTGCATTTTTGGCACTTTTTGAATGTCTGTAAAATAATCAAGCTACACAATAAAACAGTCCGCATACGACGAAATGAAAGCTTAATTATTACCCTTTGAGACCCTAAAACAAAAGATTAGGTAATTTAAACTTTAAAATATTGGGAACAGTTTTTGAACTCGCGGATGCCCGAATTATGCTCAATGCTTTCACGTGCATTTCCTAATGCATAGGACTGAACTTAAATTGTTTTTTTAGTATTTTTGGGCCGTTGACTATGAATTTGAAGTCAGGTTTCAAAATTTCAAAATGGCGGATCCAATATGGCGGACACGAAAATTAAAAAATCGTTGGGTTTGTCATATAACTTGGTACTGGGGAGTTTTTGGGGTCGCTGATTACGAATTTAAAGTCAGATTTCAAAAATTCAAAAAGGCGGATTCAAAATGTCGGACACGAAGATTTAAAATTGTTGGGTTTGCCATAAAACTTGGTACAGGGGAGTTTTTGGGGTCTCTAATTACAAATTTAACGTCAGATTTTAAAAATTTTAAATGGCGGACCTAATATGACGGACACAAAAATTAAAAATCTTTCTGATGGTTATGAAATTTTTGTTATTGAGAAATTTTTAGGGTTGCTGATTTTGAATATTTTGAATATTCCCCAGGACCAAATTTCATGAAAATGCGAACGACTTTTAATTTTTGTCTCCGCCATATTGTATTCACCATTTAAAATTTTTGAAATCTAACTTTAAATTCGTAATTAGCGACACCAGAAACTCCCTAGAATCATGTCTCATGACAATCCGAAAGATTCTCAATTTCTTTTGTCTGCCATATTGAATCCGCTATTTTAACTTTTTAAAATCTGACTTTATATTCGTAATCAGCGACCCTGAAAACTTTCGAATACCAAGTTTTATCAAAATACAAACTTTTAATTTTTATATCCGCAAAATTGAA
This sequence comes from Leptopilina boulardi, assembly GCF_019393585.1. NCBI lineage: Eukaryota > Metazoa > Arthropoda > Insecta > Hymenoptera > Figitidae > Leptopilina > Leptopilina boulardi. The sequence continues at coordinate 566,758 of NW_026137880.1, read as the reverse complement.
TCCGTCAGTAAAATTTTTTAAAATATGACGTTAAATTTGTAATCAGCGACCCCAAAAACTCCCCTGTACCAAGTTTTTTGGCAAACCCAACAATTTTTAATTTTTGTGTCTGCCATGTTGGATCCGCCATTTTGAATTTTTGAAATCTGACTTTAAATTCGTAATCAGCGACCCCAAAAACTCCCCAGTACCAAGTTATATGACAAACCCAACGATTTTTTAATTTTCGTGTCCGCCATATTGGATCCGCCATTTTGAAATTTTGAAACCTGACTTCAAATTCGTAGTCAACGGCCCAAAAATACTAAAAAAACAATTTAAGTTCAGTCCTATGCATTAGGAAATGCACGTGAAAGCATTGAGCATAATTCGGGCATCCGCGAGTTCAAAAACTGTTCCCAATATTTTAAAGTTTAAATTACCTAATCTTTTGTTTTAGGGTCTCAAAGGGTAATAATTAAGCTTTCATTTCGTCGTATGCGGACTGTTTTATTGTGTAGCTTGATTATTTTACAGACGTTCAAAAAGTGCCAAAAATGCAGTTTTTGACACCTTTAAACCTAAATTGCTCGAAAACTAGAGCCAATTCAGCATTTTCATGGCCAGATTTGGATTCTACGGACAAAATCCTATAAGAATCGGCTGTAACCCTTTGGGCACCATGAAATTCTTGAAATTTTGTTGGCCTGTGTAATATAAAAAAATCGAAAAATTGAGTTCATTTGAAATTTTCTCGACAGATTTCCTTCTTTTTCACATTTAAATGTTTGTCCAGCATCACTGAAACAATATGAAAAAAATTGAATGTGCAAGAACTTTTGGATTGAACTTAGTCCAAGCTGACCGTAGGGGAAGTGTTAAAAATTTTCTACTTCAATTTGCTTTAGGGAAGGGTGGCAAAAAGCTATTTTTACATAATTTCAAATGTAGAAGTCGTAATATTTTTTGAATTAACACAAAATTTTGTTTTCCTTATTTCATTAATGAAACAATAAAGAATTTTTAGATGTCAGTTTCTATTTTATAACTTTCAGAACAATCAGCAATGTCCCACAGTCAAAAACTCCACAAAATAATAACAATAATAACAGCAACAACGAAAGTGATCTAAATGCCTTAGGATATAATGCAGGAGGAAAATCAGTAGCAACAGGTATATAGTATTCAGTCTACTTTTTAAGTTTTTCGATTTCATATTTCTTATGAATAATTTAAAGTAAACAAATTTTAAGTTCCCTAGTGAAAAAAACACGTATAATTATACGTATAATAATACGTATAATTATACGTACTATTATACGTATTATTATACGTATTATTATACGTATTATTATACGTATTATTATACGTATTATTATACGTATAATAAGACATACGAATTTGAAACAAGAATTATGCGTATAATTATACGTATAATTATACTTGTCTATAATTTTTAATATTTAGGAATATATAAATATGGAATATATTTTTGTTTATTAGTATATACCTAAATATTATAAAATATTGACAAGTATATTATACGTATAAATATACGTATAATAATACGTACTATTATACGTATTATTATACGTATAATTTTACGTATAATAATACGTATATTTATACGTATATTTATACGTATAATATACTTGTCAATATTTTATAATATTTAGGTATATACTAATAAACAAAAATATATTCCATATTTATATATTCCTAAATATTAAAAATTATAGACACGTATAATTATACGTATAATTATACGTATAATTCTTGTTTCAAATTCGTATGTCTTATGCTGATTCCACATATACCAAACGCGCGCGTTTTGCGCTGACGCGTGTCGCTAGCGACAGAGTGGGATACGTATTTGTTGACGCGTATCGCTAGCGATAGAGTGATATACGTATAGTTTAATACGTATACCACTCTGTCGCTAGCAACACGCGTCAGCACAAAACGCGCGCATTTCGTATATGTGGAATCAGCATTATTATGCTGATTCCACATATACCAAACGCGCGCGTTTTGCGCTGACGCGTGTCGCTAGCGACAGAGTGGGATACGTATTTGTTGACGCGTATCGCTAGCGATAGAGTGATATACGTATAGTTTAATACGTATACCACTCTGTCGCTAGCAACACGCGTCAGCACAAAACGCGCGCATTTCGTATATGTGGAATCAGCATTATACGTATAATAATACGTATAATAATACGTATAATAATACGTATAATAATACGTATAATAATACGTATAATAATACGTATAATAATACGTATAATAGTACTATTATTATACGTATATTTATACGTATTATTATACGTATAATTATACGTGTTTTTTTCAATACCCGTGTGGAAAATTGGCAATGGCCCCGTGAGGGGCACTCGTGGATTGCCCTCGTGCCGCATGGAAACCATAGGGGCAATCCACGTGGAGCCCTCAAAGGCGTGACATGCTTTCCCTCATGGAAAATTTATTATATTTTATTTATAAATTTTATAAATTTATATTTTAAAAGTTAATTAATAATAAATAAGCTTAAGTTATGAATAAATAACATATTTATTTAATAATTATTCAATTTTAAATTAAATTCTTACTCAAATTGAATTTATTAATTAACGTTCTAATTAATTAACTGTCGGATATAATTAAAAGTAATAATAAATTAATTAATTAAAAAATTTAAAAATATGTAATTTATGCATACTATTAACGGATATTTTCATTTTTCAATTAATTCATACATAGAATTAATGATTAAATGCAAACCTGAGAAATAAATAAATCTAACGCATGGGGGGAATCGAACCTAAGACCTACGGACTATGAGTCTAACGCTTTACCAACTACGCTACGCACGCTACTTCAAAACGAATGCTAACTTCTTGATGCTATTTAAACTTCAAAAATACCTAACAAAGTAAAGTGCTTAACATCATTTAGTTAAAGTTAAGATATTAAATTATATTTTCCAATCAAATGCAATTTATAAAATATAATTAATTATATGCTTTATGATTATTATCACGAATCATCTCAGGTGAATTTTCAAAAAAAGTGTAAATATATTTTTATTAAAAACGCGTTTTTCGTTGTTCTGAATCATTGGAAACATTCATTTTGTGTTGATGAAAAAATATTTGAATTTTGAACTTAGAAAAATTTTTGAGCAGGGCACCGTGAGGGCAAATAGCAAGGGCCCTGCTGGAGCCTTCGTGTATTTCCATAACTTTGTACATAGATTTTTAAAAAATGTCACCCAATGTTTATTTCAAGTGGTTTATAATGTTATTTAATGCATTCTGAAGTAAACATTTATTATACAAAAAAAATTTTTTTTTTTAACTTAGACAAATTTTTGAGCAGGGCACCGTGAGGGTAAAGACCTGGCATTCTGAACTAAACATTTTTTGGTAAAAAAAAAATTTTGTTTTTGGACTTAGACAAATTTTTGAGCAGGGCACCGTGAGGGCAAATAGCGGGGGCCCTGCTGGTGCCCGCATGGATTTGCCCTCATGGATTTTCCACTTGGGACCCTGCCGGGGGGCCCTATCACGCATGGGTCGAACGGGGCGTTTTCCACACGGGTAGGGTTTATACTTAAACCGTTTTTTAAATTTATTAATCCAATTTAAATCATAAATGTCTTAATTACATTTATGAAAATGAATATCATTCTCGCATCATGCAGTATTTTTCAATATGATGTGAAGTAATGAAATGAAAACAATATAAAAAGTATTTTCAAACCTCTAAATTAGATGATCGACTCAATTTTATTAAAATCTGTGGTTTATTATATTTAATTTTTATTAATATTTTATTTATTTCATATGTCAAAATGATTCGTACGAATTTTGAGCGAAATTCTTGTAGATTGCGTATGAATTTACATTTGTAATTCGTACGAAATTCGCACGAATTTTAGTATGACACAAAACTACATAATTTAATTAAATTTAAATTAATTTCAATGTGAATAGAAACTTCTATTTCTGAAAAAAATGTTGATACATATAAAATTTTTTGAAAATTATAAAAAATATTTTTTTATTTTAAGCAATAATAGTAGTTTTAATTTAATTTAGGAATACATGTTAAAAAGTTGAAATTAATATTTTTATGGATTTTTGCAGGCACAAGAAAAAGGTCGACGCCATTTGATAACGAAATTTTGAAGTGCATTGATGTTTTAAAAGCGCCAATGCAAGGACAAGCATTCAGTAGTTGCGAACAGTTTGGACTCTCAATAGGAAAGGAAATGGAGAAATTGACTGATTACCAAAGAATGAATGTGCAAATTCAAATTCTACAAATTTTACGAGATGCAATAAGCCATAAGGATATTTAATAAGAAATAGAATCACTATTAATATATAAGATTGTTAAATTTTTTTAAATGTTCTTGTTTCTCAAAAGATTTACGCTTAGTTTCGTAGGATATAACATAATAATCAGTTATTTAAAATAACGACTAGAATCGTTACTAAACAAAAAATTGTATGGATTGTGATTCGCAATCTGTATTTCAATGTGTTTAAATATTATTTTTTCATTATTATTTTTGTATGACGGATCAGTATATTACAAAAAACCAAAAAAGTACAAATTAAGTGCCTTAAAAGTAAACATTTTAAGTTTAATCATAGAAGTTGAAGGGTACAAAAAAGTGACTTCATTGTATTTTTTATTTATTCTTAGTATAACTTGAAGGTTTTTATTTTTTCTTCACATACAATTAAAAAAGAATAAGTTACAAATTGTATGTGGTTACTACTTTTTAATATATCTTTTAAAAACAATAGCCAGTAAGTCAGCTGTATAAAAATGTATTTGAATTTTATGATTGCTCAATTCCAGTAATCACGCAAGTTTATACTGCTAACTTGCTAACATTTACACTCTTGAGTTAAGTGTTTTCTATTTTGTTTTCACGAATAACAAGTTTTTTAATTTACCACACATATATATTCTATTCAATTCTATTCTATGTAATCCAGCAATGTGATTGACATTACATGTGTCTTAAAAGAAAAGACTGATTATTTATATTTAGTCTTCGTCTAATAAGTAATATTTTTCGCGTAGCGTTTAAGAAAACTATTTTATAAGACAAACGAATAATGGAAATATTTAATTATTCTTAAAAACGTAGTTCAAGATTTAATATGTTTGTGATAAAAAAAAATTATTAACTTAATTTTGAAACTGAAGGTGATGATACTGATAAAAATGAAACATTGAAAATAAAATATTTTAATAAGTATTTGTGAGGTACAATTAAAAAAACTAAATAAAAGTGTTGATATTTACATTTTGTTTATAACATTTATTAGTAATTTTTGTCTTACAACCCCCATATTTCAAATGAGTAAAATATTTGTTTTCATTCGATAAATAATGAATATATAAACTTATTCTTCAAAAAGCTGCTCTATCTTGCCACGAAACTTTTCCAGGACCCATGAAATATTCTTTAAAGTGGTTCTTATTATATCTAGCTAGATTTTTTTTAGCTGTTGTTGATTGAGGTATGGACAAAGGCTGTAAAGCACTGTTGTCAGTTACATTTCTAATTTGATCAGAAATGTTGGCAGAGCAGTAATGTCTTAAATCGAGTGGTAAAGATTTTTCTTCTTTTATTATATAGTTGTGTAAACACACTGTTGCTAATACAATTAATTGTACTACAGTTAAATTAGCCATAATTGGCGTGTGAAAGATTCGCCACATTGCAACTAATATTCCAAAGGCGTTCTCGATTGTACGACGGGCTCTACTCAGTCTATAATTATAAATATTTTTATCTTTCGAAAGATTTCCACTCTTTGCTCCCTTATACGGCGTTAAACAGTGAAGATCATTCTCAAATGCAGCATCAGCAATGTAGACAACTGGCATATTTGGACCATTAGGATATAGAGGTGTTGGAGGTGGTAGATTTAAGCGATCTTCCTCTAGTGCTTTGAAAAAGGCGCTGTTCTTCAAAATACCGCCATCACTCTGACGTCCCTTGCCCCGAACATCAACCATTGTAAATACATAATCAGCATTGCACATTGCAAGGAGAACAATGCTATGAAAATTTTTATAATTGTAATAATCGGAACCAGTACCAGGCTGTCCCTAAAAAATTTAAATATTCATTAACATATTTTTAAAGCATTTGAAAATTAGTTATTTTAAAGGTTCATAAAAGTTTACAAAATAATATACCACTCCTTTCATAATAAAAAATAAATGTTTACATAAAAATTACAGAAATTACGGGAAAAAACGTGAAATTATAGAAAACAATTAAGCATTATCAGCACAATTAATTTTTTAAAATTATATAACAAATTCTTTACTCTCACTATCTCCTAAAATAAAATATTTAAGAATAAAAGTATAATACTTTTTTCATTCATATTCATTAAGTACACTCTACTTTAATAACAATTGGAAAAATATTTATTTTTTGAATTACCTGCATCAAAACGTGCTTTCCATCCATAGCACCGTAACAATTGGGAAATTGCCATTTCTCATTGAAATTATTTATTAACGTCATCCAGGCATCTGGAGTAGTTGGCAATACAAGCACTTCAGGCTGTAAAGTTGTCCACAGGGCTTTTAGTGTCTCAGGAATAAATATTTGGATAGTTTTTATTCCCATCCGAAACTGACGTGACAAAGATGTAAAAGATTCACCAGTAGCAAGATATCTAGAAAGAGGTGAAAGATAAAGAAAAAATTATTTTATTTAAATATTAATTTTAATTATAAACATAAAAAATCTTTCAATTAAGATAAGATGAATAACTTTCATTATAGTTTAAATTATCATATCCCTACACAGCACTTAAAATTCCCCGAAGATCATTAAAGGTTTAAACGTTAACTTATTACAAGTATTGAATCGTCAGGTTCAGAAAAGATAGTTTAAATATTAAAATGTCCGCATAAGAATAAATGTTTAACGCAAATGTTAACTGAATATGTAAATTACTCACATGCAGACATTTTAATATTTAAACAATCTTTTCTGAATCCGGAGATTCAATATTTGTAAGTTAACGTTTAAACTTTCAATGAATCTTCGGTGATGTGTGGGTCAGAATAAGAAGTCAATTGTCGTCATTAGTTTCCTGTTTAAATTAGTTTTTGAAAACCTAATAGAAGGACATTTCCACGAGAACAATTGAATTTTCGTCCGTGCGTCACGATGATTAAAACGACTGTATCTTTTTTCAATTTTCTTATAAAATCAAAAAATTTTTTGGAAACGTTTCTATTTTCTAATCTTTTTGCATCGAAAAAAAAATTTTTATTTTATAATAATTTTAAAAAAAAGTTACAGACAAATTTAGGCATCGTGACGCACGGACAGAATGTCCGCTTTTTCATGGAAATGCCCAGAAGTTTAAATAATAATCATTTTTATATTAGAATCGGAAATTTTGTAATTTAAAAAATTAAAAATCACAATACCTTTATTGTGTAAAAAAATTAAAAGGTAAATAATTTTAACAGGAATAGCGAGGTGACAAAACACAAGAACAGATAAATATTAATAAAATTTTTAAAAAATAAAATTTAGAAGTATTGAGTTTGTGGCTTAATTTATTATAAATAGAAATTATAACCTCTTGAAATTTCGATGAATTTAATTAAAATTTCCAATATTTTTATCATAAAAGTACTATATGATTGTATAGGCGTGGAAAAGATTCTATTTGAATAAACTAAATTTTTGTGTCATAATATATTAGGAGTTTAAAAAAAGACGTCTCTCGTACACTTTGTATTTTTAAAAGAAAAATGTTAAAAATTTTATTTAAGATGAGAACGATAATGTGCTTTGATTTTCAACTGTGGATCAATCTGTACAGTAAAAACCGACCTTGACTACAAAACATTTTTTTTTACAAACTTTTTCACTTTTTGCATTTGTTTTTTAAAGAAATAAAAGTTACCATTTTCAAATATAAGGCGATATTGTTAAAATTATACAATTAAAAAAATTACCTTAAAGTTACTATTAGTTTCTCAGACGGTGTGATTACATCTGTTCTGGTAGGACAGCTCTGCAATTTATGTCCGACCTTGAGTAAAAGATTTTCATATGTCGAAGTAGACATTCGCAGATAGTTCCGGAACATCGCTGGATCATGCATGACCATTTCTCTTATTAAAGTATTATGAGCACCTAAAATATAAAGACAATTCTGCATTATAGAAGCTTACATTATATAATATTGTAAATTACATTTTTCTTATCTCAACATACCGCATACGGAACGTTGTTGCCAAAGAGGGTGGACTCTATATTTTCGTTTATTTTTTCTCTGTTGATATTCCATTCTTTGCAACAATAAAATTGATAATTTTTTCTTAGCAATCTGTAAATTAATATTTTTAAATTCGTTATAATTTTATTACTATTATATTTTAGTTTTAAAATATTCTTCTTCTTGTAAGACAATCGATGTAATAAATAAAATTCGCAAATTACAAAAAGTCGAGACATTTTTACGGTTTTTCATGGTTTAGAAAAAAATCAAGATTTCACAAATTAAATTTTTTACTAAAAAACATTACCAACATAACCAAATCTATTGATACAAAATATATATACACTGCCGCTCAGTAGATTTTGCCCACCCTACAGAATTTTAGGCGTTGCAAAAAGTTTTATATTTTTGTTTCTAATAAAGATAAAACAATAAACAAAGACTTTTTTTAAAGCTTATATCCTCTAGTTTTAGAATATTTAAAAAATGAATTAAAAAAAAAATTATTTATTGCTTAATTGCTCTTATTAATTAACAAAATTTTCAATTTTTTTGGTAAATTTTAAACTAATATATTTTTTTAACAAATCATCACATTTTTATTGCACATATGTCATTTGAAAGGTAATTTTATCACCTTTAAAACGCTTTTTGAAAATTGTGATACGATCATTTTTAACAAAGATATGGTCAATTGTTTAAAAAAACAGCCCTTTTTTAAAATTAATAATAAGTCGAGAACGGTTGTTTTTTGAAAAAATTTGTTGAGGAAAAAAATGTTCCTCTTTATGTGTATAATTAGAAAAAAATATGTAGAAGTTTAAAAAAAAAATTTTATTTTACTATGTATTGTGCATATACTTAAATGTACATTATGACCTTATACAAGGTATGTAAAAAAATAGTAAAATAAAATTTTTGTTTAAACTTCTACATATTTTTTTTCTAATTATACACATAAAGAGGAACATTTTTTTCCTCAACAAATTAGAAACAAAAATATAAAACTTTTTGCAACGCCTAAAATTCTGTAGGGTGGGCAAAATCTACTGAGCGGCAGTATACTTACAAAAAGTTTTTAACAATGTTTATGATTAATGATTAGCTTCCAACAAAATGTTTTTTATAATTTGTAAATCAGTAGACGCATTGACATAAATATTTTTAGGACAAAAATTTATAAAATTTTTATTTCAACAAAATATGTGTTTGAAAATCGTTGCTCTTATCAAATACATTAAATTAGTTCAAAAAAGAATGTGTTTATTTGCTTATTTATATAGGTATAATTGCATTGTGAAATTTGTGAATGTAATTTTAAAAAAAGAATTAAATCTACTATTTTAATTAGTGATGCAAATATTTTAATGATAATTAAATTATTAATAATGTATAAATAAGTATGAACTTTAAAATAATAAATACCATAACCTAAAAATAACAAATTTCTTACTATAATATTAAAAATACTATTAAATGATTTTTAATAAAATGTAATAAAAAATATATATTACCAGCATTTTAGAAGCATCCATTTTTATGGTTTTTATTCTAATAAATAAAATTTAATACATTTTGAAATAAAGTACCGGTTGACACACCGGCCGACAACAATTAGCAACGCACTACCTTTTTTGAAAACATCAGCTTCATCACAATATCAACAACCTTTTTACACGTTGCTCGTAATACTTCACTTTTCAATAAAAAAAATTTACAATTTGTTTTTATTGCTTCTTTTATTAATATTTTTTGTAAATTTTTGAGGCAAATTTCGAGATCAGTTTTACTTAAACTATCGGAATGTTTATTTTTAACTATAATTGTAAATATTTTATAACTTCCATGAGTAGTAATCAAAATTTGAGCTAATTTTAGATTTTTCAGCTTTATTTTTTCAGGATCTATGATTCCTAGATCAATGAATAGTTTATCTATTGATGTAAGAAATTCGCAATTTGCAGAAGTAATTATAAGTGAGATTTTCTCTACAACTTTGAATATTTAAATTTCGAACATAGAATCCTTTTATTGAATTTTGCAGATCGTTATCTAAAATTGGTTTGGTTGGTTTATCTATGAGGTATTCCATGCCAAATCGAAGACCATTTGGCTTTTGCACCTCAGATCTTTTTGAAAATTTTTTTCCTTTTAGTACTCATAAAGACTAGCTTTCACAATTTTTTTCAAATTTTTTCATCAAGCCCTTTAGGAGATATCAATTTATGAAAAATTACGTCACTTTTTTTTAAATGCTTGTAATTTCGCTAAAAATTTACCAAATTGGATCAATCTTATATCAAAATTTTTGTTTTTAAACGTACTTTCCAAAAAAAATATTGAAAGTTATTTTCGAAAAAAATTCTATTAGATTTTTGAGATTTAAAACTAAAAATTCATTTTTGAACCTGTGTGTATCGATCGATTTTTTCAAATTTTTTTTACAAAAACTGCTCTAAATTTGACGAATTTTGAGCCTAGTCCGATAATGGGAAAACGATGGGAACTATTTTTTTTCGATTTTTCAAATTTTACGTTTATAATTATCTGTATGGAAATCAAACAATAATCATTTTCTCTCATTCAAACCCAACGATTATTGTTAGTTTTATAAAATAAAATAATTTAGAAAATAAATAATATAGTAATATTATAATTATTTATCTAAAATTTTGTTTTATTTATAGAAGTTATTAAGCAATTTAAAATGAATGATTTTCAAAATAATACCAGATAACTTGATAATTAATAAATATGAATCAAATCTTTAATCACAAATTAAGAATTAAAAAATAAATTTGCAGACTAGGAAGATCAAAACCTGAAAAAAACAATAGATTCCTGTTTTAAAACAGAAATTTTTTTCAAAATGGCGGAGTAATAGCGTGCGCAGAAGAATACGAAAACGCGACTTGCGCACTGAGTTTAGTTTCATACACGGTGAATGATAGACGTTTCCAAAAAGTGAATAGAGAATATATAATTCCCAGTATTAATTACGAAATAACCAGTGTGTATTATAAGAACGTATTAAATATAATAAAGTTTCACAACATTAAATTACATTTTGGTTCACGCGAACATATTTTCGCCTGACATAACCTCAAACAGCGAGACGCTTATGCGTCCAATTTTGCTGTTTTGAGCGGATGCCCGCTTTACACAAACATGTCCTCTGGTAATGGCAGAGAGACTATAAAAAACCCACCTCCCAATAGTGTTTCTAATGCCTCTGCGACCAATATTAAATCAAGATTCTGACGCTCTTAATGGCGCAGCTGAAATTCTATTACATTTAGGCACGAATTCGAAAGAACGCAAAAGGAAGCGTATAACTGGACCAGGAGATGTTACCCATGATCCCAGTCATTTAACTGACGATGATATGTCAATGGACGAAACGACAAATAATCCTAATACCCAAACATCAAACGCAGATATGAAAAACAATCAATCTCAACCTTCTCACAATGTTCTTTACGACGATTCGACGATTGGCGTATGCAATGTGTTAATTGAAAGTTTTGTACCAGGCTCTCCCCCCAAAAACTTAAATCGCTTAACCTATTCAAAGATCTTCAATTCAAGATATCCTAATGCCATTGTTGACGTTAAAAGTACCGGCTTTGGTAGACTATCAGTTTTTAAAAAATAATTTTATTCTGAGTGATGATAATCTAAAAAGCACAAATTTGAAGGCCCCTATACCTTCATATTTTGTTACCTTACAAGGCTATGACGCCTTTTATGACAAAGGCATTCCTCTTGATTTCTCCGAACAAGAAATTTTGAATAACACTGTGATTCTCGATAGCAATCACAACAACTCGGTTATTATTCAAGTCCGTCGTCTTTCTAGAAAGAGCGTTAATAAAGATACAAATAAGATAGAATACGTCCCTTCTCTCACGGTTCTTTTGACTTTTAAAGGTAAGTCGCTTTCACCAAAAGTCGCGATCTACAACGCCTCTTTCAAAGTAGAAGTTTATACACCTCCGGTAAAAATCTGTTGGAAATGTCTAAGGTATGGCCATATTAGCAAATTTTGTAAACCGCAAAAAACATTTAGACAGTGCGGTGAATTGGACCATGAAGAAGGGAGTGAAACCAAAGTGTTTTCATTGTAAAGGACCACATTTACCAAATTCCGAGGAATGCTCAGAATTCAAATTTCAAAAGGTGTTTCGCTCATATGCAGTGAATCACTGAATTACTTTCTCAGAAGCGAAAGCTGTACTTCGACCAAACAAACGATCGTCTCACAAAACTCCTAAAAACTCTTCACCTGAATTTAATTTCAGTCACTTTCTGGAGTTTGGTGACCATGATTACTCGCAGAACAATAACCCATCCCATGATGCGGCTTACTCTGCTGCACTTCTTTCTCGACCGAAAACGAAACAAAAACCAAAAACTCACAAAGATAATCAAAAGTCATCTCATCCCGCAAAGGAAAAAATCAAAAAACCTAAAACTTATCAACCTCAGAGACATCATTCTGTCGTTTCTCTTTCCGATGATGAAGGTCAATCTACCCCATCTGATTCCGAAAATTCACCTTCACCCAATTATGACTCCACCTCATTACTTAATGATCTAATAACAGTTTTTACTAAACTCCTCATGTTCAACTCAAGCGCTTTGCCGAATAAAGCAGATATTCTCAATAATTTTATGAACAGTATATCTAATAATGTATCGAATTTATCCTCTTTCTTAAGCAAACCCTAATATGACTACATCAAACAACCTGAAAATTATGCAATGGAACTGTCGCGGTATTGCAAACAAAAAAACCGATATCCTTGCTATTTCGCATGAATTTGATATTTTACTCCTATGTGAAACATTTCTTAAACCTAACAAATTATTTTCTTTGAATTCTAACTTTAACTTTATCAGAGCTGATAGACCTAATCTCAATTGAGGGGGTCTAGCAATTGCTATTCGGAAAGGCATTACATTCACTAAAGTCTCGACTATTCTCAACATTGAAAATAGTCTCGAAACTCTTTCCATTTTCGTTGATACAAATTTAGGACAATTATTAATTGTCTCTGTCTATCGAGCCCCTGCATCTAATAATTCAATATCAGAAAGCAGTTGGAAAAATTTTATCAACTCCGTAACTAATCTTAATTCAGATCACATATTCATAGGCGGTGATTTTAACGCTCACCACTATCTTCGGGGCAGCTCTAGATCTTGCCAGAGTAGAGAAGCTCTCTATTCAGCACTGGATGACAAAGAACTTATCTGTCTTAATAATGGAGAACCTACATTTATCAATAGACCTAACGAAAACCCTTCTATTCTAGATCTATCCTTTATCGACTCAAATCTGTTTATATCGTGTTCACATCAAATTTGGAACGATTCTTTGGGGAGCGACCATTATCCAGTTGTCACGTGCCTGGGAGTCCAAATCCCAATCTCCAATTTCCACACACACAAATATAACCTTAAAAAAAAACTGACTGGATTTCATTTGACATAAACTTAAAAAACAATCTTAATTCTTACTCAGAATCTTTTCGCTCAGATACAACTGATCCTATCCAAAAATATGATATTTTCACGCAATGTATTGACGAAGCTATTGCTTCTGCTTCTCCTGTTCCCACTCTTAATAATGTCACTAATCGATCCAAAAACAAAAAACCATTTGTCCCAGCCCTGTGGTGGAACAATGATTGCGATAAGGCTATAGAGATAGGCTATAGATAAGGCCTAGAGTCAGCACAGTTGGTCTTCCACAGGATTGTACTCTGAGTCCAATCCTGTACTCAGTTTACACTCGTAAAATCCATGAAATTTTACCTCCGGACTGCATAATCATAGAGTTTGCCGATGACATTGCCATACTTACCAAATCCAAAAATCCAATTCAATGCATTAATACGCTCCAAAATTGCCTTAACGATCTCTCTGTTTTTCTATCTAACAGAGGTCTAGATATCTGCCCCGAAAAAACTAAACTCGTCTTATTCAACAAACTTCAAATTGATCTTGAAGATCCTAATCTTATTCTAAAACTAAATAATGTTAATATTACTCCTTCTACTCACGCAAAATTTTTGGGCATCATATTAGACTATAATCTCACCTTTGATAACCATTTCGCATATCTTTTAGAAAGACTCAATAAAGTCTTAAATGTAATTAAAGTCTTAAGAAGTACTTGGTGGGGGTCCCACCCATACATCCTACTTACAATCTACAGATCTCTTATTAGAAGCCGCATTGAATATGGATCACACATATTTTGTTTTAAGCATCATAGACTGTTTGATAAACTTGCTAAATTAAGGAATAGTGCCATAAGATTTGCACTAGGATACAGAATGAGCACCCCAATCAATGTGATGCTGGCTAAAGCTTGTGAACCTCTGCTGAAGATCAGATTCTATTTTTTGGCAAAAAAATACTTAGCAAAAGTCTCTTCAAATATTAATCACCCTCTTTCAAACAATTTAACAGAACTATTAAGATTAGTTACCCCAAAAAATCCCTACAATGTATTAAACTCCTTCACACTTTTATCAGCATTCCAGTCAGTTTTTAAACATCAAAATCAAATTAAAAGATCAAATGTACTACCTTACTTTGAAGTTCCTTATAGTGATCATCTGTTCATTCCCAAGGTTGTTACTGATGTAGGTCATGAAGTTCAAAAATCTGTTAACCCTCCCCTCTTATTTAAAGACATTTTAAACAATAAATATAAAAATCATCTGTGCTTTTATACAGACGGTTCCAAAACCAAAAACCTTAAAAGAGCAGGATGTGCTTCGATCTGTCCTTCGATTCAGTTTACTCTATCTCGAAAAATTGACTGTACCGCCTCCATTTTTTCTATAGAAGCATTTTCTATATTTTTAACTTTAGATTATATTAAAAATAACAATCCCAAAAAAGTCGCAATTTCCACGGACTCTTTAAGTGTACTGATGAGCGTCTCATCACCTAATCCTGCAAATATTAATTCCTACATCATATTTTTAATTAGAAATCGGTTAGCTGTATTATCATCTTTGGACTTTGACATTTCCCTAATTTGGATCCCATCACAGTTGTATTTAGAAGGAAATGAATTAGCAGATAAAACTGAGAAAATTGCATCCATCAACGCACATTTACTTAATATTGGATTACCACACTCTGATTTTGCTACAATATTTAGAGAAACCCTTTACAGATAATGTTATGAGTACTACGAAACTAGAGGCCAATCATTTGGAACA
This sequence comes from Leptopilina boulardi, assembly GCF_019393585.1. Taxonomy (NCBI): domain Eukaryota; kingdom Metazoa; phylum Arthropoda; class Insecta; order Hymenoptera; family Figitidae; genus Leptopilina; species Leptopilina boulardi. The sequence continues at coordinate 551,245 of NW_026137880.1, read as the reverse complement.
TACTATACGGAAAAATACTACCAACCTCGAAGGAAACCATGGTTTGCTGCTTTTCACGCTAAAAGGGAGTGGATTGTCTCCATCTGTCGGATGAGAAGCAATCACCATTCCCTAATGGAAAGTTTACATAGAAAAAACATTGTTGCATCTCCTGCTTTCCCTTGTAATCCGCAAATCAACGAAGACTTGGAGCACGTTCTCTGGAACTGCCCTAGATTCAACAATATTAGACCGAAACTAATTCGACGACTTTCAAAACTATTTAGATGTCTGGCTCCCTTTAATAGTGAAATGCTACTATCAAAACCCTCCATAACAGTTTCCTCATATATTTTTGAATTCCTGAAAAACGCTCAGTTACAAATATAACATTAATCATCTATCCGTGCTAAAATTAATTCCCAAGTTCATACTTTGGAAATACGCGAGTGAAAATCAAATTTACCTGGTCATGGCTATATGTTCAGGATTATAGTCCACAACGAAGCCAACGCATGCGTATTCTATGCGCATGAACTTAGAAGAAGAAGACTTGCGCACTGTTACTCCTGATTAATATTCACCATGTTTTTACATGACACGCTATAAAGACTAATAAAATATGTTTTTAAGTTAAATTTGATTGCGATATTTTCGCACTTGTTCCCATAGTGAATATTAATCAGGAGTAACAGTGCGCAAGTCGCGTTTTCGTATTCTTCTGCGCACGCTATTACTCCGCCATTTTGAAAAAAATTTCTGTTTTAAAACAGGAATCTATTGTTTTTTTCAGGTTTTGATCTTCCTAGTCTGCAAATTTATTTTTTAATTCTTAATTTGTGATTAAAGATTTGATTCATATTTATTAATTATCAAGTTATCTGGTATTATTTTGAAAATCATTCATTTTAAATTGCTTAATAACTTCTATAAATAAAACAAAATTTTAGATAAATAATTATAATATTACTATATTATTTATTTTCTAAATTATTTTATTTTATAAAACTAACAATAATCGTTGGGTTTGAATGAGAGAAAATGATTATTGTTTGATTTCCATACAGATAATTAAAAACGTAAAATTTGAAAAATCGAAAAAAAATAGTTCCCATCGTTTTCCCATTATCGGACTAGGCTCAAAATTCGTCAAATTTAGAGCAGTTTTTGTAAAAAAAATTTGAAAAAATCGATCGATACACACAGGTTCAAAAATGAATTTTTAGTCTTAAATCTCAAAAATCTAATAGAATTTTTTTCGAAAATAACTTTCAATATTTTTTTTGGAAAGTACGTTTAAAAACAAAAATTTTGATATAAGATTGATCCAATTTGGTAAATTTTTAGCGAAATTACAAGCATTTAAAAAGAAAGTGACGTAATTTTTCATAAATTGATATCTCCTAAATGGCTTGATGAAAAAATTTGAAAAAAATTGTGAAAGCTAGTCTTTATGAGTACTAAAAGGAAAAAAATTTTCAAAAAGATCTGAGGTGCAAAAGCCAAATGGTCTTCGATTTGGCATGAAATACCTCCTATAGATTCCTGAAATGTAGTAGGGTAAAAATCTGTGTTTTCTTGTATATTGGGATGAGTTGTATCATTCGTGTTTTGTTTATCTACGTGTTTTATTTGTTGTTCATTTTCCACTGGTTTCATTATAGGGTATTTTTGAATTTTCTTCTTCATTCATTGCTTCTTTTTCTTTATCTGTATTTAATGTTGTCGTATTTAATGTTGTCGTTGATTGGCTCGTTGTTGTCCTGACTTTGTTCTAGTTCCATTTCTTGAAAAGAAGGTTCGATAGTATTAAGAGTGGGTGCGCTCTTAAGTGGAGTAGGAAATTTCGCAGAATCTGCGGTTATATTTAAACTAGGGAAAACACTTTTTCTTCTTCTCCAAATAGGAATATGTAGACTGGTTGATTCTTCTTCATTTAGGTCAGATTTTTCTGTTTCCTTAGCAGCACTTTCACTTTCTGTGTTGTCTAGTTCTTTTAAAAAAATGTTCTCTTTTGCTTTACGTGGATGGTGTCTTACCAATTGAACTAACATTTTGTTCATCAAGTAATTTTATTGATGAAATAGAAGTGATTTTTGATCCTGATCTTAATCGACTTGTCATGGGTCTTTTGGCTAGATCTTGAAAAGTTTGAGAATCAGGGGTAGATTTGGAACTGGGGACTTTTAATTTGGTAATTGGTTTGGGAATTACTTTAGGTTTCAAAAGAGGATTTGGCTTTGAAAAAAAAATAATCATGAATACTTTATTTTGTAAATCGTCGCTTGTTTCGGAAGGATTTCTAGATAAAGCATCTGCATTACAATTTAAATACTCTTTTATGTTCGACATGGTATCCTTCTTGAACTTTTAAACTGTCGATAAAGCCAATTTTCAAAACTAATCGTTTATTTTAGTTTCTTGCTTTAAAAAAATTTACTTACATGTGTTTCACCTATAAAATATTTCATTAACTATAATTCAGCTAACTAATGCAACAATGATAGTCTTTTATGAACGTGAATTAGCGATGTTTAATCTTTTTCCACATTACATCATTTTCGATAATGATTATTGTTTAACTTATTTTCCTCTGCACTTTTTATTATTATTCAAATCAATATTCGACTCACAAACTATTATTTAACCCATAAAACAACTTCAACCTTATAACAATATTCAACCCTCTTTCTTTCTATTTAAATACTTTTCCAAAAGCCAGCATCCACTATTATCAAACAGTCAATTTTTTTTTCAATATCGAAATATATTCAAAACCAATGTTATCCAATATCATATTTTATTATCCTCAAAATCCAAATATCTTTAATACCAATCTTATCCAATACCAAAAATTTTTTCCAAAAACCAACTTCCACTATATTCAAATAATCAATATTTTTTTCCAATATCAAAATATATTCGATACTAATGTTATCCAATATAATTTTTTATCCTTAAAATCCAAATATCTTTAATGCTAAAATTATCCAATACCAAAAAATTTTTCCAAAAAAACCCTCAACTGAAAGTTGTTTTGACAAAACAAATTTCAGGTAGAAACCTTCGAGATCCCTAATTATCAAAGTAAAGATATATATGTATATATAATCTAATAATAATGAGAAAATTCAAGTACTAAGAAAAGGTGAATGAATGAAGGAATGAATACAAAGATTATTATTCTATAATAATATTGGTTAATTTATAAAATCATTTTTCTATACTTTTTAATTATAATTTAAAATCAAGTGGTATATATTAAGCAAAACATTTTCGGAATTTTAAATTAAATAAATTAAGAAAGCACGTAGTTCTACGTAGTGAAATAAATTTTATTTAATATATATTTATTTAATATTTAAATATGCAGCCCATTAAATTCACAAACGGCGTTTAACAAACGATTCATGTACAGTGGATTTTGAACATGCACCATGTATTTACTCCAAACAGAATTAAAATCAAAATGAACAGATTCCATTGCTTGCTCGCTAAAGAAACCTAATGCCTGTTTTTTTTGACACAAAAATCTTCGACGTGAAAAAACACTGCGTGAACCTTGGGTGTTATTGAAATTTCTAAATCGGAGTAACTTTTTCTAAAATTAGCAATGCACTCTTTAAAATTTGGTTGAAGAGTTTGCGAAAAACAGGCTTTTACAACTAAATGGAAATCTTCTAAAGCTTTGACATACTTCAAACAAGCGATTGGACATTTTGAGCGTAAGACGTAAATTTTTTCGAACAACTTTTTGCACGAATTTATATTGAAACTTGAACCCCCATGAGTTACATCACGTTCTACGAGGCACGATTTTGCCCAATCTAAAGTTTCTTGATTAAAATCCTGAAGCATGTGATTGAAAATTGTGTTTACCACTCCCAGTAACAAATGAAGCTCCGGTGGCGGAATTATATCCAAAATAAGTTTATTAGAATCACCTGCGAACACTGGTAGATGTATGCAATTATTGTACTGTTTAGCATCTTTTTGTTTACTTTCTGCAGCTTGCCATGCAGCGAAACTGTCTGAGATGTTACCAATTGTCCTCAACTCAGCTCTCTCATGAAGATTGCTTTTTTCTGCTATACACCATGTGCAAGGATGAATACTGCTGTGTCCCATAATGCCAATCAAAATATTTGCAAGCTTTAGATCAGTTGCCACAGAGCCTTCAAATTTGTTTATGCCAATTGTAGACCATAACAAGGAAGCATTTTCATAATTTTCTTGACTTGATTGTGCTTGTTTAATTTCTAGGTTATTTAATAATTAAAATAAAGTTCACTCAAAAGGAAGGATTGTCAGTTCGGGTGAAGCCAATGAGTAAAACCCCTTTTTTGAAATTAATAACAATTTAAATGTTTATTGTTATAAAATAAACGTTGATTGTAGGGAGGCTAAATCTCGCGGAAAATTGATTTTAACAGTTTATAATAATTTAGAGAAAAAGAATCGCGTATTAACTCGACGACTCTACCGGTCTTCCTCGCACACTTGCTACCACTTAATTCGCATTCCAGGAATTGGAACATAATTCGGGGAAATGAGGAGAGGGAGTAGATTATACATTCTTGCACACATGATCAGATTAAAGCCTACTAATAGGCGTCGCAATATCTTTCATTCAACGTACAATTTAAACATACCGCCGGCCTCGTGTAAATCGAAACACGAAACAAAATTAAAACAAATAATTTAAATAAATTTTTATGATTTAGCTGCCCGCCATAACATCACAAAAAAAATTAAATTTAAGTTAAACATTCCAAATTAATTCTCGTTGTCACTCACATCATTCGACCGGATTGGTAAAAGACAAAGTTTCACAATGGGACGATCAAACTCTGAATCAGCTGTTTTGACTCTGACTGAACGAATAAGATTGTCCTTTCCTGGGTAGCATTTAATAATGCGACCGAGGGCCCATTTAAAAGACGGTAAATTGTCATTTCGAATTAAAACCATGTCTCCTACATTTAAATTTCGCATTTTATTAAACCATTTGTTTCTTTTTTGTAATGAATGCAAATAATCAGATGACCATTTTCTCCAAAACTTTTTTGACATTTTCTGAACTAATTGCCAGCGTTTTAATCGATTGTCGGGTACAAACTCCTGCGAACACTCTGGTACACTCAGAAGAGGAGCTCCAATAAAAAAATGTCCCGGAGTTAAATATGAAAAGTCTTCAATGTTATCATTCAATGGAGCAAGCGGTCTAGAATTTAGCGAAGCCTCAATTCTCGTTAGTAGAGTATAAAATTCTTCGTAGGTTAGTTTGTGTGAACCAACTATACGATTTAAATGGTGCTTAACGCTTTTAACTCCCGCCTCCCACAGTCCACCAAAGTGGGGGACAAAATGCCAAGAAATCCCTTCACTGTTGAGCCTCTCGCAAAAATCATTATCTTTTCGAATTTTAATTAAAGATTTTTTCAGGACGTTATCTGTCCCAACAAAGTTCTTAGCATTGTCACTGTACAAATGAGCAGGCTTTCCCCTACGTGACACAAAACGATGGAAAGCTGCTAAAAATGCATCGGTCGAATAATCAGAAACGAGTTCAATATGAACTGAACGGGCAGAACAACAAATAAAGAGAACTATGTAGGTTTTCTGACTCTTGATTCCCCTTCCCGATCCGTAACGAATATCAAAGGGACCAACATAACACAGCCACACAAAAAAAAAGTACCCGGGCCGGGGAATGAGAACACCATTTCTTGATGTATTTTGATGCGCTGAACACGAATCTGAAGTCCGTTTAGCTCCATCACGTCAGGATTTTGACATAACCTCAAAAAACATAGCTGATTTTAAATAACAGGAGAAATTTTTTAAATAATGGCAGCTTTGCTTGAATCTTGTTACTCGGGGGTTTTTGGGGTCGCTGATTACGAATTTAACGTCAGATTTATAAAATTCAAAATGGCGGATCCAATATGGCGGACGAATTTTTAAAAAGTAGTTGAATTCTTACGAAAATTGGTATCTAGGGGTTTTGGGAGTCGCTGATTACAAATTTATCGTCAGATTATTCAAATTCAAAATGGCGGATCCAATATGGTGGACAAATTTTTAAAAAGTAGTTGGATTTTTACAAAAATTGGTATCATGGGGTTTTTTGTAGTCGCTGATTACGAATTTAACGTCAGATTATTCAAATGTAAAATGGCAGATATAGTACGGTGGTCAAATATCTTTATGTTTCTACATGTGTCTGCATCCAGGGCACCTCCACGCGGTGACGGTGGGCAACGGAGTTTGTCCGCTATCCGGCTAAGTCCCTGGATAATGGCTTTGATGCCGTCATGGCAGACACACGTAGGAAACGTATTTCGATGCAGGGACTCGGAACCCCAGTATCGGCCAAGTTACATAAAAATTCAACTATTTTTTAAAAACTCGTCCGCCATATTGGATCCGCCATTTTGAAATTTACTAATCTGACGTTAAGTTCGTAATCAGCGACCCCAAACACCCCCGAGTAACAAGATTCAGCAAATCTGCCATTATTTAAAAAATTTCTCCTGTCATTTAAAATCAGCAATGTTTTTTGAGGTTATGTCAAAATCCTGACGTGATGGAGCTATACGGACTTCAGATTCGTGTTCAGCGCATCAAAATACATCAAGAAATGGCGGTCTCATTCCCCGGCCCGGGTACTTTTTTTTGTGTGGCTGTGTAATCGATGCCAGTGTGTGTAAATGGTCGAGAGGGAGTCCAAAAATTCTGTCTTAGAACGTGTAAGGTTAATTGTAAACCTCTATGTAAAGATCTGAGATGAGCATGAGAAGCAAGCAGATAACTAATTTGGTGACGAGGTAAAATTATCGGGTGTTTTTCATCGAAACTAATAGGAGCATTTTTTAAACGCCCACTTATTCTCAAAATTCCCTTGGAATCCAAAAAGGGATTCAAATTTTTTATGGTTGATTTTAAATTCACCGACTCTGAATCCTTGAGATTTTTAATTTCGGTAGAAAAGAATTCAACCTGAAGCCACTTTATCCAAAATTCTCTGGATTGATTTATTTCCTCAAGATCAAGAGGCCCTGATTTAGTTAGAGTTTCAGTTTTGTTTTTCGAAAATTTCGTAATAAAATTAGAAAGAAAACGCTTACAATAAGCAGTTACTCTCAATAACTTGGGCCATGAGGAAAATTTTTAGGTAGTTCCGAAAGAAAATCATCGCGATTCGAAACATGAATATTAATTGGTTTTTGTTCCAAATTAACTTCTGATGGAGTCAAGGGACATTCTTGTGGACTTTTGTTAGATTTATGAAGAAGCCACGGAGGGCCCTTCCACCAAAGAGAATGATTCAAAATTTTAGAAGGAGAAATTCCGCGTAAAATACTATCCGCAGGATTATCCCTCGAAGGAACGTATTGTCATTTAGCATCCGGAAGTAATTCGTGTATTTGAGCTACACGATTCGCAACAAAAGTGCGCCAAGTAGATGGATGTTTACTCAACCATGCCAATACCACTGTCGAATCCGTATGGCAAAAAACAGGTAAGTTTTCCAAATTTTTTAGAGCCATCAAGAAACTAAGAATTTTTGCGAGCAGGACGGCTCCACACAGTTCTAATCGCGGGATACTAACAGGATTTAGAGGAGCAACTTTTGATTTGGAAAAAAGAAGAGTAATTCTCTCCATTCCAAGGTCATCCTCAAGACACAAATAAACACAACCCCCTAAGCTTGTGATCCCAGTCGAGCTTACGCAGCGACAACTCCTGAATAAGCATTTTCGCCACAACAATCACCGGAGCCAACCAACCAAAGGGGTCATAAAGTTTTGCTATGAGGGACAAAACTTTTCTTTTCGTAGGATTAAGAATTTCCTCACAAGATACCTTAAATTGGAAAACATCAGAAACCGGATCCCAATTTAAACCAAGAACTTTAAGTTGTAAATCCTTATCAAAAGGAATTTCTATGGCTCTTTCTTTCTTTCCTTCAGGACAATTTTCCAATAAAGAAACTTGATTGGATGCCCATTTACGTAAATGAAAACCGCCACATTTCATTAAATCGACAACTTGTTTTTGAGTTTCCTTTGCCTCTTCCTCCTCGTCAGCACCAAATAAAGCATCATCGACGTAAATATCATTTTCAACAATCGATCTAGCTAAAGGAAAATTATCACCCTCATCCCTGGCTAATTGTTTCACAACTCGATTCGCTAAAAATGGAGCACATGTTGTGCCATAGGTTACCGTCAATAATTGAAATGGAACAATTTTACCATCCGAGTACCAAAGAATGCGTTGATAATCCCAATCTCTGGGATCAATTAAAATCCGTCGAAACATCTTTTCTGCATGGGCCACGTAAACAAGGCGATATTCGCGCTAACGCATAATAATCGAAATTAAATCGTTTAGAATTTTAGGACCAACGAGAAGATGTGAATTTAATGACGTTCCATTTAAGGACAAACTTGAGGCGTTACAAACTACCCGCAATTTAGTAGAAGTACTACTTTTCCTTAATACGGGGTGGTGGGGTATATACACGGTTTGAGAGACGTCTTTCAATTCTTCTTCGCTCACAATTTGCATGTGTCCCGTTTCGATATATTCAGACATAAATTCCAGATATTGTTTCGATAGAATAGGATTTTTAGAAAGACGTTGCATGACTTTAGAAAGAATAATTTTAGTTCTCTCCAGCGAATTACCAATATCTATTGGAAAAACAAACTTAAATGGTAATCGAACCATATAACGACCATAATTCAATCGAGAAAAAGTTGAGAGAAAATACTCTTCACAACGAATCTCATCTTCAGTCAAGGACGATTTGACTGGACTTTCTTCTAACTGACAAAAACGAATTAAATTCTCGTGTAAAGTGTCAGTCGAGACACTTAAATGATTAGATAAGGAGGGTTTTACTTCAGAATCACATGGAACTGGACCAGAATGAATCCAACCAAAAATTAACGCCTGCGCAGTTAAAGAACCAAATAAATTTTGTTCCAAACCAGGTAACAAACATTCGCCGAATTTATCGGCTCCAATTATAAAATCAATTCGAGAATCACTAAAAGGATCGGGGTCTGCTAATAATAAATTAGTTTGCTCTAAATTGTTTTTTAAACCCATACTTGTGGGTGGACTGTAGGAGGTTAAGTTTATCAAAACTAAGGCTTTAATTAATAAGTTAGGACAATCCTGTTCCCTTGAAATAATTTCAAAATGTGCTAATTTTTTAGCTTCGCCAATATTCATAGCTCCCACTCCAAAAACGAGAGTATTAACTCGAGCATATCGAGGATTCAAAATTTTAACGGCTCTTTCTGAGACAAAACAACTTTCCGACCCTTGATCTAGTAAAATTCTAAATTTATGTATTTTACCCTTATCGTTTTTAACATTTACCAGAGCAGTCGCTAAGAGTGTCTGAGTCAACAAACCCGATTGAATATTCAAAAAATGAGGAGAATCACATGGATCTTTAAGTTTAACGTGATTAATATTAACCGAATCAGAAATTTCATTTTTCTTAGCACATGAAGTTTGCTGATTAGTAACAGCTGATTGAGAGTTGACCATTGTTTTTTCATTTAAACTTTCAATCGAATCATTTGTAAAATTAATATGTAAAAGAGTACTATGTTTACCCTTACAATAATTACATCGCACTTTGTGATGGCAGGAATTCGGTTTGTGACCCGGAATTTCAAACAATTTCAAACACCAATTTCAAATAACAATCTCTTTTCTTTTCTCTACCGGAAGTTCCTTAAATTGATTACAGCGATATAAGGGATGATTTTCTTTACAAAAAACGCACTTACTACTGGTAGAAGCAGCATGGCTCTTTGTCGCTTAACTCGTCTACAGGACGATCTAAATTTTTAATACCTAGAAGAGCTTCATTTGTGGTATCAATTAATCTTTTCAATTCCTCGGGTGAATTGTGACTGACTTTGGGAAATTTATAAACGAAGAAAAATGCGAAGTAATAATGGCACGCTTATTATCATAAGATTTCCCAGGCAATATTAAAATTCGAATCAGTAACCGCTACATGCTTTAATAATTGAACTGCTTCGCCCTTTAGTGAAGTTTTCAAATAATGCAAACGAGTAATATTCGATATTCTTTCATTTTTAATAATCATAGCGTCAAATAAATCGCGAAAATTTTCCCAGTCAGAAAATTTGCCTGAGAACACCGGTAAAGAGATTTGAGGTAATTTTATTTGCATCGATTCGTGAAAAACTAAAGTTTCATTTAACATCGCAGAAGGCGACGCTTGACTAAGTGTAAATTTGTCAATTTCATTAATTAAAAAATCATACGCTTTTAAATACGCTTCCTCTATTTTTAAAAAATGAGATTTTACAAAATATTCGTGACTCAATTTATCAGTGGAGCTGACCGTAGTTTACAATTTTAAATCGATTGCTTGTGTCAGAGTCCATCGTTCATTTAACAATTGTAAGCGACCCTTAGCCACGGCTAAATTAGAATTAGCTTTTCCTAATTTCTTATAATTTGTCTCGGTCCGACAAATATATTGATAAAAAGAATCTATTTCAATCAATAAAGCTTCCATTTTTATACATAAACGAGACTTATCACACAAAAGACAATTTTTTTTTTACATCAAGTCAATAAAATTAAAAAAAAAAATTCAGTTGATTTAAATGTTTGTTAAAGATGAATTTTGAAAATTAGAAAATTATTCAATATCAATCAAAGATTGATATTTTCTAAAACTCTAAAAGACCTTGGTACTTTAACATACGTTGCCCTTCGGACAAATTATATTGTAATAGGTAGTGGATCCCTTCCTTACCTCACTATTATTCAGTGAGTTGGTTGAGATCCCATATTAATCAGAACAATTGGTCAGGAATATTTGAAATAAAAGGATAAACAAATATTTAAATAGTTGTATATAAATATATATATTGTGTAATAACCCAAATAATACAATATTACAGTATTCTGTATACAATTTTACGTGTGAATGAATGTATGTGTAAGAATGTTGTGTGTGTAATATGCTAAGAGTCCCTGGACTCTTAAGTATATTAACCTCTGGAATTTCCTCGGATTTATATCCTTCAAAATAATCGACGTATCTCAATTTAAGTATTAAATTAATTCTTTAATTTATTTTAGTTATATTATATTCTCTTTTTTTCAAACAATTATTAAAACAATCTCAAAACTCAGTATATGCTATAAACTTTATTTCTCATTTACTATTTAATTTTCATTCTCAATTTCAAAACTAAGTGATTCTCAAAAACTCATTCGTATATCCTTTAAATCAAATTCAAAATTAAATTCTCTTTTTCAAAACTACAATTATTCACTCTTTAAAATACTCAAAACTTTAATACTCTTTAAAAAATCTCACTTCAAAAATCACAACTCGAATTAAAACGGAAACAACCTCCAACTAGAGGTTTGTTTCTAAAAGGTCTCTTAACTCAGAGACTCAAACTCCAACTCAAAACTCTCAAAAAACTCCAAGCTCCACACTGAGCTCACTCTTCTCTCCCAAACAATTACTGACTGACACTCCTTGTGTCTACTGGTTTTATTGAGCTGATTTTTGGTGGGAAAAAGTATGTTTTATTTAGTAATTTTATTGTTGTCAATGTTCTTTATTGCAACCTTGCAATATTGGGGTAGTATTCCAGTTCATTTTGTACTGACATACTTTGGATGCAGCAATCTTTATTGCGCCATCCTTTGTTTCTTGAATTAATTTAGTTCACTTAGTTTCTCAATTTTATCATGAATTTTAAATAGGTCTTCTTTACAATTTAGGTTATTAATTGAAAGTTAATATTTAATATATAATTATTTGGACAACTCTAAGAGATTCTAAAGGCATTTCTTATAATGTTTATAAAGTGTTATTTGTTTGAGTTGCATATTGTGTCCTTTTTTCAAGTATTGTATTAATGAATTATTAATAATGTTAATAATTTATTAATAAGAAGTTACGAAATTCATACGTAACAAATACCCCCCTTCTTAGCGCTGTCGTCCCTTGACAGTCTATTATAATAGTTGTTTCGAAAAAGTTACATAAATTCCTCTTGATTACATTGTTTTTGTTGTTTTGGTTTTGTGTTGTTTCTCGGATGTTGCTGGTGTTGTATGTTTCTTTTTTTGGTATTATGTTTTCCAATCTTAGTTTTTCTGTAAATAAATTGGTTAAGTTTTGGAATTCTCTATTAATTACTGTTCTCAAATTAGAACCGTAGTAAAAGTAGAGAGTTCCAAGATTTTGAAAAAAGCAAAATAATATATGAAAAAAATTAAGTGTGTTAAAAAATTAATAAAAAAATGTTTAATTTCTTTTCATGTGTATATATATGAGACAAATTTGATTATTAAGAATATATGTGTATATGTAATTAAAAAATTTAATTTATTAACTGAAATTTTTTTTTTAATTTTTTTTTTAGATGTCTCAATATTTAAAAAGGAAAAAGAATATTGGGAGAAAAAAAATACAATAAAAATTTATTTTTATGTGAAATACCAGAAAAAAAATATTTATAAATGTGGTATTTCATACCCCCCTTTTTATGGGCTGTCGCCCCTTGACAGTCTATATAATACAAAATTAAGATTGGGAATTCCGTTTGTATAAAAGCTTTATTTATAAGATGTATTTTTTAACTATGTTTCATAATTTGGATTATTCTTCTTACGCGCTTGCCATGGAACTGGCAATTAGTGGTGTAGATTCTGTTGTTTCCTTTTTGGTTTGGAAACGGTTCCAATTGGAAAAGTTACAGTTAGATAAAGTGTTTGGAGGTTGCCGCGGGTAAGTTTATTTTATTGTTTTTATTTTCCTACTCAATTTGCTATTATCATATATTTTTTTTAATGTTTTATTATTCTTATATATGTTTTTTTTTTTTTTTTTTTTTAAATTTACTCTCTATTTCTTCTTTTTTTTATAGTGTACAAATTATGGTTTCCGAATGGGAGGAAGCTGTTGTTAGATCTGATCTATCTTTCCGTTGGCCACTAGTAGAGGTGTCCATGAGTCAACAGGTACGTTGTGACGTGCCTGATTCTTGTTGGCACCAGGAGTATCGTTGGTCGTGGGAGTTTAAAAAATATGAAACTAGGGGGTACTGGGCCCCTGCTTCTTTCATACACCCTGCCCGTTGTGTGGTGCCTGACACTCTGCTGGTGGAGGAAATTCGCGGTGTGCTTGGAGTTAACGTCTTCTCTTAGTAAGTATCAGAAACTATTAAAGAAACATATTTTTTAAATATTTTTTTGTTTGTTTGTTTCGTTTTTTTATATATATGCTAAAACAAAGAAGAATTTTACCGAAATTAATTGAGAAAGTTTCTTGTTTTTTTTGTATTTATTATATATAATTTTTTCTTAGACACCTCCCTCTTTTTTTTTTAAATGATAGTAAGTTTTAGTTTCTTAATATTATAGCAAACAAGAAACATATATGATATTTTATAAATTTTTTCTAACTTGTAGTTGATTTGCATTTCACATTTTTTGTTTATATGATGTCAGCAGTTTCTGACTGTTGAAGGTGCGTTCCCCTTTTACGTATGAGTGTCCACATCTTACGGTTCCGCGGTGTATTGTTGTTCCCTCGTGTTTCGTCCCGCGCTCTTGGTTGACATTCATTCATTAGTTTCGTTACCGCGCGCGTGTCACTCTTCAATTGTGCTTGTGTTTTAATTGTTTTTTTTAATTTTGTTATTGTTTATCCTTTTCTTATTTTGATTTTTTTTTTGGTGTAATTTTTTTTTATTATGTGCGTGTCTGTGTTCTTTTTTTTTATTGTGTTTTTGTTTATTTATTGAAGGATATGAAGAAAAAACTTGGATCCTTTCGGTATGTTATATATTTTTAAGTATTTTTACTTCCCTTTTGTTTTATCTAGGTATTTATTCTTTTTTTTATTTATTTATTATTTTTTTTTTTTTTAATTTTCGAATTGAATAAAAATTTTCTTTCTGTTCTGGCTAGCGAGTGCGCGTGTCATATTACACGTGTTTTCGCTGAGTCAATGTTTCGACTTGTCTTATTTTAATTTTTTTTTTTTTTTGCATTAATATTTTAATATTTTTGTATTACTTTTTTTGATTAATTTTTAATTTTTTCGTTTAATTTGGAAAGAATTTAATAGCTCTTTTTTTTATTATTGTATTATAATATATTATGATGTCAAATAATTTTGTTTCTTTAAACAATATTTTTATTAAAATTATAGTGTTTTTTTTTGTTTCATTAAAAAAAAATTTTTTAAATTTACTGTAACCCTCTTCTGTTTTTGTTTTTTTTTTTATTTTAAACCCAAAATGTATTTCGACTACTAATTGTAAGAGTATGTTATATTTATTTTTCTTTAATAATTATGCTTTTGTTACAGGTATATTCTTTCTTATATTTTTTTTTTAAATAAAGCCTCCTTTTTTTTAGGAATAGCGTTTGGATTTTTCTTCTAATTTTCCAGTAAAAAAAAATCCTTCCCTTTTTTTTAGGTGAGTTTTCTTTTCATGTTCTTTTTATTGGTTTATTTCTTTAATAATTTTTCTAAATAAAGCCCTTTTTGTAGGTAAAATTTTTGCAGTATTTGGCGATTGGTTTGTTCTCATATTAATGTCATTAAAGGTAAGTTATCTTTTCATGTTATTTTTATTGTTTTATTTCTTTAGTAATTTTTTTCTAGATAAAGCCCTTTTTGTAGGTAAACTATTGCAGTATTTGGCGGTTGACTTGTTCTTGTTTTCGTATTATTGAAGGTAAGTTATCTTTTCATGTTATTTTTATTGTTTTTTTCTTTAGTAATTTTTTCTAAATAAAGCCCTTTTTGTAGGTGGACCTTATAGGATTTAATGGGCCACATGTATCTTGGGTGCCAACTTTTTTTTACTTCTCATCGTGACTGCTGAGACTAAGGATCAACATTTCTATACGGCTTACCTATTTTTAGACCGTTGTACCTATTAGGGGTACTTCCGTCTTCGCTGATTTTTTTTAGATTGCAAATCGATACCATCTACTTATGTATTCATGATACAGTATTGTTGTACGTGTATATTTAAGTACATGTGTTTTTCAATTAGTTTAAATTATGGGATATTTAAATATATATTTTCTCTTTTTTTTTTTTTAAATTTTAGTTCCGCGTTATTTTGAATTTTTCTTCTTCCCTATATATTTTTTTTAATGTATATCTATATCTTGTTTTATTACTCCTCTCGATTTATTCTTTGTGTAAGTAATTTTTGTTTCTTTTGAGGGATTTCCAAGGCTCGAATTTCTTTCCGTTTCGTTGTTTGTAGCGTTTATGTTCTGGACGGTACTTATTAGAGAAGGTATTTCATAATTTTCTTCTATAATTTTTGTTGATTTCTTCTTCCTTTTGGACGTTTAGTTGTTGTTATGAATGAGTTTTTTCTTCTTTATACAAATTATTATTTGACTTATTATTATGATTATACTTAGTGGAATGCACACTGCTAATGTATAATTTGAATAATGATTGTGTTCTAATTGTCCTAGTGTGTGTAGGCTTTGTGTTTTCAATTCTTTTTCCAGTTCTTTTAGTGTTTCATCTGTTTCCATTTTTCTCTAATACGGGTGTAGTTTATCATTTTCGTCGTTGATTTTTTGTGAATTTAATTTCTTTGTTATGGGTGATATGTCTGTTACTTTATTATCTTCTCTTTCACATTCTACATAGTATTGTTTGTTCCCTTCATTTTCATTATTTGTTTGTAATTGTTCTTCTTGAAGTTTATCTATTTCATTTACTTCATTATTGTTCACCAGTAATTCTTCTTCTTCCTCATCTGAACTGCTTATGGGGGGGCTGACATGTATCATAATCTCATCTTTCTGAAGTCTTTTTGTTGGACTTTTATTATAAAATACTTCATCTTCTCCAGAAGATGTGGTTTCTTCCATTTCTTCTCTTACTCTACTTAGTGATTTCTTTATTCGCTTGTATTGACTCTTCTGTGTTAGATCCCTCACTGTCTCTTTCCGATTCAAAATAATTTTGTTGTGGCAAAGTTTTCTCTTCTTTATTTGTAGTAGTAGTTGCCCTTGACCTTAGTCTTGATGCTATGGGCCGCTCGTCGCTATCTTCCACTACCGTTTTCTTTTTGAAACTACCTATGGGTCTTCCTCGTTTTCCTTGCTCTCTAGCATTGCTTGTTTTTTTAAGTTCTACTGTTGAATCTGATTTAGCCCTTTCCCTCAGTCTTTGAGTTTACTTACTCCATGTGTTTTTGTCCTTATTTGAGCCAGCGGCGCTACTTATTGGGAAAGCTCTTTTTCCTGCTTTTAATTCCTTTTCATCTTCGCCTGAAGTTAAAATCTCATCGCTAGAGCTTGTTTCTAAATTCTCTGACCCTTCTTCTGTACTTTCGTCTTCTTTAATTGGATTTTCCGATAGCCCTGATAGCCACCTATTAATTTTTTCTGGTTTGCACTCAAATTCATATTGGTAATCTTGTAGACGTAACAACCATTTTGTCATTCGAGTCGTAGGTTTATTTGCGTTATTTATTATTTTTAAAAGCACATGATCGCAAGAAAGTATAAATTTGGTTCCATACAGAAAAGGTCTAAAATGTTCTAGTGCGCTTATCACTGCTAAACATTCTTTTTGTGTAGTTTCATCATTCATTTCCGCTCCTAGTAAAGTTTTTGAAAAGTAAGCCACCGGTAAATCAATTCCTTCTTTTTCTTGTGTTAAGACCGCACTGACAGCATGGTCTGAAGCATCGGTTATTACCTTGAATGTTTCCGAAAAATTTGGATGTTGTAATATAGGATTTTCGCAAAGTGCTCTTTTTAGTTTTTTGAAACTTCTTTTTTCGTCTTTTCCCCAATGGAATTGTTCTTTTTTTTAATAAAATGTACAACGGTTTTGCTATTTTAGCGTAACCTTTTATAAATTTTCTATATTAACCTGTAATTCCTAAGAAACCTTTCACAGCTTTTGCTTTGTTCGGTGTTGGAAATTCTTTTATTGCTTTGATTTTTTTAGGATTTGCTTTTATTCCTTCTGCACTTACAACATGTCCTAAATAAGCCACCTCTTTTCTCAGAAATTCGCATTTTCAGGTTGTAGTGCTAGCTTTGCCTTTCTTAATCTCTCCATTAATCGAATTATAGTATTGTCATGTTCTTCGAGGGTTTGTGAAAAAACTATAATGTCATCTAAATAAACAAATAGTTCTGCTCCTTGTAAACCTAGCAAAACATTGTCCATTAATCGTTGAAATGTAGCTGCTGCATTCTTTTATATTGATAATGCCCTCTTCCTGATGAAAAAGCAGTTTTGTGTTGATCTTCTTCTGCTGTCCCAATTGGGTGATACCCCATAGCTAGATCAAAAACTGAAAAGTACTGCGCATTTCCTAACCTTTCCAAAATTGAATTTACCAGGGGTATTGGGTAACACTCCCCCACCATCTTCTCATTTAGTGCCCTGAAATCTATTACTAATCTCCATTTTTTGTTGCCTTGTGCATCTGCCTTTTTTGGAACTATTAGAACTGGAGAGTTGTAATTTAATTTAGAGTTTACTATTAAGTCATCTCCATACATTTTTGTTATGAGTTGTTTTCCGGCTTGTTCGTACTCTGGAGGCTGTCGATATTGTTTACATTTTACCGGATTTTCATCGGATGTAGGAATGTAATGTTTAACTAGTGGTGTAACTGGCAATTTGTCTCCTGGTAATAAAAATCTATCTTGTCCTAACTTGACCCATTTTTTTACATATTGTTTTTCTTCCGGATTTAAGTAATCTACTTCCATCTTTTCTAGTATTAATTTAGTGCGATTTTCTGCTTCTGAACATTCTGTTTCGCTATTAGATTTGGCATACTCAAAAGCAAATAATTCTTGGGGTGTAACTGATATTTTGATATCTTTATCCGTAGTGTTAATTGCCATTATTTTACATTTATTCCTTTTTTGTTTGACTAAAGCTTCTCCTAGATAAACCCCCTCCCTTGTTTCTATTCTGGGCAAATACCCTTCTTTTAGATCAGTACTTTGTAACGGTATGTCTACTATCTGACGCGACCTAGCCTTGATTCTTAATAAACGCGGGACTTGTTTTACTTCGCCTTTCATTTCATTATTTGCTGTTTTCGACTCGATATCGATAAAAGGTATTGGTTCCGTTGGTTTTGATTGAGTGACTATCATGTTATAAAAAAATCTAATTTTGCTCTTTCTTCTCTTAAATAGGGTCTGCCTAAAACTCCATCTGCTGCTATGGGAAAATCGTCCTCTACCACATGAAAAGTGTGTTTGTTTTGCAAAATTATTATATCTATTGTCCCAATAGTATATACTTTATCAGAAGTGATACCTGTTATGTGAGATTTTTCATTTACATTTACTATGGCTTCACCTTTCAATGCTGAACCTTTAATTACATTGATATCTGCTCCAGTATCAATAAAAAATTTTGTTTTTTTCTTAACCCTTTCGTGCCTCCGGTACATATATGTACCACTTACAAAATTTGATATAACTCTTACAAATTTAACCCAATCAGTAATTCCAATGGATAGTTTTATTGACAATCGTTATTACTATATGTTAAAAAATAGAAAACAGTATAATACAGTTATAATTATTTTAAACAATAGGTACAACATTGATAAAAAATTAACAAAAGTTATATATCAATAATGTTAAGTCATTCATTTAGGCTTCATCCGTTTTTAACAACACATTGACTCTTAATATTTTCGAGGTCGCTGATTACGAAACTGGTGTCAGATTTTCAAAATGCAAAATGGCGGATCCAATATGGCGGTCGAATATCCAAAATTTTATCTGTTCTCTTCAAATTCGTCACTCGGGGGTTTTTGGGGTCGCTGATTACGAATCTGAAGTCAGATTTTCAAAATTCAAAATGGCGGATCCAATATGGAGGAATAAATTTCAAAATTTCACCGATTTCCCTTAAAACTCATCACTCGGGGGTTATTAAAATTATTATTTTATTAAACTTATTATATTGAAATTAATAATTTTATTTTAATCACCATCTGAAAATTATATTTAATTAATTTCTTTTATATTAATTGAACAATTTTTTGTATTTTGTTATATGTAAAGCTTACATCGAATTTGAAAATTCGCGAGACTCACATGATAATGAAATTCATCCACCTTGTTAAAATAGGGTTCTTGGCGAAGGTTTACTGTAAAAAAAACCTAACGCGCCTTATTCGGAACCTCTTAGGTGGTGTGGAAGACCGTCACCGCTGCAAACAATTGATTTGAAAGTGAGAAAAATTTAAAAATTTCTAAAAATTTTTTGAACAAACTCGATCCGTCATTTAGAATTTTGAAAATCTGACTGCAGATTCGTAATCAGCGACCCCAAAAACCCCCGAGTGATAAGTTTTAAGTGAAACCGGTGAAATTTTGAAAATTAGTCCGCCATATTAGATCGGCCATTTTGAATTTTGAAAATCTGACTTCAGATTCGTAATCAGCGACCCCAAAAACCCCCGAGTGATAAGTTTGAATGGAAACCGGTGAAATTTTGAAAATTAGTCCGCCATATTGGATCCGCCATTTTGATTTTTGAAAATCTGGCTTCAGATTCGTAATCAGCGACCCCAAAAACCCCCAAGTGATGAGTTTTAAGGGGAACAGATAAAATTTTGAAAATTTGTCCGCCATATTGGATCCGCCATTTTGAATTTTCGAAATCTGACTTCAAATTCGAAATCAGCGACCCCAAAAACCCCCGAGTGACGAGTTTCAACAAAATCTATAAGCTAGGTTGCCCGGGGGCACGAAAGGGTTAATTAATTGATCCCCTTCTAATTCTGTTGCTGGAGATTCTTCTAAAAATTCCTTCATCGTGTAGATTGTGTATTCTCTCGATTTCTGACATTGACTGGGCATGTCTGATGGCTCAAGTTCGGCGCCGCGCCTTCCCGACGAACTTGGCTCCAGTTTAAAGTTCTCGATTCGTTTCCTCTTTCATTCTGTCTAAATCCGCTTTGATGAAAATTTTGAAATCCATTATTATGGTATTGACCTTGATATTGTCCTCTCCAATCTTCTCTGTTTCTATCGTTAAAGTTTTGACTACCATTTCTATTAAAATCCGGTCGGAATCTGTTAGGTGCAGGGTTGCAATTATTAAATCTGTCATTAAAAGTTCTACCGTTTCCTACATTCCTATATCTTTGTTGAAAATTTTGTACTGGCATATTAAAATTGCCCTGATTGTTATAATTGTGATAATTTCTGTCTCTATTCTCTTGATATCTGTTTGGGTTTTGTCTATAATTCTCCCCATTGTGATTAGTGCGATAGTAAGTGTAACCATTTTTACTTGATCTGTTATTTTTTTCTTGCGCTCGTTTAGCATATACTATTGCTTCTTCTAAGTTCTGAGGGTCTTTATCATCCACTTTAGATGAGACTTCATCGGGTAACGCTTGTATAAAAGATTTTAATGCAATATCTTGTACCGAAACAATTATAGGGTTTGCTATATTGTTAGCATATTTAGCTTGTAACGCTGACCTAGCTCCTCCTATATAACTTTGTAATCTATCATTTAGCTCGTCTATATTCTCATCTCTATGCATACGTAATTCCATAATTAACTTGAGATAATGATCATAAGGCAGACCCGGAGCAAATCTATTTTTTAAAAGATCTAACAAGTCTGTTAACTTCCTGAGTTGCTTATTTCTGGTACAATCTCGTGCACTATTTAATAGTTTAGCAATCACAGCAACTGTGAATGCTGTTTCTGATGGTCCTGTGATACAGGCGGATGCATTAACTACATCTTGTATAAAATCTCTAACAGACATATTTTTACCATCGAACATGGGGACATATGTTATTGCTTGTGGAATAGTTAATGATTGCGCTAAAGCTTGGTGCATTTGTATGGAAGCGTTTTCTAAACCTGTTGCCTGCATATTCCTAGGATTTGCTAATATCGCTGAATATCCTAAATCTGTACGGTTACTGTATATTTCAGCTAAGGTTGTACCATTTAAATTCTCTACCTCGTTATCTCCTGGTTCCGTGTTTTCTCCTTCTCTATCCGTCATTTTGTTTTTTTTAGCTGAATTTATAAATTGAAACTAGCAAAATACGCGTGTATTAAGGGGTTAGGGGTAGTCAGAATTTTCAAAAAATCAAATTTTTTTTTTGCATTTTCGTTAAGTATAATATCTTAAAAATAATCTCTGAAAATTTCAAGTTAATCCGATAATTCGTTTTTAAGTTATTCGACAAATAACAAAGAGAGCTCGGGCCTTTCAAAGCGCTCGGGAGCAGGTAGCTAGCGGCAGCTGCAAGAAACCGGCTTTAATGCTGATTCCACATATACGAAATGCGCGCGTTTTGTGCTGACGCGTGTTGCTAGCGACAGAGTGGTATACGTATTAAACTATACGTATATCACTCTATCGCTAGCGATACGCGTCAACAAATACGTATCCCACTCTGTCGCTAGCGACACGCGTCAGCGCAAAACGCGCGCGTTTGGTATATGTGGAATCAGCATTAGGGTTCTATTGTCATCAATGAACTCAGACTTGGGTATATGTAGTAGTACCTAAATTAATATGGCCCAGGAATAGATGACTCGGTGTAAGTAATTTAATAATTCGTTTTTTTTGTACGTAAATCTAGTGTGAAACTTTAAACGCGTTTTTCTCAAAACTATGTTTTTTGAACTGGTGACAACTATAACTCGAAAACCGCTCAGTTGATTTTAATGAAATTTATACAGCTTTTAGAATACATAATAAACTCGGGCCTGATCGAAGGATTTTTTTTTTGAAAAATTTCGATTTTTTAAGACCAATTAACTGTTGATTTTTTCCCAAAAATCTAGACAAAAATTTCCTGAGGCCGCCATTTTGTTAATTTTTGAAAAAAAAATCCTTCGATCAGGCCCAGGATTATTTATTTATAAAACTAATTTTTTTTATCCGATTGATTTCAGATGAATCTCCAAGGAAAATTGTTTTTTTAAACTCAATTATGCTGGCCTTCTTTTAGCATATGTTGTTTAATGACCTAATAACCTGCATTGTAACCTGAACGCGTACTCGATTACACATATGTCCAGTTCAGTGACTGTTTCGCAATATCTGTCATTAATTTAATTCGCGAAATTATTTCTTTTTAATTGATTAAATAATTAGCTCCTTTTTTTTACTCAGTAAAAAAATCAACTGTTCCTTTAGATTGTATTTTCACACATTGATATTTTTCGAATAATTTCTTTTTATACGAATTAGGTCTCTTTTTATACTAAACAATTCTCTTAATTATTTCGCGTCAAATCAAAATATTTTTCGAATAATTTCTTTTTATACGAATTAGGTCTCTTTTTTATACTAAACAATTCTCTTAATTATTTCGCGTCAAAATTACAGAATAAACAAGATCTTCGGATCTTGGCAGTTGGTCCTCCGAGGACTGCTGAAATTCGGGCAATCTCAAAAGCCCATGGTTTATTTAATTAATTGTTCTAAATGATTAATTATAAAAACTAAGAATTTCTTCGGTTCGTAACAACAATTTACTCTCTAATTTAAATTTATAATTTCACTTTATTATTTCGACCGTGCATAACTCAAAAACTTTATTCCGAGGTAAAAACCTAATTTAAAATTTTATTTCTGTTATTTAAACAATTTCGTTGTATTAATCCTCTCACTTGCCCAAGTGGCTACACACTTCCGGCAAGGTTATTCAAGGAAATTTCACGTTTTTTGAAGAAACCAGAGCTTGACGGCCTTTAAGGGTAGTTACTTTGCCCTATGTTCGACGTTAGCGAACAAAAAAAAATCTACCTGATATACCCGCACTTGTAGCTAAACATGTTTTTAAATAAACCATATACTCATATCAATTCATATAAAAATCATTTGTGTAAAATTTATTAAAAAATTTTTTTTTTATATATTTCCGAAACCAACTATTCTCAAAAATATAAGGAAGAAGTCCCACCGCTGCCACCAGTTTGTTAAAGATGAATTTTGAAAATTAGAAAATTATTCAATATCAATCAAAGATTGATATTTTCTAAAACTCTAAAAGACCTTGGTACTTTAACATACGTTGCCCTTCGGACAATTTATATTGTAATAGGTAGTGGATCCCTTCCTTACCTCACTATTATTTAGTGAGTTGGTTGAGATCCCATATTAATCAGAACTAAGTGATTCTCCAAAACTCATTCGTATATCCTTTAAATCAAATTCAAAATTAAATTCTCTTTTTCAAAACTACAATTATTCACTCTTTAAAATACTCAAAACTTTAATACTCTTTAAATAATCTCACTTCAAAAATCACAACTCGAATTAAAACGGAAACAACCTCCAACTAGAGGTTTGTTTCTAAAAGGTCTCTTAACTCAGAGACTCAAACTCCAACTCAAAACTCTCAAAAAACTCCAAGCTCCACACTGAGCTCACTCTTCTCTCCCAAACAATTACTGACTGACACTCCTTGTGTCTACTGGTTTTATTGAGCTGATTTTTGGTGGGAAAAAGTATGCTTTATTTAGTAATTTTATTGTTGTCAATGTTCTTTATTGCAACCTTGCAATATTGGGGTAGTATTCCAGTTCATTTTGTACTGACATACTTTGGATGCAGCAATCTTTATTGCGCCATCCTTGGTTTCTTGAATTAATTTAGTTCACTTAGTTTCTCAATTTTATCATGCATATTGTGTCCTTTTTTTCAAGTATTGTATTAATGAATTATCAATAATGTGACTAATTTATTAATAAGAAGTTACGAAATTCATACGTAACAATGTTAATTAAACAAATGAAAAATTCAAAGGTTAATTAATTTATTAACAATATAACCCAAAATTTCATTATTAAAGGTTGTTATCTATCATAATTAGATCTGAATAAATCCCATGCATAACCAAATCTCGTGTCAGTAACAGATAAATGTTTTAGTAACTCAGCAGCTTCTCCGTTGATTGAATTTTTCAGATAATTTTTAATTTTGTAGGCATCGAATTTTGTTGAAATGACATTTGTAATTGGAATTTCGAAGATCAACAATAAAATAGTTTTAAATTTATTTGACTTTGTTTAATATGTAAATTTATAAATCGTCTCGATAAAATAAACAAACTCTGTGTTAAACAGAAAGAGACTAGAAATGTCGAATCAAATTAGATTCACAATAAATTGTGCGATACAATACATATACAAAACAGTACAAAACTGTCAACATAAAGGATTAAAAAAAAAACAAAAAAAATGGAGCAAGTATTATTATTAACATAAATAAAGTGATCGGCATTAAACAGAAAAATTTAAGTTTCTCAATACAAGTTAAAATTCGTCAATACAATAAAACGGACAAACAATTAAAATTGAGAAATTTCCTTTGAGATTGTCGTGTTGACTTCAAATGCTGTGACTGTCAGTGTCAATTAATAATAGCTGTGTTTAGTTTCACGTAAGAGAGCAGAAATGAGAATGACGAATTAACAGGCAAAGAAATTAAAGAAGAGAGAGAAGACTAGTCCCTCATGAGTGAGAAGACAAGTTTACTTCCGCATTGCGTATCGCCCATGCGTATTCGTTGAAAATAATTTCTCTCCTTAAGCCCCTCTCGTCAAGATATCCCTCCTTCGTTGAAACTCTACCAGTTGGCGGGAACTAAATTTACACGACAGCGTGGTTGATTATCCCATGGCATGAAATTACACAGCTTGGCGGCAACAAATAGAATTTGGCGGGAACAAGTTTTGCTTAACAATTGCAAAATTGGCTTGCAAGTCAAGTTACGATTTTTTATTCTCCACCAGTTTTAATTTCAGGCACAACACGAACAATAAAAACTAAAAATTAATGCTGATCGAATTTTTTTTGGCGAGGAAGACACTTTTAAAAGAAAAAGTCAATTTGTTCAAGACGCCATGTCAGCGTCATATTGTTCATCGCGAGCACAATGAACTATTTTTCACTGTTCAGTTAATCAATTCACTTCACAAAACTCAGTTTATTTTACTCACACTTCAATCCGGCTCGAAGGACCATGTTTAATTTCGAGGTTATTTAATAATTAAAATAAAGTTCACTCGAAAGGAAGGGTTGTCAGTTCGGGTGAAGCCAATGAGTAAAATCCCTTTTTTGAAATTAATAACAATTTAAATGTTTATTGGTATAAAATAAACGTTGATTGTGGGGAGGCTAAATCTCGCGGAAAATTGATTTTAACAGTTTATAATAATTTAAAGAAAAAGAATCGCGTATTAACTCGACGACTCTACCGGTCTTCCTCGTACACTTGCTACCACTAAATTCGCATTCCAGGAATTGGAATATAATTCGGGGAAATGAGGAGAGGGAGTAGATTATACATTCTTGCACACATGATCAGATTAAAGCCTACTAATAGGCGTCGCAATATCTTTCATTCAACGTACAATTTAAACAGTGCTATACCAAGAATGAAAAGTTTTTTACTCCAGAATCTTGAAATCGATTTATAGCATGAAGTTCTCGACTTTTTTGTTGCGTATTTGAACCAGAAACTTGTTCCAAACTATTTTTATTTTCTTGTATTGACAAACACACTTTAAGAAATTTCCCTCCACCATCGATTCCGAATTTCAGATGCACTTGAGACACTTGGCGTTTTTGTTTTACATGTTGAATGACGTTTTCCATCAGCCAATGGAGAAAAAGAAGAAGTGCATATTTTCTCAGGCTTCATTTTTTTTGCAACTTTTACCAACATGTTCTTCATTAACTGCAAAAAATATATTTGTTTTGCCTTTTTTATAAATATTACTCATGTCTGTTGTTGTTAATTAGACCATGATAAACTATTAATTATAGTTTATTAAACAATTGAATATCGACACTTAAAAAGAATATCACATGATATCGAATTATGATTTACTATCGATTCTACTCATATCGATTACAGTTTTCAACTTTAACATGCCAATGAAGTGTTTAAAAATAATTAAATTTTAATTGTATGAACTTGTTTTTTACAAAACATATATATTTTTACAAAAATTAACTATTAAAATAATTTATTACAGTTTTTAGAGAAATTTAAAGATAATTATTTAAAGAAATTCAAAATTTTAAAGATTCAAGAAATAAAATCCACTTTTCTCAATTTCCGCCCGACGGATAATTACGTTTTTGGTCTTAAATTGTTTGTAGGAAATAAGAGAACAATAAACCTCAAAAAAATCCCATATGCAAAACAGTGTCAATTAAAGTTGCAACAGACACACCGTGTCGTACGTTTGTTGGTGTGGGAAAATTCTTTACAGCTTCAATTTTTTTAGGGTTGGGTTTTAATCCTTCGTGACTTTTTTTGTCATTTTAAGTTAGCTTGACGTAATTTTGAAAATAATCTTTTAACCATGTTCATTTAAGTCTTTAGCATAAAAAACAATATCATCGAGATAAACAAATAATTCTACGCCTTGGAGTCCTCTAAGGACCTGGTCCATTAGTCTTTGAAAAGTAGCAGGAGCGTTTTTTAATCCAAATGGCATTCTAATGTACTCGTAATGTCCGTTAAGTGTGAAAAATGCACTTTGGTCGGTCGATTGGATCAGTCTCCATTTGGTGAAAACCCCACGCAGGTGGAAAACTACCTTGCTTCCCCTAAATGATCAAGAATATCCGTGATATTAGGGAGGGGGTAAGCATCTCCTATCGTCTTTTCATTTAAAGAACGAAAGTCTATCACGAGCCTCCATTTCTTGTTACCTTGGGCGTCGGGTTTCTTTGGTACTATCTACAGTAATGAGTTGTAGGGTGAATTAGATGGTGCTATGATCTCTTCTGAAAGCATTTTAGTTATTTGTCGCTCAATTTCTTCCCTTTGGATTGGTGGAAAATGATATTGTCTTGTATTAATAGGGATATCATCAGTAGTAGGGATTTTATGTCTTACTAGAGGAGTAGAAGTATGGTTATCACCTTGGAGATAGAAATCGTCTTTAAATTCGTTAATTAAACTTTCTACGTGTTGGATTTCTTCTGTATTTAAATGTTCTAACCTTAATTTTTCCATAACGGCTTCTACTTCTGTCCTGTCTGTTGGTGGAATAGGATTTTCGGAAGATTCAAAACATTCGAGATATTCGTTACCTGGAATATTATAATATTCGAAAGGTACTAATTCTTGTGGATTTAATTCAATTGTGACGTCATCGTTTGTGGTATTAATAGCCAAAATATATGCAACTCCATTTCGATTTGTTACAGCTGCTTCTCCTATATATATTCCAGGATTTGTTGGTACGAAAGGAAGATATCCTTCTTTGATTTCTGTGTTTAAAACGTCGATAGGTATAGTTTCTCTCATTCTAGCATGAATTTTAAATTTTTTTAAAGTTTTTAGTGCTTTTGTATCTGGATCAAAAGATTCTTGGTCAACAAATGGTATTGGTTTAGTTGGTTCGGAATGTGTAACAATAGTGTTATGCCAAAATGATATTTAGGTCTTTTCTGTCAAAGGTAATTTCGGCCTAAAATTCCGCCCGTAGTAATAGGAAAATCTGTCATAACAACTTGAAATTTTACGGGTGCTTTTCTGATAGTTAAAATTACAGTAACTAAAGTTTTGGCTCTGAGGTTTGTAATACCTGAAAGTTCTATGGCTTCTGTCGGGTCGATTAATAATTCTCTTTTTAATTGATTTATTTTTATAAGATTTACGCTTGCGCCTGTGCCAATCAAAAATCGAGCTCTAGCGTTTCGAAATTCAGGAGCTGAAATTTCTATGACTGGGGACTCACAGCATTCCCCGTTGGCTTGGAAAATGTTTCCGAGTTTTCGAGGAACTTCCCCGTCATACGACGTTCTGGTTTCACTTCGCTCGTCGTTGCGTCGTTGCGTAGTTGTAGTTTAAATTTTCGGGACGTTTTTGAGGAATTGGGTAAGATGAACGGGGCGGTGTTAAAGAGTTAAATGGTTTAGGGTTATTATATGCTTGATTTGGTGGTTGATGAGAAGGTGAAAATTGTGGTGGATAAGGGGGTATGGGTAAGGATTAAAGTAAGGATAAGGGTAAGGATATGTTGGATATTGTGAACCAGAAGGTTGTGGAAAAGGATGTTTCAAGATGCTTACTGCTGGTTGTTGATTTTGATTTAACCTGAAATGTTGACTTGGACTGGGGCTTCTATCACGCATAGGGGGACCTGAATTGTGTTGATCCTGTCTTGATACGCGACACGCAGTTGGTCCACTATACTGTTCTCTTTGTCTATTTCCCACATGAAGAGCTGCTTGCAAAGCTCGGGTTGCAGGGTTACGCATATCTGCGTTAGATGACATGTCGTCTGGAAAAACACGAATAAACGCTTCTCTAGGGCACAATCTCGTAAAGGAGAATACATATTTTCGACTTCAGCTCCATATTTTTCTTCTAGGGCAGATTCAGAACCTGAGCAGAGGAGACAGAAATTCTATGATATTTATTTACTCCTTCCCCTCTTCTCATGCGAATCGCAGCAATTTCTTGTAAAAAACAAGGGTATGATTTTGTAGGCAAAAATTTTTTCTTTTAATGTTGTATTGAGTCTTTTAGGATATTAAATTGATGGTCGCGTACACCACCTCTATCAGCACCTTTAAGACGTCCTAAAACTGCTTTTACATACTTTCTTTGACATGTTGCTGGTACATAAGCTGCAGCATTATAAATATCTTGGATAAAATCATGAACACGCATATTTCTTCCGTCAAAAGGTTGTACATGCAAAATGCCTTGTTGTAACGCTATGCTTTCTGCCATACTTGTGACCATTTCAGTAGTTACATTATGATAGATTTCGGTACCTAGTGTATTATCATAATTATTTTAAGGGTTATGTTGTTCTCAAAGTTCGGCTGGATAATTGTTTGCTTCGTCAGACATGTTTAAAAGGGATCGAAAGTGTCTTTGACAATATTTGCGTTTCTTTATATGGGGTGGTGTCATTTATTGTAGATGACCATTAATCCTAATTTCCTGCACGTACTTATTACTGATACGTATAAGAAGAAATAAAATAAGATGTTATTAAAATAAAAGTTTAAGTTTATTTTTCAATTTCCTTTTGATTATTAGGGTTAGATTTATGTTTATAGCAAAATCAGTGGGTGTGACCACGTTGGAAACAATATTCACAACAATTAGTCCACTTTTATAGTTTTAATTTTGGTCTAATAGGATTTTCAAGAGGTAGTGAGATAACAAAAGTTTTCTCTGAATTTCTTTTTCTGTTAACTAAAATAATACACTCTATTAAGAGATTCTAATATTTTTCTAGCTGCAGAATTTTCAGCGTCTTTTAGTCGTTTTTCACCGTCTCCTATTTCTTAAAAATAATTATTTTGATTATAATATTTAACAACACATTTTACGTAAAAAGTTTTATAGTGCTCTAAACCAATTGTGTAGTGAAAAGAATAAATAGGTTTGGACAGATCGTATTTTGCAGTTAATTCTTCAAGAGAAGATTTGGCGTATATTAGAGTTTGAATTTTTCCTTTAAGCAAATGTGGGCTTGATGCGATGTTTAAATTTGGAAAAATGGTGTTTAATGTAATGTTACTAGAATACATATAATAATTTTATTTTTAATTGAATAGTTTTTAAGTTTTATTCCGCTTTGAGGTTTTCGGTGTGGTTGTGTAGTTCTTTTCTTAATTCAGTAATTAACGAATTAAAATTTTCTTTATTTAAAAAAAAAAATTTTTTAATTTTTTTTAAAAAAACTATAAATTTATAGGGAAAGTCGGGTAAAATTAAACAATTAATCATTTCTGTAAAAAAAATTTATACTCTATATATGTGTTTGTAAAAACATCCTTAAACAAGTCAAAATTTTCAGTTTTTTAAGGCAAAACAAGTTTTTCTTGCCGTTTTAGAAAATTTTAACTTTGCCATTTTTTCTTAAATGTCAGTTTTGCAAAAGGGGTGGTTTACCCTAAAATAATTTTTTCTCATTTGTAAAGAATTACGTTTAGCTTCACCTAAAGTAATTACAATTTTTTACATAGTTTTTATTTTTTAATATTAGAAAATAAATTTTTTTGTTAAA
Source organism: Leptopilina boulardi (assembly GCF_019393585.1). Taxonomy (NCBI): domain Eukaryota; kingdom Metazoa; phylum Arthropoda; class Insecta; order Hymenoptera; family Figitidae; genus Leptopilina; species Leptopilina boulardi. Next base: position 521,149 of record NW_026137880.1, on the reverse strand, counting down.
GCTAATTACCCTTTATATATTATTTGCGGCTATGATTTAGAAAACTATATATATTATTCCAACGGATGTAAATTAAATATTAGTTGAATTTTTGTACGATTTGTTAATATATTTTAAAAGTTTTATGAAATAATACATTTTTGGGGGTAGTTTACCCCCTTAAAATTTTTTTTTTTAAATGCCAAGACATCTATACTTTAATTTTTTTTGTGATTGATATAAATTTTTTCTTGCGAATCAATGAATATTTGTATGGTTTAATTCAATTTTAAATTTACCCCCTAAACATTTTCCGATTGGTGTGGGAAAATTATATTTTTCATTTCTCATTAAAAAAAAACTTTTCCATTTGGTTTTATTCTGAAAAAAATATGCCCTTCTATATGAACTAGTAAAACCGATACCCAACACCACAATCTTCAATTTCACCCCTTAAATCACCTTATACGTATAAAAAAATACGTGTCTCTTAGTTTTCAGTCCTTTACAACATATATCAAGTTCAAGCAAATCGTCGATACACACCTCGAGTACCTTCCTTGTAAAACGTTTACTCTCTAGGCGTCGATGAGACATTCCGAATCTTAAACAATCGTATGTTCTTTTGATACCTCAAAAACATCTCAGGAATATCCTAATGTTAATGTCAATGTCAGTGTCCAATCGAAAGTCAAAGTGAAATTACAAAATCGCACCCTTGGTGTATCTGTTAAATCCATTGGATTTTTAGTTTTACTCAAACTAACTTTTTCAACTGACATTGTAAACAAGCTTCAATATATTTTTGAATGTCTAATTTCATTTTTTTCCTAAAAATACTATTGTCGAATTCTTTTGTAAGTTTTCGTAACTTCTTTGTGACCACCCATAGCAGAAGAATGTGTTTCTTCAATCAAAATTTGTCTTTGTTCACTTGTTACATATTGAACATAACCTTTACAAATTATTACTTTAGTACAAGAATCTTGAAAAGTTTTTTTAAGAATTCGATATACTGACCGATTTTAATTTTTCTGTTAAATTTCACAGCCACACAAAAAAAAAGTACACGGGACGGGGAATGAGACCACCATTACTTGATGTATTTTGATACGCTGAATACGAATCTGAAGTCCGTTTAGCTCCATCACGTCAGGATTTTGACATAACCTCAAAAAACATAGCTTATTTTAAAATGACAGGAGAAATTTTTTAAATAATGGCAGATTTGCTTGAATCTTGTTACTCGGGGGTTTTTGGGGTCGCTGATTACGAATTTAACGTTAGATTTATAAAATTCAAAATGGCAGATCCAATATGGCGGACGAATTTTTAAAAAGTAGATAGATTTTTACGAAAATTGGTATCTATGGGTTTTGGGAGTCGCTGATTACAAATTTATCGTCAGATTATTCAAATTAAAAATGGCGGATCCAATATGGCTAACGAGTTTTTAAAAAAAAGTTGAATTTTTATGTAACTTGGCCGATACTGGGGTTCCGAATCCCTGCATCGTAATACGTTTCCTACGTGTGTCTGCCATGACGGCATCAAAGCCATTATCCAGGAACTTAGCCGGATAGCGGACAAACACCGTTGCCCACCGTCACCGCGTGGAGGTGCCCTGGATGCAGACACATGTAGAAACATAAAGATATTTGACCACCGTACTATATCTGCCATTTTACATTTGAATAATCTGACGTTAAATGCGTAATCAGCGACTCCAAAAAAACCCCATGATACCAATTTTTGTAAAAATTCAACTACTTTTTAAAAATTTGTCCGTCATATTGGATCCGCCATTTTGAATTTGAATAATCTGACGATAAATTTGTAATCAGCGACTCCCAAAACCCATAGATACCAATTTTCGTAAAAATCTATCTACTTTTTAAAAATTCGTCCGCCATATTGGATCCGCCATTTTGAATTTTATAAATCTGACGTTAAATTCGTAATCAGCGACCCCAAAAACCCCCGAGTAACAAGATTCAAGCAAATCTGCAATTATTTAAAAAATTTCTCCTGTCATTTAAAATCAGCTATGTTTTTTGAGGTTATGTCAAAATCCTGACATGATGGAGCTAAACGGACTTCAGATTCGTGTTCAGCGCATCAAAATACATCAAGAAATGGTGGTCTCATTCCCCGGCCCGGGTACTTTTTTTTGTGTGGCTATGTTTTTAAACGATTCAATTGTTAGTTTAATGTTATTTGATATTTCAGTAAGAATTTTTCTTAATTCTGCAAAAATTGGTAAATCAATGTGTATAAAGTTTCCTTTTTTAATTTCTTTAGCTTCATTAATTAACACATTTTTTAATTAAGGAAGTTTATTTTGATTATTAAGACTTCCAGAACAATTATCTAAAGGGACACCTATTGTTGATAAAAAGTACGCATAATTATCTTTCCCCATTCTTAACTGGTCTTTACATTCCACTATATTCGTAAATAAGGGTTCATCTCATGATTTTTCTAAGTCACCTACATTTTGTTTGTTTACAAAAGGGTCGAGGGGGAACTTAGGAGGGGGCTCAGCAGGGGGAGTTGACATTTATGCTCATTATTAATTTTTCTTTGAATTTGTTTTGAATTTGAAATTTTAATAGGAAAATATATTTCCTCTAAATCGTCGAAATCACTTTCATATTCATCTTCTATATCTTCTTTTCTTTTTGATTTCGCAATATCTTTAATAATTTCTTCATGAGGAAAATCTTTAACATTATCATCACTTGAACTAACTTATTCTTCCGCACTAAAAGGTTGATAAAATTGATTTTGTTTAAGGGGAGGCACCACCTTTATTTTGAGTCCTTTAAATTTTAATTCTTAAGCGAAGGCATACGGTCAAATTCATAGTGACCATATGGGGTTGAAAAGGCTGTTTTATAAGAATCTTTTGGGCTCATTTTAATTTGATGGAAACCGGAAGCTAAATCATACACAGAGAAATATTGCGCATTCCCAAGCGTCTCGACCACTATATTCATATTAGGAAAGAGAAAAAAGTCGGTAATAGTTTTCTCATTAAATTTACGAAAATCTGTTACAATTAGCCATTTTTAATTTCCGTCGATGTCATATTTTTTAGGCGCATTCCATACTGCTGTATTACATGGGGATTGAGAAGTTTTGATTATTTAACCCCTTGAGCTAATCTATGTGTAAGTTACAGTCTGATCCGATCAGCTGTTATTATTAATTAGTGAAAAGAGAATTCCACATTCTTCGGTGTACCGACAGAATCCTTACGAAAAGACTCTAGCTTCCGTCCCAACTATGTGCCCCCACTTATCTTCTACAATTGTGAATCTGATGAGCTAAAATTCAGTACACATACGTGTTTTCACGTGTAGTTTTCAGGAAAAATATTGCGAGTCCAATTGGATGTCATGGTTACGAGCTAGAAAGGAAAGAAATCGGTTTTTATCGAAAAAATTACAAAGAATGACCCTGTCCCCCTCTAAATTTTATTGTTGGTGTAAGGAACCCTCGAATTAGTGCAAGTGCAATTCGCAATTGTCTGATTTTTTAACTTAGTACACTACAGGCGTTTTATCCTGTATGTATAAGTATACATTGTGCGCGCGAAGAGTACGTTCCGAGGGCGCGTGACTTTTACAGTGTACCCCATTTTTCGATATGTTACCGAAGTTTCCAACCAAAATAATAATTGCCATAGCATTTCTACATATGAGGCATTTTATGTGTAATGTCCTGAGTTAAAAAATTGATTTCTCGAAAAAAGTGAAACTTGGGGAAATTGCGTCCTACCTGATTGTAAAATATTCCCAAAAAAATTTTTTACTTTTTTGAAATTTTAGGGGAGATAGAGGGGGGTCAATTTTATCAGTTTTCTCTGACATCGCTTACTATTTGAATTTTTTCTGTCTACAGATGCAATAAAAAAAATTTTGGCAGGTATTTTTTTAAAGGTTTTTTCATGCTATAATTAAACATAAATTTGCTATATTCACCAAAATCGATGCGTTTTTTTTTAAATAAATAATTGCAAACAAAAGCTGAGCTTTTTTCCGATCTGTATATAAATTTTCAGAATGCCGATTTTGATTGTTTTCGAGATATTAAATGACAAATATTTTATATCCGCGCGCGCCAGTGTAAACAGCTACCGCGACACGGTATGAGTCGACCGCCTCGCCGCGCTCGGACATAAAATCTTTGACATTTAATATCTCGAAAACAATAAAAATCGGCATTCTGAAAATTTATATACAGATCGGAAAAAACCTCAGCTTTCGTTTGCAATTATTTATTTAAAAAAAAACGCATCGATTTTGGTGAAAATAGCAAATTTATGTTTAATTATAGAAAATCAAGGTCAAAATTCAAAAATTTTGAAAAACGAAATTCACCATTGGAAAGTTTTTTTATAAACAATTTTTAATGTAAGATCCTACGTAGGATCCGAGAGATGATCTTGCGTTTGTTTCTTCACGGTATCCTTTTTACGAAATGTTGTATAAAAGTGTTCCTTCACAGTACCCTTTATGTGTTCCTAAATAGGTTCTGGCACATGGTAACCTTAATAATATCATTTACAAAGTACGTACCTTTTTGTTGCTAAATAATGAGTGTTCCTACGTGGTATCCTTTAAAGTTTCTTTCACAAGTTCGTACGTACCTTGCTCTTGGTAAGTAGTGTGTGTTCCTACATGATATCCTTTGAAGTTTCCTTTACTAGTTCGTACCTACAGTACTCTTTATTAGTGTGTTTTACTATGTGGTATCCTTTGAAGTTTTTTTCACAAATTCCTAAGTACCTTGCCCTTGGTAAGTAACATGTGTTCCTACGTAGAAACTTTTAAAGTTTCCTTAAAGATTTCGTTCCTTCATTGTTACTAGTATATATTCCTACGTGTGATCCTTAGTATGTTGACCCTATTGAAAATTCCTATAAAGTTTCCCACGTGTGATCCTTTAAAACGAATTTATTAGGATATAGTTTATATAGTTTTCTATATAGTTACCTACGTAGGATCCTACAAAGGATGTCGCAAAAAGTAAAAAAAAAAATCCGCGTTCGACGCGCGAGCAAAAGACCCTATACACTAACCTAAACACCAACTGCAGAGGAAAAAAAATCTTCCTCACACTTTGCAATTTAAATTTTCTACTTACCTCAAAAAATATTGAGATGTCGTTTTTTGTTATTTTCGAGATATTAGTTAAATAATTAATTAATGTTAATAAAAAATTATATATTTTATAAACAAATAAAGTTATTGTAATTCTGACGTTAGTGAATGACAGTTAACGTAAATCCGCATCCAACGATCTCTATATAAAGTATTTTGGATAAATAGATTGTTAATAAACAGTTAGTAAACATTGCAATTGTTTATTAACATTAATTAACTAATTTATTTATTTATCAATATCTATAAAGTAACAAAAAATGACATCTCAATATTTTTGTGGTAAAAATACACATTTTCAGCTTTCAAAAAAAATAAATAAAAAGAACCAAACTTAAAAAAAAAGTCAAAAAATTTTGATTTTCAAAATTTATTTTAAATTACATATATTTACTGAATGTATGACATAATCTATCATCGTGGCGTTAGTTTCAGTTGTATAGGTTTAGAAGTTTCAGCAATCATTTGCAAAATCATCTTCACTGGTCGCCTGTTTGCACATTCCACATGAAAGTTTTTTATGATCTAAAAAATTTTAAAAATACAACATTTTAGAATTTTTAGCATTGAGAAAAATCACTTATTTTAGTATTTTTTATATATGAGGTAAAATTCCTGTAGCGAACTAAGTGAAAAAAAGTTGATCGGATCGGGCTGTAACTTGCACATATTTTAGCCCTAGGGGTGAGTAATTTAACCACGAAGTATTGTTAGGTTTTTTCAAAAACTGTCGAAGAGGGAGGGGTGGAATTTTTTTGAAAAATTTAAACAGTGAATATTTGAAGACTTGTAACTTTTAAACAGAAAGAAGAAGCAAAATTTGTCCTACATGTTTTCAAAAGGTTTTTTCCTCCTCTTTCAAATGGTGCAAAAAATTTTCAAAAAATTCAAATTTTGACCCTGTTTTTGAAAATCAAACATTTTTTTTAAGTTCGGTCTTTTTATTTTTTTTATTAATTTTTTTTTTGAAAGCTATAAATGTGTATTTTTACTAAAAAAAATATTGAAATGTCCTTTTTTGGAAATATTAATTAATTAATTAATTAATTAATTAATTAATGTTAATAAAAAATAAAATATTTTAGAAATAAATAATGTTATTGCAATCCTGAAGGTACCAATTGAAAGCTGACGTTATTCCGCATCCAACGAGCCCTATATGGACTATTTTGGATTAGAGGATTTTCTATAAACAATTTCCATGTTAGTCAATTGTTTATTAACAATCCACTAACCCAAAGTACTTCATATAGAGCTCGTTGGATGCGGAATTATGTCAACTTTTATTAAGTAACATCAGAATTACAATACCTTTATTCGTTTATAAAATATATGGGGCATTCTATTTTAAAATTATATCCCTAGTAAACAATTGACAATATAAGACATTTTTTAAATAATTATTTCTCCCATTTAATTAAATCAAATTACTTTTGCAATGAGTGGTTTCGAAAGAGAAATTTCTAAACTTTACAATTGTAAAAAAATTTTTCAAAAAAACATTTAAATAGTATAAAAAATTTAGTTTGAAGGTTAAACTTGTAAATATCTCAAAACACGTTGTCTCCGATTTTGACAAAATCTATGTCAAAAGAAAGCTTAAATATTCTATTTTTTATTTCCGTAAAGTTTATAATGGACATTTTCGAGAATTTCCAGAAATTAATTAAAATTCTCAGACGTTTCGGAGGTTAAAAAGGATTGAAATTTGTATGAATGGACCCAGTCGAAAATCCTACGCTATGTTAAGCTGAACAAAAAGTTGTTTTGAAGTATTGAGATAACCATTAGAGAATTGTGAGACAGTAGATAACTAGCTATAGAAAACTTTCAGGAAGCCTGTTATGGCCGATTTTTCGCTTCCACGGAAAGCTTGAAAATAACAAATTTTGTACGTTTTAAACAAAGCATTCAAGTAGCTTTGAGAGAGTTATCAAAGAGTTGCAGGATTTTGCATATATAAAAAGAAAGCGTTCAGGTGGCGAAAATTAAATGAAGCGTCATGGATGTTTCAGGAAACAGCGGAAAAATGACAATGATCAAAAATTAAATTTAACCTTTCTTTCCATCTTTATTTATCTCGTGAAAATATTATGTATTAGAGTATTATATTTAAATATTGAAGAATTAAAGAAAAATTATTTACGTCAGACTCGGTATTTCCACAGTCTTTTTAAATTTATTCTAAAAAAATAAAGAATATATTATTTATAAAAAATATTCATAAATATCAAGTTTAAAAATAATAATCTTTTTTTTTAAATATTAAATATTTTGTCTTTTTTTAAGAAATTGTATTCATTATTCAATATAAAAGGTTTTCACCGTGTTCGTATTCCTAACCCCAAATTTTGCTCAAGTTATATATAATTTTTTCGTATATAATTTAAGTGTTTAAAAATAAACGTTTTCTTTGAAAAATAATTTTTATATAATATATAAAGAATAATTATTAATTGTATAAAACGGATTTACAAATTACTATAGAATTTTTATGATTTTTCGATTTAGTTTAATTTAATGAAATTATTCTAGTTTTCAGGAAGTGTAAAAAAGGTAATTAAATTTCATATTAATTTGCAACTTGTGAAAAGCAAATAGAATTGCTTTCTTACACATTAAACCAGGCATTAGGAAAGCATTCACCAAGCAAACTGGTAGACCTTTTGCTAGAAGCTGTCCACAGATATTCAACAAGCTGTAGAAAAAGCTTCCCGTTAAGAAGTCAGAAAGCAAATATCACAGAATTTTAGGTCTAATGTATAAATAGTTGCCATGAAGCTTTTGAAACCTCCATAACAGTTACCTGAAGGCCATGTGAACCCTTCAGGGAAACTTACGATTTTCGACTGGGGAGAACCATTTCTTTAAGAGCGGATTTTATTTTTTAAATTTAATTTCCATTAACCTTACATTATTACATCACTTGACATTAGAGAAAAGAAATATTGTAAACAATAAATATATTGATCTTTAGCTATTTGCAATTAAAAATTTTTCAAATTTAAAAAAATTATTAAGATTAAAATTGAAGTTTTAAAATTTATTTATTTAAAAATTTATTTAAAAACAAATGCCGCTGTATTTGAACAGAGGTTCTCTATTCATGCAAATTTCAACCCTTTTTAACCTTTAAAACGTCTGAGAATTTTAATTAATTTCTCGAAATCCTCGAAAATGTCCATTATAAACTTTACGGAAATAAAAAATAGAATATTTAAGCTTTCTTTTGACACAGATTTTGTCAAAATCGGAGACAACGTGTTTTGAGATATTTATAAGTTTAACCTTCAAACTAAATTTTTTATGCTAATTAAACGTTTTTTTAAAAAATTTTTTTTACATAAATAAAGTTTAGAAATTTCTCTTTCGAAACCACTCATTGCAAAAGTAATTTGATTTAATTAAATGGAAGAAATAATTATTTAAAAAATGTCTTATATTGTCAATTGTTTACTAGGGGTATAATTTTAAAATAGAATGCCCCATATAAATTTTTATTGACATTAATTAATTAACTAAAATCTCGAAAATAACAAAAAAGGACATCTCAATATTTGTTGAGGTAAAAATGCACATTTTTAACTTTCAAAAAAAATAAAAATAAATAAAAAAAAAGTCAAAAAAATTTTGATTTTCAGAAAGAAGGGTCAAATTTTAAATTTTTTTTTCACTAATCGCAAGAGCACAAAAAAAATTTGGAAAACATATATGTCAAAATTTTATTTGTATACTTACATAATATTTACAATTTTTAGTTAATTAATTAACTATTAAGGTTAATAAAAAATGAAATATTTTACAAACAAATAAAGTTATCGTAATTCTGACGTTACTAAATGAAAGTTTACATAGTTCCGCATCCAACGAGCTCTATATGAAGTACTTTGGGTTAGTGGATTGTTAATAAACAATTGGCTAACATGTCAATTGTTTATAGAAAATCCTTTAATCCAAAATAGTCCATATAGGGCTCGTTAGATGCGGAATAATGTCAGCTTTCAATTGTTACCTTCAGGATTGCAATAACTTCATTTATTTGTAAAATATTTCATTTTTTATTAACATTAATTAATTAATTAATACAATAATACAGTAATAAATAACAAACAAGGATATCTCAATATTTTTTATGTTGAAAATACACATTTTTAGCTTTAAAAAAAATAAATAAAAAAAATAAAAAGGACGGAACTTAAAAAAAAATTCGAAAAAATGTTTAATTTTCAAAAAAGGGTCAAAATTTGAATATTTTTGCACCATTTGAAACAGCAGGAAAAAACCTTTCGAAAACATGTAGGACAAATTTTTCTTCTTTTTTCTGTTTAAAAGTTACAAGTCTTCAAAAATTCACTGTTTAAATTTTTCAAAAAAATTCAACCCCCTCCCTCTTCGACAGTTTTTGAAAAACCTAACAATACTTCGTGGTTAAATTACTCACCCTTAGTGCTAAACTATGTGCAAGTTACAGCCCGATCCGATCAACTTTTTTTTAACTTAGTTCGCTACAGGAGTTTTACCCCAAATATACATAAAATTTGCAATATTTAATATGTAGGGAAATGTTGTCCGGGTCTTATAATTTACTGACTTTTGGTCACTCTGATGGATCGCGCATACCCAATGCTAACCGAATTCGGTTGACATTCTCCCTGAAAGTAAAGCTTATTAAATGCACAGTCTAGTAAATCAGACATATTAAGAATGCGGATTCATTATTAACATTTTCAATCGGAATGTAATATTTTAAATAGGAGTTCATTTCAATGTGTAATTTTTTATTAATGAAAAATTTAATATATCTGTTTAGACAATTTTGAATCTCAACCTACAGGTAATGAGAAAGAAAAACTTGAAAAATGTAAATGATTTGAATCAGATTCAATCGGAAATTTCATTTTAAGAATGCGGATTTAATACAGCTTCCGACCGATTAAAAAATATTGAACAGGTTTTTATTTCCTGGGCGGTTGAAAGTAACAAAAAAATCAGTACAGACAATGGTAAAAACAATGATTGTGAGTATTAAATGGATATCCAAAGTGTTAATTTATACAATAATATTACATCCAAAGATGAACACAATAAATAATTCAATTTGATTTTCGAGTCTAGACGTAATGTCTACCTCACTGAGGACAACTGAATTCCGTTTTATTTTTAAAATAAATAGAAGTTTTAAGGATTAAATTCCTATCGATTTTGAGTACTTAAGATATTAGTCCAACCATCGTTGTATCAATTCTTCAGAAAAATTTTGGAAAAAGAAAGGAATGTTTATATTGAATATAATATACTTTAATTTTTTTGTAAAAGTAGTTGTATGATTGTAACTTAGTAGAAGAAAAAGAAAATGATAAATATATGAATACCTTTCTTTTTGTTGATATTCCTTTTTATTGTATTTTAATTAATTTGAACATTTTGTATCGGTAGAATAACTGCAAAGAACTGAGATTTAAAATAGAAGAATAACTTATACTGAATTTGAAATAAAAGATAACTTGTACATGTACTAAAAAGAATTATACTAATACTTGAAATAAAGAAATAGCTTGCACTTATAATAAAATGAATTATAATAATACTGAGAAGACATATTGTTAGTAAACTAAATTGTACTGATACTGATATTTAATTAAATTATACTGATTTGACAATGGTATTTCATTAACTATTAAGGAGAAAAGAGAATATAATAGAACAGAGAAAAGATAAAAATAGAAAGACGGGATTGCTTATCTTGAGTCAGGTCCATTTTCAGAGACTAAAGTTAACCATATGAAAATACTTTAAAAGAAGGAAATTTTCATCTTTTACAATTTTATCTCTACCTTCTCATGTGAAAAAATTAACGTTATTAACCCTTTTCATGTCAGCTACCCAACGTTGGGTCGTGAACATCTTATCGCAAAATATATGCAATTTGTTATATAAGTTGCAAAATTATTTTTTTACATCATCTTTAGCACACTACACATATCACTGACTTTATTTTTTACAATAATTAATTATTTATTAACTTTGTAAACCATTATATACTAAGTTTCATAAAAATCTGTCGACCAGAATTTGCTGGACATTTTAGGACCACATCATGGATTTTTTTTCAAACACGGAAAGGGTTAATATTACTAACGTTAGACTAACGTTAGTATCTATTAAAAAGTTAAGAAAGTGTTTCACTAATCTAAAATAGTAAACATAGTTCACCAAGAATTGGTTTATGAACTGATTGATGAAATATGTGGTTATTTTCCTCCAACAAAAACTAATTTAAAATTAAAAACACCAAATTGCATGAAAATCAATGTATTTTTTACTTAGATCACTAAGCTTTCTGAAGTCGCATTCAAAATATAAAAATTAAGGATTAACATTTTTCATTTTTATAACAAATTAATACAGAGTTAAAAAGTCATGGCGAGGGAGAGTAGTGTCAGGAATCGGGTTGGTACGAGAGAGTTATAACTAGAGAAAAAGTGAAAGGGAAGTTGAGACACGGAGTGGGGAATGCGTGTTGTACACCAGTTGCGCGCTCTAATCGCCATAGACTACTTTTATTACTTCGTCTATTGAAAATCGTCAAATTATATTATATTCGTCATTCTTGTGTTATTTCCTTCAAAATAAAAAAAATTTAACCGGGCTCTAGAATGTCAAGACAACGTTTTTTGCAAATTTGTAAACCTCCCGCTACCTTACATTACACTCAAATCGTCAAATTATTTAAATGTACATTTTTTATCTAGTAATTAACCCACCTTACCTTAATCTGACGCAATGCAATATTTCCCAAGATCAATTTTTTTCACTAATCTGATGGGCTGTTCTAGACGCAGGTCTTGATAAAAAAAGTTAATACTTGGAAGAGGTAAACAACAACATGCAAGGTATCCCCCTGTGTACATCTGCCGCGCTCGAGTTAATTCCAAAAATCACACTGAGGTCCACTACTATTATGAGTTTATCTAATTTAAATTTAGTGCAACTGATTTACTAAATGACACGATATGTAATATATCAAGTAAATTATGTATTTTTTTATTTCCTTAACTTTACCTACATTCTTTAAACATTTATTAGGGGTAAGTTTACACTATACATAATCTGAGTGTAAAATATGTCTACGTTGTCATTGATTCTGTTACACCTCATAGAAATCGCTTCCCTATTGAAAATCCCTGTACAAGATCTTGTACAAGAAAATGTACATGTTCAGCTGCTGAACTTGTACCTGTTCTGGTAAGAACATGTACAAGAACTTGTACAATTTCCGCACTAGAATTTGGAACAAGTTCTTGTATTAGAACTTGTACAGGATCTTGCACAAGATCGTGAACAAAAATATATTTAATTTAAGGGCATATCTTTGAAACCTTTAACTATTCAATAAGAAAAATTTTTTTTTTTTTTTTGAGCACAGTATTGAAACCCTGTCTACATAAACTTCAAGAACTAAGCTTTCCAATTATACAAGTGGACAGATAAAACAAGTTGTCTTCAAAAAGTTATAAATATTTCAAATTGAGAATTATTTTTAACCTGTAACAAAAAAATATTCAACAGGTGTTTGCTTTTTAGGATGAAAAACAGTTGAAGGGAATTTTCTAAGGGGTTATAATTTTAAAAAGCAATAAAATTCGTTTAATATTTTCAATATTTATATGAATAATAAAATACTGAAATAATGCACTGGGTATAAAAGCATGTGTCAAAAATTAACTAGATATATAAATTTTTTATTTGAATATTTACATTACATTTTAAAATAGATTTTTATTATAGTGAATTGTTTTAAAAATGTAAAATTGTAATTTTTAAAATTTACCATACGATTTTCATAGACTTTTTTCTATTTAAATTTAATATTCGTAAACTTTCCAATTTCTTTTCTCTTTTTTCCTTTTCTATTTTTCTTTTCTCTCGCATTTTATCTTTTTTCAGAATGAATTTTTTTGGATCCATTTTTATGTCTCGAAATAAACATTAAAACTTAACCTTCAGGTTTTAATAATTAATGACAGTTTCTATAAAAAAAATTATAATCGGCAACTTCGTACATAACAATTTCTTTCTAAAAAATTTCGGTCGATTACGGTCGACCGTAATTGATGAATATTTTTACATTATCTTTGCAATAAAGTATTTTTTCTCGAAGCACATTCACGGGATGTTAAATGGCACATGTGAAAATATATACAAGTACTTTTCGAATACTTTTATATGATTTTCATGAAGTATCACTCGTATTACGGTTGTTTTCAAATTTTGTCCACGCGTGTTTTCGTTTATTTAACTTATAATATTTTTTTGAAGACATGAAGCACATCAATTTATTATGTCTCAAAATAATTATAGTAACTTGATCTTTGATTTCCCATAAGTTATTTTAATGTGCCGCTTGTTTTATAAAAGAAAAATCAATTATACGATGATTACGGTCGAAAAGGTTAAAAGTGAGGGACAACTTTTAAAAGCTTATAAATTTTTTCACAATTAATAAAATATTAATTTCCCTGCGAAAATATGTTCACCGATTAATTAACATTGAAAAAACATATTTCAGAATTAGTAATTTTTAGTAAATCTAAAACTATATCGTTTAAAGCATCAGAAAGTATGGTTAAGGACAAGTAGACATTGTTAAAAATCGCGTATTAAAATTGAAATAATTATTTATGTATTTAATAAATTAAAGTAGAATCTTTTGGAAATGATTGATTGTATCAAGCATTAATATTTCCAACAAAAACCAACGAAAAATTTATTAAAATTACCAAAATATATGCGAGGGACATTAAAGTTAAAGGTTCTAGAGATATGCCCTTAAAATTAAAAAAAAATTAAAATCGGGCAAAAAATAAGAAAGTTACAAGGATTTTTTCACAAAAAATTGTATTTCGTCTCTAAAATTACATATAATAATCGTGTATGGTTTAATTTAATATATGTAATAATTTTATCAAATTTCAAAAATTTATTTAATTTATCACGATAATTTAATTAATTTTAAAAATAATAAAAAAAATTTTATATTATTTATTTATATTATATTTATTATTTATATTATATTTATTATTTATATTATATATTATTACAAATTAAATTTTTTTTTCACAAAATATTTATTTATTTTTGTTATTATAATTAAAAAAATTTATATTATATATACATATAAATTTTTAATTTTGACTAAATATTATTTTTTTTTAATAATTTTTATTTTTAAATATTAACTTAATATAAAATTTTTTAAAATAATTTTTATTTAAAATAAAATTTAAATTATTATATTTTATATATATTTATATATGTTACATTTTGACATTTTATTTTTTTGACATTTTTATTGACATTTTGACTTTTTGAACTTATAAGTGATAACAGTTGCTTTTTAAAAAATCAGTGTGTAAATTGACAATTGTGTTATAACAAAGTTAATAGTTTTGATACCCTTTTTTAAACTTTTTGATATTGACTGTAACTCGTGCAATGCCTGTTTGCCCTGAATGTTCTCTTGTTATAAACAGAGGAGATAAGGATGGATCTGCATGCCAAAAATGTGGTAGGTTGGCCCACTTCATCTGTACTCTAAATAAGAAAGACGAGAACGAACCAGGAAATATAAAAAAAGGTATAAAGGGATTTATTTGTAAGATTTGTAAAAATAACGTAAATAGTGACATCTCTGATCCAGTTAATCAGCTGCTAAGTGCAAATGATAATAGTAGCTTATCATCAGTGAGCACATCTGTTCTCTCTCCAGCTGTCAGTGAAGCAATACGGGTTGCGGTTGAGCAGGGACAAAAAGCTGCATTATGTGATTTCCAAGATAAGTTCGAAAACATGTTCAAATTATTTCAAGATAAACAGTTTGCATTTAACGAAAATCTTAATAATATTATTCAAAACATGAAAGATGACATCTTGGATAATTCTAATAAAATTTCAAATTTAGAGATCGATGCGATCAATCAAAATAAAGAACTGCGAGACGCAAAAAAAAGACAGAAGATTTAGAATCGAAAGTTTTACTCCTTGAACGGGCTTTAAATACACAAGAACAATTAGGATTGCAAACGTCCTTAGAAATTCATGGTGTACCATTCAAGGTTAATGAGAATCTTTCATCGTTGTTTTGTGAAGTTGCAAAAGCTTTGGAGGTGTCAGTTTCAGAACAGAATATTTCTAATATCTTTCGACACAAAAAGGATAGCAATCAAGAGTCTCCTCAACTACCGCCTATTATTAAAGTTAAATTATCAGAGCAGAAGCTTAGAGATAAGATTATTGAACAACGTAAGCGTATGCCGAACTTCTCAACTTTTAATATTGGTTAGACACAAAATGAAAAATTTCCCATCTACATTCGTGAAACTCTGTCGCCATTTAATCGGAAAATTTATACTGCGGCTCTGACATTAAGGAAAAATAACAAAATCAAATACCTTTGGGTCACAGGAGGAAAAATATTTTGTCGAAAAGAGGATGGGGCTCCCAGAGTTTAACTAACCAGCCCTCAGGATGTGAACAAGATTAAATAGCAATCATTGATTGAGTACCTCATTGTTCACGCTGATTTCTTAAAAAATCAATTGGTTTGTATTATATTTTTCACTATCAAATACTATCATTTTTGCTTATTTCAATTCTATCACATTGTAATTTTATTATTCAGAAACACATTTACACCTAAACAATTGTTTAAACTATTGAAAACGAACACCTTTAATAATAAATTAGTTAAATTCCTGCTCAATAACTCTTACGGTTTAAATGTTCAATTCAACTTATTACTTTCAACGCTTCTCTCTGTTATACTATTTGTACTTCATTGTTTTGACAACACCGGCGGCATTGTTTTATGTAATATCGAAGTCAAGATGTATGTAATTTCCAAAATGTTACTGATTATCCATAATCACTCGTTCATAATCTCTAATTTTTTACTGATCTTTACTCTAATTTTAAATAAATAAAAATGGAGCATTATTTACAAATCTGTCATGTAAATGCACAATCTTTAAGAGCTCATTTTATTGAATTCAAAGACTTTTTTGAAAAAATTTTTTACCATATAATTGCAGTTTCCGAGACTTGGATAACCCCTAATGATACATCAAATTTTATAAATCTTCAAAATTATGTTGTCTTTCGTAAAGATAGGACGATGCGCAGAGGTGGGGGGGTTTGTCTTTATATACATGAAAGTCTCCAATCATCATTAGTGGCTGTGAGCACTGAGGGACCATATCCAACTGCTGAATTTCTTTTTCTCAAAATTCAAACTCATAATGACAATGCATTAATTAAAGTATTATATAAACCGCCGAATGCCACATTTGGAACTGAATTTGAGAATCAACTTTCATCCTTAACACAATTTTTTAACAATACTATAATGTTAGGCGATTTTAATTGTAATTTAAATACTACCTCTCCAATGACTGATTACACAGCCACACAAAAAAAAAGTACACGGGCCGGGGAATGAGACCACCATTTCTTGATGTATTTTGATACGCTGAATACGAATCTGAAGTCCGTTTAGCTCCATCACGTCAGGATTTTGACATAACCTCAAAAAACATAGCTTATTTTAAAATGACAGGAGAAATTTTTTAAATAATGGCAGATTTGCTTGAATCTTGTTACTCGGGGGTTTTTGGGGTCGCTGATTACGAATTTAACGTCAGATTTATAAAATTCAAAATGGCAGATCCAATATGGCGGACGAATTTTTAAAAAGTAGTTGGATTTTTACGAAAATTGGTATCTAGGGGTTTTGGGAGTCGCTGATTACAAATTTATCGTCAGATTATTCAAATTCAAAATGGCGGATCCAATATGGCGGACAAATTTTTAAAAAGTAGTTGGATTTTTACAAAAATTGGTATCATGGGGTTTTTTTGGAGTCGCTGATTACGAATTTAACGTCAGATTATTCAAATGTAAAATGGCAGATATAGTACGGTGGTCAAATATCTTTATGTTTCTACATGTGTCTGCATCCAGGGCACCTCCACGCGGTGACGGTGGGCAACGGTGTTTGTCCGCTATCCGGCTAAGTCCCTGGATAATGGCTGATTAAACTATCTCTACCAGTTATATTTCCTGTCCTCTTGCATATATATAATTTTTCTATGCAAACAAGGATCTTTCCAGAAATTTGGAAAACGAGCTCAATTCGTCCTATCACTAAAATATCAACTACAAAAACAGTAACAGATTTTAGACCGATTTCCATTCTTTGTGTCCTGTCTAAACCTCTAGAACAAATTGCATGTAATCAATTGACAAATTTTTTGGCAGACAATGACTTATTAGAACCTTTACAGTCAGGATTTCGTTCAAAGCATAGTACTTGTACTGCTTTATTAAAATTTACGACAGATATTAAGCTTGCTATGGACCAAAAACATATTACTATTGCTGTCTTTTTTGATTTCTCAAAGGCGTTTCCATCTGTTAATCATGACCTACTGATCCAAAAGCTGCACTCTTTTAAATTATCTAAATCAGTAAGTGATTGGCTTCAGTCTTATTTGGGTTTTAGATATCAAAGAGTAATTGATGGGAGTGGTAACACTTCAGAGTGGGACAGGTTAAAGTGTGGTGTTCCTCAAGGGGCCTCACTGTCAACACTATTGTTTAATATATTCATTTCAAATCTTGGAGAACGGCTTCAGTATTGTAAATACCATAAATATGCTGATGATTTTAAGTTGTATCTTTCTGGACCTCTATCATCACTTTCGCACCTGTTAGAAATGGTACAAAGTGATATTAATTATGTTATAGACTGGGCAAAGAATAATGGACTCTCTTTAAACCCTGATAAGACCCAAGCAATCATTATCTCTACAACGGGTGCTCCTTCTAATGAAATACTTTCCACACTTACTCCTTTGTCTGTAGGTGGAATTAAGATAAATTTCAGCAATAGAGTTAAAGATCTTGGACTGACGTTAGACCGTAAGTTGTCTTGGAGAGATCATGTTTATGGAATCTCGCGAAAAATTTACATGGCTCTGCAACAATTAAATAAAAATAAAGAGTCAATTCCAACACATACCCGACAATTATTAGTTAAATCATTAATACTTTCTTCCTTTGATTATTGCTGCTCTGTTTTTGATGACATTACCGATGAGTTGAATGACAAACTGGAGAGAGCATTGAATGCATGCATTCGATTTATTTATAATTTATCTAAAGGAGAACATATTACCCCATATAGAATTAATTCTAGATTATTGAATGTAGCTACTAGACGAAAATATTTTATGGGAAACTTGCTTTTTTCAATTTTTAATAACAAAAGTCCTCATTATCTTTTCAATTTTTTTGAGTTCAAAAATGATGATAAAACTATACTCAGTAGGCTTCGAGATAAAAAATACATTTTAAATATTCCACAACATCGTACTTGTAAAATGCAAAAATCGTTTGTAATTAGGGGTTCTAGATTATGGAACAAAATTCCTGTTAAGATTAGGGATGCATCGAAGCAATATATTTTTAAAAATAGTTTTTTTAAGCTGTTAATTGAGAGCGAGAATGAATTGCTTAATATTACTTATTGGTAAAAACATAATTGAATTATATCAACTTAAATTTATAATTTTTTTTTACACACTGTTAAAATGCTTATATTTTCGAATATTTTTATATAATTCTGAGAAATTATGAATGAATGAGAGTATATGAATGAAAGAATAAAAGGTTGCAAGATATCTTTGTGCAACTGTTATCTTGTTTCTTTTTTTTATCCATTTTTTTTTATTCATAAACTGTTATTTTTTTCAAGTTTTGTTATACTAGAGATTTGTTTTTATTTTGTTTTTATTCTACTTTATTATATATTTATCATTATTACTATCATTAAAATATTGTATGATTATAAAATATGCTCTATGTAATTGTTCCTTGGAGGGCTTATAAGCCCTAGGGACTTTATTATCTAAATAAATAAATAAATAAATAATTAATTAGGAATATTGAATAATATATATTAAATATTAAATTTAAATTAAATAATTTATAAATTATTTATTTATTAATTTAAATATATTAATAATAATTATTATTATTTATTATTATATAATAATAAAAAATAAAAAATTTCATTTAATAACAAATATTTTTATTATTTTTTGGTTATAATTTTTTTTTGCAAAATATTTTTTTTATTAGAGGCAATTGAAAATTTATATATTTCATATAATAGATTAATAATAATAATTATTATTTATTATTATATAATAAAAAATAAAAAATTTTATTTAATGATAAAGGATATACTTCCGAAGTAGGGGTACCTCCGATTTTAATAAAACTTGGTATACTAACGTATTTTGGTGTGCTGATTACGAAAATGATAGTGAAAATTGGCGCAAATTTGATTATCATGGTAAAAACCATAAAAAACACCATAAAATAATGGTTTTTTACGATTATCTCGTAAAAAACAAAAAATTTCGAAAAAAGTTTTAGACAAAAGTTGTAGATCTCAAAAAAACACACATTTTATGTTTTATGCATTTTTTACCAAAAGTCATTATTTTTCGAGAAAAATCCAAAAAACGAAAAACACCATGATAATGAAAACATATACAGCAGTCATGGTTAGACATATTATTTGACTCGTATATAGTATGGGGTACCTTCGATCTTAATGGAACTTGATATACTAACGTATCTTGGTACGCTGATTACGAAAATGATAGTGAAAATTGGCGCAAATTTGATTATCATGGTAAAAACCATAAAAAACACCATAAAATCATGGTTTTTTAGGATTATCTCGTAAAAAACAAAAAATTTCGAAAAAAGTTTTAGACAAAAGTTGTAGATCTCAAAAAAACACACATTTTATGTTTTATGCATTTTTTACCAAAAGTCATTATTTTTCGAGAAAAATGGTCCGAAAGTAATTTGCGGAAATTGTGGGGTGGAGTCTACAGCAGCGGTAAATGCAAAATAGTAAACACGGCCTTCGGCCGCGTAAGGTACTGCTCGCTTCTCTTTTTAAGAAATCTTGGCGAGAGGGGTGGATGTGTCCGGAAGTAATTTGCGGAAATTGTGGGGTGGAGTCCACAGCAGCGGTAAACGCAAAATAGTAAACACGGCCTTCGGCCGGGTAAGGTACTGCTCGCTTTTCTTTTTAAAAAAAGCCTTGGCGAGAGGGGGTGGATATGGCCGAAAGTATTTTGCGGAATTCGTTAGATCCTGACTAATGGTGAATATGATACTATATACGAGTCAAATAATATGTCTAACCATGACTGCTGTATATGTTTTCATTATCATGGTGTTTTTCGTTTTTTGGATTTTTCTCGAAAAATAATGACTTTTGGTAAAAAATGCATAAAACATAAACTGTGTGTTTTTTTGAGATCTACAACTTTTGTCTAAAACTTTTTTCAAAATTTTTTGTTTTTTACGATATCGTAAAAAACCATTATTTTATGGTGTTTTTTATGGTTTTTACCATGATAATCAAATTTGCGCCAATTTTCACTATCATTTTCGTAATCAGCGCACCAAAATACGTTAGTATACGAAGTTTCATTAAGATCGGAGGTACCCCTACTTCGGAAGTACACCCGAATAATATTTTAACACTTTATTTTTTGCATTTACCTGAGCTAAGACTAAATTTATTTTGACTTCTGCTAATTTTTTGCCAATGCAACTGCGAACTCCAATGGCAAACGGTATAGTCGCACCTGGATTATGAACAATATCAGAACCACGTTTCTCTAATCGCATCCATCTTTCCGGTAAAAACTTATCTGGTTCTGTAAAGTTGGTACAGCTTCTGCCACTTGAATACAAGCTCATTAAAAGGACTTCCTATAAAGTAAATATGATTATTATAATGGGTACTTTAATTTTTAAATAACTGGTCCATCCTTTATAAACAATTTCAAAAAGTTAAATTTTTTTTTATTGATTTTAATGGTAAAACATTTTAAAAATGATTTCCGAAAGTTTAAAACAAATATGAATTCTCTAAATCGATACCGATATGCAAAACTAACCACTCGGTTTTTGCACCTCTAGAAAACACGATTTCATGTTAGACGTCTAAAATAACCCTAATCACCACGTAAGCTAGCAACCATTAGCAGCAAGCTTGCCTTGCAAGGTGTACATGCAAGTTTAGTGGAAGAAACAAAATATCCTATTGCTACGTTCTTTCATGGTAAGTTTCTTACAAGCTTACTCGACAAACTTATTGCAAGTTTGCAGTACAAGATTGCTGTGTAATAGGGCGTTACACCGAAAACTTTTTTTTGATTTTCTAAAACCTTAACCCGAATTTAGACTCGTCTTGACCCACAAAATATGTAAGATTTTTTTTAAATTTTTGAAGGTCATTTAGACGTTGCTATTTTGATTTTTATGCAAAATTTATGCTTTTTATATAAAAAAATTCTTTTTTATTTTTGAAGGGTCATTCCATTATATTTCATCTGAAGTCGTTGCGGCCTATTTTTGGAAAAATCTGATAATTTGTAATAATGATATTTAATATCCGTACAATTCATTTTTGGCAAATTTTTTATAAAATTATTTGTATTTGCTTTGGAATTTTAATTTTTAAGTTGAGGTGCACGGAAAAAAGGTTATTTTGACAGCTTTGGAAATTTAATCAAAAAACACAAAAATAATTTAGATAGAATAAATTTTTTATTTGATATATATTCAAAATAGTCCAATTTACTTATATTAATTGATTTCTATGTTAAAAAGTCCAAAATATTATATGAAATTTGATTTTTAAACTTGCCTGTCAAATGCCAAAATTCACCATATTTTTATTACATTTTTCTAGAAAGTTAATAAATATTTAAAAAATTATTACAGCTTAATATTAAGTACTTTCAATGTACTTTCATATGATGCGCTGACTTTTTAATATTATGTAGTAGAAATAGGAAAAATTTTACTTTGAATGTTGAACTTTCCAGGATTTTCGGTGATTTTGAACACTTGTATCTCCTCAGGTGCAAAATAAAAAAATCCAATTTTTGTCTTAATATTTAAGTTAGACCTTGTTTTCCATTCTGTCAAATTTTGGCGATGGATTTCGAGCTATTTTATGGTTTTATTCATTTTTGAAAATCAGCTTCGAAAAACGAAATTGAAGGTTAAAATGCAAGTGGTTCTGCGATGACTGAAGTTGGCTGTCTTGATATCGATGTATTTGATTAAATTCAAATTTAAGTTTGCAAATAAGATTTGAACATTAAAATTCATAATAATTCTTTAAAAATATTATTTATAAGATTTATTTAAATCATTAAAGAAAATATAATATTAAAAATTGCTCAGTAAATAAAATTTTGATTTTTATTATTTTTTACATCATTGGAAACTCTTATGAATGACATTTAAAATTAAATAATTACTTCAAAGTAAATTTTAATTAAAAAATTTATTGGGAGTTATACTTTAGTATTTAATATATGACAATTACTATTAATTGCTCCTCACAATTAACTCCCAATAAATTTTTTAATTAAAATTTACTTTGAAGTAATTATTTAATTTTAAATGTCATTCATAAGAGTTTCCAATGATGTAAAAAATAATAAAAATCAAAATTTTATTTACTGAGCAATTTTTAATATTATATTTTCTTTAATGATTTAAATAAATCTTATAAATAATATTTTTAGAGAATTATTATGAATTTTAATGTTCAAATCTTATTTGCAAACTTAAATTTGAATTTAATCAAATACATCGATATCAAGACAGCCAACTTCAGTCATCGCAGAACCACTTGCATTTTAACCTTCAATTTCGTTTTTCGAAGCTGATTTTCAAAAATGAATAAAACCATAAAATAGCTCGAAATCCATCGCCAAAATTTGACAGAATGGAAAACAAGGTCTAACTTAAATATTAAGACAAAAATTGGATTTTTTTATTTTGGACCTGAGGAGATACAAGTGTTCAAAATCACCGAAAATCCTGGAAAGTTCAACATTCAAAGTAAAATTTTTCCTATTTCTACTACATAATATTAAAAAGTCAGCGCATCATATGAAAGTACATTGAAAGTACTTAATATTAAGCTGTAATAATTTTTTAAATATTTATTAACTTTCTAGAAAAATGTAATAAAAATATGGTGAATTTTGGCATTTGACAGGCAAGTTTAAAAATCAAATTTCATATAATATTTTGGACTTTTTAACATAGAAATCAATTAATATAAGTAAATTGGACTATTTTGAATATATATCAAATAAAAAATTTATTCTATCTAAATTATTTTTGTGTTTTTTGATTAAATTTCCAAAGCTGTCAAAATAACCTTTTTTCCGTGCACCTCAACTTAAAAATTAAAATTCCAAAGCAAATACAAATAATTTTATAAAAAATTTGCCAAAAATGAATTGTACGGATATTAAATATCATTATTACAAATTATCAGATTTTTCCAAAAATAAGCCGCAACGACTTCAGATGAAATATAATGGAATGACCCTGAAATTATTTTATTTTTTTTTAATTATGCGCATTACTGGTAGAGGTTACTAAATTGGTAAAAAAAAATTGTTTGAACTTAAAAAAAATGTTTGAAGCTTATTTTTATGACCTTAAATGAAAAAATCGGTCTCCTTCAGGTTCGAAGTTATTTTATTTTAATTTAAAGCTTAAGACACTATTTATTGACATTATTACTTTTGATTTGAAAAATTTATGCAAAATATTGTGTGAAATGATTCCTAAGGTTAATGTAATTGGATCTACATTAATGTTAACAAATTGTACTTAGAAATAAATATGCTTTTATTATAAATAAAAAATTTAAAAAAAACATGTGTTTCATTAAATTTTAATGAAATAAAGTAAAAATGAAACTTGAAAAATAGCTAGTTAAAAAGATGAAAAAATTTAGAATTTCTTAGTAAAAAATAATTGACAATATTCCTAAATTATGTTATAAAAAATTCTCTTAAAAAGCAAGGAAAAATTCTTTTTCTCAGACGTAAAAACGATTATTACATTTTATATAAACAATTTAAAGTTTTATTACGTGAAACAACTTGGAAATAATAGATATTATATTTAGAGATGAGAATTTGATGTCAATTATCATGGATTTTCAATCAGAAGTGTTTTATTAACAACTGGCCATATTACCCGACTGGACATTTTAGACACAATTTCCCTACTCTACTGATATGTGTACTATCAAAACCTAACCATTTTACAAATAATTGAGAACCTCGCCTTTTAAGTATTTTTTCAACTAAATAAACATCAGAAAATTTAACATTAGAAAGTTCGCTGCCAATTAACAGAATTGTCATTTAACCGAAAATTAAATTTACCGAAATGTCATTTCACCAACTTGACAATTAACAGAATCAGCATTTAATTGACATGTCAATTAACAGAAATGTCGATTAAGGGGGTAGTCTGGTGTTAAGGCCTTTTTTAGGAGCTTATATCAGGATAGTTTTTATTATAAAATAAAATATAATCACACTAAATCTTTTTACTTCGTTTTATTCTCATCATGAAGTGTTGAAATAAATTATAATCAATTATTTGTTACTAGAATTTGTTATTTATATTTAATATTAATGTTCAGTTAATCGAAATGTCATATTACCGACTCGTCAATTAACAGAATTGTCATTTAACCGAAAAGTAAATTAACTGAAATGTCAGTTAACCGAAACGTCATTTTACCGAAATGTCAATAAACAGAATTGTTATTTAACAGAATTGTCATTTAACCGAAATGTCATTTAACCGACACGTCGTTTTACAAAAAATGAAAACTTACAGAATTGTCTTTTAAGAGACATGTCATTTAACCCACTCCATTTTAGTATGTGAGTTTACTTTCTATTGGGTATCTACAAGGTGCTTTTGGATTAGGTTGAACCCAAAAGTGTCCCCCCATCCAATTTTGCTTTGAATTTTCATTCTAGTATCAGAATTGAGTAATTTGATCAAAAAATAAAAATCTTCTATGGAAGGAATAAAAAGAAAACCTAACTTTTTCGTAATTTTTTGTAGGTTAATTGTTCTAGCTACATCCAAAACAACTGTATGATTAAAATTTCAGCTTAAAATTTTTGAACGTTCACCTTAAGCAACATTTATATAATTATGATGAAAAAAAAGTAATTGTAAATTTATAATGCATAAAAACAGCAAAAAACAGCGTTTTTGTTGGTTTTTAATCATGATCACTTTATTGAATTATTTTAATTGCAAAGATTATAATATTCATTTGAAAGTTTATAAAATTCCCTACAACTTGGTCGTTTGATTAATCTTCTATCTTTAGTAAACAAGAATATATGGCCGTTAGAATTTTAGAAAACAACTTAAAAAACGTTTTCCTTGTAGTAATTGGGCCGTAACTTATCAGAAAAAAACATTATTCTTCATGAATACATTTTTGAAGCAGACTAAATTTTGAACTAATAGGTATGAGTTTTATTGTAATCCAATAATAAAAAGCAGAGATATAACGTACTAAGCATGTATGAACCTACTTGTACTGTCCCAGATAGCACCACTTTTTCCAAGAAGTTTCCAGGAAGTTTCCACTGGAAAGTTCGCATGTTTCCAGTGGAAACATCCTGGCAACTTCCTAAGAGTTGTAAATGTCCTCACTGCTTAAAGTTCACGATGTAAACTTCCTGGAAGTTTTCAATATAAATTTGTTGGAAAATTGCACTGGAACTTCTGAGCAATATTAAAGTGTAAACTTTCAGGAATGTTATTTTTTAATTTTCTAGGAAATTACAAGGAAATTTCCCTCAAAATTAATTTAAACTATAAATATAGTTTATATGCATAATAATCATATATATTAGTTTAATATTAATATATTATAATTAATGATAAAGTTAATAATACTAAAACTGAAAAAAATAATTATAATAATTATTATCATTATGTGTTTGAAAGTAGTACTGATTTAATAAATAAATCTATTTAAAAAAATTTATCTTTAAAAATTGAAAAAAATCAATTATAATCAAATCTTAAATTTGGAGATTTCAACATTTGATCACAGAAGTCTTTAGAGGTGTAACCTAACGAAAACAATTTTGAAATTAAATTTGAGGGGACTGGGGATCGAACGCGTGTCCGAAAAACGCAAACGCCATACCTAACCGATCGAGCTAAACGAGTTACTGCAGTTAGGAAAAAAAAATAAATTAAATTAAAATTCAATTTACTAAAAACTTTTATCATTAATAAGTTACTATATAAATTTTCAGTTATTTTATCATTTAAGAAGCAAATATTAATATCATTAATCAAATTTCATTTCAAAAATAAATATATTAAATATATATAAAATTTTTAATATAAAAGTATTATCAATTTCAAATCAATTAATGTAATTCTTAAACATTTTTTACAAATAATATTTCTTGCTTTCAATTAAGTACAAAGAAAAAGCAATAGTAATTTGAATTCATCAATTTAAAACAAAAATTTATTAGTAAAAGTAAAAATATACTTTCAAAACGTAAAATATTTTTGAAAAAAGATCTTTGAAATAACGTTCAAAAAATACTTCAGATTAAAAAATTAAATATTACATATTTTGTATTCTAATAATACCTATTATTTAAATAAATTTAAAATAGAATTTTAACAAGTGTTACATTTTAACAATAATAATTAAGTACTTAATTGAATAAAATTTATTTTCAATAAAAATTAAATATATTAAAGGCCTGCCTTGAAAGAATTGATTAACTTATCCTTCGTTTTATGAAGATAAAATATCTTACCTAATGTTAATTGATTTGTATAATATAATAAAATTATTAAATTAAATTAATTTAAAATTATTTAAATTTCATATTTAACTTACGAAAATACTATTATTAAATATTTTTTATTAATTACAAATAAGAAATAAGATATTGTAAAGATAAAAAATGGCTTTTTTTAACTCTTTGAAATTAACAATTGCTATTCTGTTGTCAAATTTTGCATTTGAATAAATTATTAATATTGTTCAAATTATTTAAATAACAGCATTTGTACACTGACTTTCCACAGCTCATTAAAAATATAAATATTTAGTTTTTAATTTTAAATAAAACAAATAAAAATATTTTAAAAAAACTTGAAAAATGGTCACTTTTATTGTGAATAAGACAATTGTTTTAAATACCTAAATAGGAAATTATTATAATTTAGTAATTGTTTGATTTACTGTGTTATTTTACATTGCTATAATAATAAAAAATATTTGTAATTAAATATTTAATAATACTATTTTCTTAAATTATATATGAAATTTGATTGCTTTTTCTTTGTACTTAATTGAAAGCAAGAAATATTATTTGTAAAAAATGTTTAAGAATTACATTAATTGATTTAAAATTGATAATACTTTTATATTAAAAATTTTATATATTGCTTCCTCGTGGAGGAAGCTATGTAGTCCTTTCGTTTATAAACTTTTTAAAAATGGTGAAAACAAATTTTCCTCTATATAGAAACATGTTATATGAGATCCTGATCAATTGTCCGGATGTATGTATGTGTGTGTGTATGTGTGTGTGTGTGTGTGTGTGTGTGTATGTGTGTGTGGATCGTTTTTGTGAACACGATATCTTTAACAGGTTTTAATGGATTTGGATAAAACTTGGTAGGCTTATTTAACACATTAATCTCTCAAAAATGACGAGAGGATTTTTAAAAATACCCCAAAAAAAAAATTTTATCGTCTTTTTTCCAAAAATTTTTTTTTAATTGAAAAAATTTTTAAATCGAAAAATTTAAGGTAATATATAATATAATCGTCTTCTTTATGTCAAGATGAATCGATTGATATATATAAAGTATAGATTTGATTGAAATTTAAAGAATTAAAGAAAGTTAAAAAATCAAAAATTCTCATTTTAGCTAAAAAATGATGTGTTTATTTAAATTCATGTTTATATATGAAATAATTTTATTCCCTGCATTGAAACGAATTGGTTGGTATATATAAAGTATAGATTTGATTTAAAATTTGAGAATTAATAAAAATTGAAAAATCGAAAATTCATATTTTAGCTAAAAAATTTTGTGTTTTTTTTAAATTCAAGTTGATGAATAAAATAATTGTATTCCTTGCATTAAAACGAATCGATTCGTATATATAAAGTTTATGTTACACTCAAAATTAATTAAAATTTTCTTTATTTTTCAAGAAATTTAATTAATTTAAAACATTTTTAACTCGAAATTTTTTAAAACAATCAATTGAATTGGACAAATTCATTGCTTCCTTCACGAGGAAGCGAATTTTTTGCTTCACACAATGAGGAAGCATAATGTTTATGAAATAAACATAAAGGACCCCCTCCTTGTTTTTAATTTATATTTATTTTTGAAATGAAATTTGATTAATGATTGTTACGGACAGATTTCCATAATATTTAAATTTTTTTTTTTTGGGCGATAAATATTATTTATTAAAAATATTTATATAATTAACGTTACAAATACTTTGTCAATTATATAGCTACATCTATACAACACAAACACACACACATACTAAGTTTCGGACACTAGAATATTCAAATAATATTTCTAATTAATTCAATAAATATTTATAATTTCATTGTTTTTATTTTATTTAATTTCTAAATCAAAGTTTATTTCGCAAATGAATTCAGATTATTGAACCTCATATTGCGAAATAATTTGAACTAAATTATCGATCGATTGCACAAGTTGTGGGACTTACACTGTATAGAAGTTGCCACATTATTTTGGGAAAATGAGGAAACATATAAAGTATACCGATAATTCAGGTGGTTGAACCGATCACGCCATGATTAAAATGCAAGTTTTGCTGAATCTTGCATGGAAACAACGAGGTGTTGATTGCAAAATCAACCCTCCCACCACCTAAAATTATATACCAAATGGGTGTGATCGTTGCCACCAAATTATTGTTCAGGGAGTCTTATTTTGTGTTTCCCGCGAGAAGGCGGAAGAATTGTTATAAAGTTTTGTGCCCACTAAAGGTGGTTGAATTAGTTATTTACTCCCCTCAGTAAGGGTAGAGCTTGTCAAATTATTCTGAAATTATAAAGTGTTATTCCACAGTTTGTGAAGTCGTCTATCATATAAAAAGTTCGTTGAAAAAGGAAGATTATTTTACTAAGTATAAAGTATTATCAATATAAAAAGTGCAGAATCATTAATTCATAAATTATTATTATTTGTTATCTCCACAATTGTTTATATTTCAACTTAACTGTTCATAAATTTAGAATTGGTGAACCCAATATCCTGAATTTTTAATGAACAGAAATTGAAATATTGAAATAATTGTTCAAGGACAATAGAATAATACAAGTTTGTTAAAAAGCAAAGATATAAAATAAAGGAAGGTAAAAAGATCGACTTCCTCATACCACGGAGTCGTATGAAAGCCAAGAGTTTTAAAATCCTCAAAGAGTTAGAAAAGTAATGTGATACTTTTCTATATCATTTTAATTGTTATTATTTAGGTGAGTGGTTCTGAATTTATATACACTATTTGAAAATTACCAAATCTCATAAACACACACAATCTCACTTACTCTAATTACACTAATTATTTTCTTGTTGCTAAAATCTTTATTTTATTATTGGTTATTTTCATTTATTGTACTTACAATAAATGATATTTTTGTGAGACTTGAATTTAAAATTCAAGTAGCTTAAAGTAGTATCTGTTTTTAATTGTAATCATTTTTATATTAGAGATTTTATCGGGGAATTGAATGTATACACTTTGGGGGTTGTATGAATAAATAGATTTCTTATTTTATGTTAATTCAAGTTTGATTTATTTAATTACCTTTATATGCATTTGTCTCATTTCTTTCTTTGTAATCATTTTCAATAAAATACCGTCTACCCGGAGGTGTTGAATGAATAACATTCTGGGTGACAGTCCACTTCCTTTTTCTAACTTGCTTAGTGAAGAGCAATTACGTTTTCCGAATAAGCGGAATTGTTGAGTAATAAAAATTAGTATTTTTTTCTAAATATTTATTATTTCTCTTTGAATTATTTATCTTTATTATTTATTTTTGTTAATTAACATCCGTCTTTAACAATGATATTAATATTTGCTTCTTAAATGATAAAAAAACTGAAAATTTATATAGTAAATTATTAATGATAAAAGTTTTTAGTAAATTGAATTTTAATATTTCAAAAAAACGCGCGCCTTGCCCTCAACCAATAAAATTACATGTAGGTTAAGGGCAAGATTTTTTTTCCTAACTGCAGTAACTCGTTTAGCTCGATCGGTTAGGTATGGCGTTTGCGTTTTTTGGAATTGAAATGAAAAAGATTAAAACATATATTACGTATTTATCAACAATAGCTATTTGATTCAAAACAGTTTTCTGGGATAAATATATGTAATATATGTTTTAATCTTTTTCATTTCAATTCCATTAGTGTCATACACAAGAAAAAATGTTTCATGTCAGATCGCGCTAATAGACACTTATGCGCCTGCTCACCTACAGTACAAGTAGGTAGATCCATGTTTAGTACGTTATATCTCTGCTTTGAATTATTTAATTTAAATAAAACTCATACTTATTTGTTCAAAATTTAGTCTGCTTCAAAAATGTATGCTTGAAGATTAATGTTTTTTGGTATGCTGATAACGTCACAGCCCAATTACTACAAAGAAAACCTTTTTTTTGTTTTCTAAAATTCTGACGGCCATATCTTCTTGTTCACTAAAGATAGAAAATTAATTAAACGACTAATTTGCAGGGAATTTTATAAACTTTCAAGTCAATATTATAATCTTTGCAATTAAAATAATAGATAAAGTGATAAATTATAAATTTAAAATTACTTTTTTTCATCATAATTATGGGGCAAAATTATTCAACTGATCCCACTCCAAAAAAAAAAAAAATTTTTGTTTAGTCTCAAAAAATAGCATTTTTTGTGTACTTTAACACCATGGAGAAGAAAAATGGGAATAACTGATTTTGAAGGTTCAATTTAAAAAATTGTAGTTTTTTATGTAAAAAGTCAAATTTGACCTTGAAAATAATCAGATCCCATTTCTGTCAAAGTGTGATTTTAAAACCACTGAATACAATTCTAGTACCAATTTTAAAAAATTCAAAATGGCGCATTATAGATGGCGCCCAAAACAGTAAAAAATAACTTACGTTTCCCAAGTAGTATTAATAATTATCAGTAAGTCGCACATGTTTTAAAGGGTTTTCGAGGTCGCTGATTACGAATATGATGTCGAATTGACAATTTGATATTTAACAGCTGTGATACCAACTGTCAACATTTCTAAAATTCTATCATTTTAGGTGAAAGAGACAGTATTCGCTGCGGACACGGAAACACAGTGGCGCCTCTAGCGGCGCCATGACGGGATTTTCGTTGGATACTTGTAAACTATTTACATTGAATGTTTTATGCAGTTTCAAATTTGACAGGTGTTTACGTTTGTAAATTAACTTTATTTTTTTTTATCTACTTCGAGGACGAATTTTCTTGTAATTATTTTGACGTAAGTAGCTGAAACTTTATATACTTTCTCTTAATGTTATGTTAAATGTATTCATTCAATATCATAATTTTGTAGGTTATGCTCATCAAAACTGCATGAAACTAGATTATTTTTAGTAAACTTTGATAATTATCGCAAAACATGGCAGAAAGTAGTGAAAATAAATGGAAAGGAAATATTAATTGTTGTGTCGTGAATTGTTTTAATTCATTTAAAAATTCACCGCCTGGTACACACTTTTATACGTTTCCAACTGCCACACATAAGAAAGAGCGTCGGGAGAAGTGGATTGCTCTTGTAAACAGAAAAAAGTGAGTATATTTTAATAAGAAAATCAATTAAATTTTTTTATGATTCAATTTGACTACTTTTCATTTTAAAAAAATGTTCTAGTCCTGATGGTACCTTATGGCAGCCTTCGATTTACGCAAGGATTTGTAGTCAGCATTTCGTGGGAAACGAAAAATCAGAGAATCCTTTAAGTTCAAACTACAATCCTCCTATTTTCCCTGAAGTTTATAAAAAGCGAGTAGTTGGTTTAAAAACAATTATGGAAAGGTATAAATATATGTATTATTATTATTTATAAAATTATTAGATTGTTTCGTAGAAAATGTCCAATTTTCAGTATTAAATTTTGCTAGTGGAAAATTTTCATTGTGTTTTGAGAGAAATAAGTTTAAAATTACAAATTTTGGATCTTTTAAAAAATGATATTTTGTTGTTTGTTTCTGCAATATGAAACTTTAAATACTAACCCTAGCGGATAGGTTCAACGCGATTTGAACGGAATAGCGTTGAAACACCGTTGGGAACACAACGGTCACTAAAAATGTTATTTAAACAATAAAATATAATAAAGTATTTATTGGTATTTGTAGAAAAAGTGTTCATGAGTAATTTAAGACCTTATTTGTATCAATTAATATAAAACACTGTTATATCAGGGTTTTCTGTCAAATTTTTATATTATTCAATGAAAAGTGTTTTAGATATGATTTTTTAATAATAAAAAAATAGTGAAAAAGTATTAATTTATTATTTTAAAGCATTTGAAAGGGTAATAAATAGTGAAAATTAATGTGTTTATTGTGTACTATTTGTGTGTATTGGACAACGTTTATCGACTGCAAGTTGGCGGATCCAATATGGTGAATCAAAACAATTAACCAATAATCGAATTTGTTATTATATTCGTAATCAGCGAACCCAAAAACCCCCGAGTAGCAAGCTGATGGAGAATATGATTATGTTTTAATTTTTTTCTATTTTGTTATATTTTATTTGGTATTTTGAATTTTGGAAATCTGTTATCAAATTTGTAATTAGCGACCTCGAAAACCCCCTGGTAACATTTTTTAAGAATATTTAATAAGTCTTCAGCATTTTTTTTATTTGTGTCTAGATGCATCATCGACGTTCACTGTGTTAAATATTTTTCTTGTCAAAGTTTTATTAATTGTTTACTGTGCTGCCATCTAGCGTTCACCGATGTAACCCGTAACTTGCTGTCGATAAACGTTGTCCTATACACACAAATAGTACACAATAAACACATTAATTTTCACTATTTATTACCCTTTCAAATGCATTAAAATAATAAATTAATACTTTTTCACTGCTTTTTTATTATTAAAAAATTGTATCTAAAACACTTTTCATTGAATTATATAAAAATTTGACAGAAAACCCTGATATAACAGTGTTCCATATTTTATCTTTTATTTCACTTATTTCGTATTAAATTGATACAAATAAGGTCTTAAATTACTCATGAACACTTTTTCTACAAATACCAATAAATACTTTATTATATTTTATTGTTTAAATAACATTTTTAGTGACCGTTGTGTTCCCAACGGTGTTTCAACGCTATTCCGTTCAAATCGCGTTGAACCCATCCGCTAGGGAATTTAAAAAATATACGTATAAATTATTGCACGTTAACGTTACAAAATCTCATTTTCAATCTACTTCAATTTTTTATTTTTTAAGTTAATACAATTATTTTTTGTTTACAGACATGAGAGATGTAAACGTTTGGAAATAAAGAGACAAGCTTCTAAAAGTAAATTGACAAAATCGGAAACAACAAATACAGCTTTCCATGCTGAACAAGTGGAACTAGAAAATAATATTTGTGACAAAATAATGGTAAATAAAAGTGTCGAAGTAAATTTTCTGCCTGACGAAAGTCATAGTTATGACTTAAAAATTTTTATCTGCAACCGATACATTTTTACTACTTACAATGAAACAAAAACTCAAACTTTTATTCGAGATGTTCCGAAAAAAATTTTAGGATTTAATA
This sequence comes from Leptopilina boulardi, assembly GCF_019393585.1. Classification (NCBI taxonomy): domain Eukaryota; kingdom Metazoa; phylum Arthropoda; class Insecta; order Hymenoptera; family Figitidae; genus Leptopilina; species Leptopilina boulardi. The sequence continues at coordinate 487,128 of NW_026137880.1, read as the reverse complement.
AAAAGACAAAGGATAAAAATGTAGGAACTGATCAGGTTTATTGTAGCAGAAGTGTGAGACCTGATGAACAAGATTGCTGTGAAAATGGATTTTTAAAATGTTCATCTGGATTTCATGGAGTATCTTCTATTCACTCAGACCAAGACATGCTTGTGGTAGCTGGGGTTACATTAGATACTTTCAATCTATTAAAAAGTACTTATGAACAACCCGATGGCAAGAAAAAAAGTAGAAATAATCGACTGCTTATATTTTTACGCAAAATGAAATTAGGACTCAGCTATTCGGCCTTAGGAGTTTTCTTTGGAGTCAGTCGAAAAACAATTTCACGAATATTTCTTTCAACATTAGAATATTTGGTCGTGAGATGCCAGAACTTTGTAACTTGGCCAAGCAAAGAAAGTGTGAAAAGTACTATGCCAAGTGAATTTCGAGAAATGTATGAAAATTGCCGTGTCATAATCGATTCTACAGAAATAAAAATTGACCAATCATCTAGTGTCGAAGCCAAAGTGCAGACGTATTCACATTATAAAAAGGGATTCACAATTAAAGTTTTGATAGGCTGTACTCCATCGGGATCGGTGTCTTTTGTCTCCAAGTGTTATGGTGGCCGGATAAATGACGCTTAAGGTAGTATTACACTTTTCAAGCTGTAAAAAACGGGTTTAAAAAAAAAAATTTTTCTCGCTTCTTAATTTATTTAAAGGAACAAATTTTTTTTTTATAACATTATATGGCATTAAAACTTTTATAATAAATAAAATAAAATTTTTTTATTATCTCTCTTTGGTCACTAGAGGGCCTTAATCGAGTTTTTCTCGAAACGTTGTTTTTGAAACTGGTGGACAGCATAACTCGAGTTCTAATGAACCAATTTTTTTGAAAAAAATATCATTTTTTCGTAATTAAATTCTTTAAGCATCCCCCCTAAATCCAATTATCTATTTCTTTTTGGATTTTAGCTACAATCCAAAAACTAACCAAAAAAGACCTAATTTTTGACATTTTTTTTTTAAATCGCTGCCATTTCGTTAATTTTCAATATGTTTTATCGGGGTTAGGGGGGATGCTTAATGACATGTCTCAGCTTCAAAACGGTTTTTTGTTTTTTCAGATCCGATGTCCCTGAGAGGCTGTAGCCTGTCCGCCGATTGCCCAAATTTTTTTTTGCCTTGACTTTAAGGCCCTCTAGTGACCAAAGAGAGATAATAAAAAAATTTTATTTTATTTATTATAAAAGTTTTAATGCCATATAATGTTATAAAAAAAAATTTGTTCCTTTAAATAAATTAAGAAGCGAGAAAAAAATTTTTTTCTAACCCGTTTTTTACTGCTTGAAAAGTGTAATACTACCTTAAATCACAACACTGAGTGGATTTTTAGATTTATTGGAGCCAGATGACTTGGTGTTGGCGGATAAAGGTTTTCCCGGAATTCAAACCATCATTAATGAAAAGGGTCGAGAGAATAATGCAGCGAATAAGGATTTACAACATATTATTAAAATTGCGAATGCACTTATTACCACAAGCAGACAACATTATGTTTATGTGTTGTGTAATTTTTTTTAAATTTGTAATTTTTTATTCAAAATTTTGTATATTAATAGACATTCTGCTTTTTTATCCATAAACAAAATAACACAATTACTTAAATATTTATAATAGTGTCTCATTTTTTAGCACCAATAAACGTTTAAAATCTATTATTTTACTTTTTGAAAACAAAAACAGATACATACATTTTTTAGTTCTTTTTTCTTAATATTAATAGAATATTTTTTAAACAGTATTAATAAATACACATTACGTTTTCTAAAAATTTTTCATTTCTCTGAACATTAACTAAAAAGCTTCCACAAGGTGACCAAACATAAAAATCGCAAGATAATAATCCGGTATCATATATTTCAATTTGACACTGCGTGTAATACCGATTTGACGAATTGAGCTGATCAACATTGTTAATTTTTTTTAGATATGGAACATTAAAGGTCTTTGTTGCAATATCAAAAATCGGTTTTTTCTCGCAAGTTATCGGACATTTTATTTCTAATACTTTCATGTCATCGTCTTCGATGATAATTCCGTCAGGACTTGCATATAGCCACGGGTGACTTTGAAGAACAAAAAGACCAACTTTGACAATTTTGGTATCAAAATTTTTTTCATACTCTGATACCGCAACACTTTCATTTTTTCGCCCGTAAGAAAAATTTTTCTTAGCTGCTCCTACTAGTTTTACCGGATAAAACATTTCCTTTAAAAGGTTTTCAATGGTTTTAGTTTTCCGACATTTAATTGAATGGGCTTTTGAACTCGCGGATACTCTTAAAAATCTTTCATCAAACCATTCTTGTGAATTTGCCTGATTTTTTGTACGTCAACATAGATCTATTACACAAGTTTACAGTGAAATTGTCAGTCAGATTAATATGTATTTTTTGAGTAAGAAAATCATATTTAAAATTATTTTCCCTCGTGCAATTTTTTTTGTAACAGCAAATTATGCATTTTCGAGGAGTGACGTCACTTAAAGTCACCGGTAGAGAAAGCAGTTAATCCAAATGTAAAAAATAAATCACCATTTGAAAGATAATTAAATTACCTCTCAAACCATTGGTCAACCAATAAAATCCATACAAAATTGTAAGAGTTACAGTCGATCAAAGTTCAAATTTCAAGCAAATTTTAATGATTTTTAGGCATTCGTCTAAATTTTGCTAATTTTTTCAAAGTCAATCAAAAAAAGGCAAGTTTTAAATTTTTGATTAATAGTATATTTAATTAAGAAACTTTTAAGCTTGTATAGACCTCGATCGGATAAAAAATGTCAATTCTACACTAGATTTATTGAACAAAGTACTTTTTCACTTTTAGTATATTTTCAAGTGATTTCAATCTATATAGTTTTGTATATAACTATGTTTAAGCGAAGCTCACCAAAATAAGTACTCGCGGGTTTTCAGGGTCGCTAATGACGAATCTGAGGTCAGTTTTTTAAAATTCAAAATGGCGGATCCAATGTGGCGGACAAAATTTTAATAATTAGAGCTAAGTACTCCAAAATTAGTACTCGGGGGTTTTCGTGGTCACTGATTACGAATCTGAGGTCAGTTTTTTAAAATTCATAATGGCGGATCCCGTATATTATAATTTTATTTACGTTATCGCGTATGAAATATAATACTATTGGAAATAAAATCAAACCAGACTAGATATCGTTACTACGCGATAACGTAAATAAAATTATAATATACAGGATCCGCCATTATGAATTTTGAAAAACTGACCTCAGATTCGTAATCAGCGACCACGAAAACCCCCGAGTAACAAGTTTCAAGCGAATTCAAGTCATATTGGATCCGATATTTTGAATTTTGAAAAACCGACCCTAAAACTCTTAAATACAAAGCATGACGAAAATCGCATTTTTACAAAAAAGTTTGATTGTTTGACTTTGAAAAAATTAGCAAAATTTAGACGAATGTTTAAAAATCATTAAAATTTGGTGGAAATTTGAACTTTGATCGACTGTAACTCTTACAATTTTGTATGGATTTTATTGGTTGACCAATTATTTGAGATGTAATTTAATTATCTTTCAAATGGTGGTTTATTTTTTATATTTAGATTAACTGCTTTCTCTACCGGTGACTTTAAGTGACGTCACACCACGAAAATGCATAATTTGCTGTTACAAAAAAATTGCACGAGGGAAAAAAATTTAAAAAATGATTTTTTTACTCAAAAAACACATATTAATCGAACAAAAAATGTTTTGTTCGGGTGACAAAAAAAATTTGAAGTTTGTAAACCTGTGTTATTTGACTTTCAGAAAGTAAAATTTCTTGGCGATAAAAATCAAGAAATCTTGTCTCTGCGTTATCCAATTTGTCACCAAAATATAAGATCATTTTTTTCGTTTTATCAATAACATGCCGAATGCATGTATTCAAATCTTTATCTTGGCAAGATGAAACGGCAAAACTAATACAGTCGCTCAAAATGGACTTGCATATTTTTTCCCCTTCAGATTTTTCTTCTTCACGAAGAATCAAGCGTAAGGGACACGCATGATTCAGGTCTGGAGACTTTAAATTGTAAAGAGTACAATTAACATTTTGTTTTGAATTTTTTGCTTCAAAAAAGTCTGCTACAGCTAAACCCTTTGCGTATAAATCTTTCCCAATTTGACTGTCACAAGGCTTTCCCCACTCTTGTTCGAGATTTGTTTTACTAATGCTTTAATCAGTATTGACGAAATGTATTAATGCAAATACATGCTTGCATTTTCCACCTGCCTCAGACACGCATGTACAAGAAACGTATGTTACTTTTCGGTTTGAGTCGAGCTGCAAATAATAATTTAGGTTAAATTTTTTAACAATTATTTTAGGTTAATTATGCATTTCTTTATATTATGATTATTCTACAAATTAATGTTTCATATTTTAAAACGAGGAACTACCATTAATTCAACCGCATAAGATGGAGAATTCACGGATGTTTGACGAATTACACTGCCTCGAATTTTTTCACTCATTCCATTTACTCGGATTTCTTTCACTCGAACAACATGGATAACCGACAAAGCTTTTCCTTTTTTAACCCTCGGAGCACACACCTCTTTTTTCGAACAAGTAGCACAGTCTGGGTCGCTGTGACCCTGTTTACTTTACAAAACTCCCCCATTTTTGAACTATTGGACTGATCAACACAAAAAAAATATTTTTTTATTCATTGAACCTTGTAAAATAAGAATATGCAGTTTAGAAATATTATTAAATTATTTGCATATTGAAAAAAAATTCGTGAAGTTAACGAATTAAAAAGAAAAAATTGAATTTAAAAAAAAAATGTAACTTTTGTAATTTTTAATATTTTAAGCTAAAAATTGGGATTTATATTCTCGAAGTGTGTTAGAATAAGGGAAAAAATACCACCTTATTTTATTTTTTAAAAAAGGTATTTATTTTGTAGTTTAACGAAGGTAACTTTTAAGACGATAAAAATGTGATTTTCGACACAACTTTTTAAAACTATACTTTTTTAATAACATATTTACTAGTATTTTATTATTTTCTTTGGATTATCATGTTACTTATTATTCCTTATTAGTTAGTTACCACTATATGGCCTTCCCAATTGAAAATTCCGACCACGTTTACGACGTCGTATTCTAAGTAGTTTGCGACGTAGTAAACGACGTAGTAAACGACGTAGAAAACGACATAGTAAACGACGTCGTAAATGAAAGCGGAATTTGGGATAGCAAACTACGTCGTTTACTACGTCGTTTACGATGTCGTTTACTACGTCGTTTACGATGTTGCAAAAATTATTTTAATATTATTTATTTAGTAATTTAGTAAGTCCAATATCCAATATTAAAAATTTTAATAATAATTTAAAAAATCAATAATTTAAAAAAAAATTTATTTTTATTATTTTTTAATAGTTATTATTATTATTTTATTTTTAATATTTTAATTAAAATAAAAAAATGGTCATCAAAATATTAGTGAAACCATTTCTTCCAAAAAAGAATTTGTCTCAAATCCAATAAAGGAGAGACATCGGGCAGAAAAAAATTTCGACAAAAAAAAAATTTTCGATCACTGCTTATATACCAATCTAATAGCACCTCAACTGCGAGAAACAGTTATGATGTTCGCCCTCCCTGTGGCGTTGAGCGAACTTAAGTCCAGAGCTGAGCCATCAGCGCAGCGCGGAAACATTTGAAAAATTTGATTTTATTAGATATTTTATTTTATTTTAAATATGACAAATAATTAACTTAATAAATAATTAATGTCATAAATAATTATTAATAACATAATGTCATACTTAATAATTCTTTAATTAATTATTTTTAACGAAAATTTGACAAAAAAAAAATTTGTTGGCCAAAAAAAATATTACCATTAAAAAATAATTTTTTTGTTAAATTTTCGTAGGGTAAGTGTACTAATTACGGCGAGTGCACCAATTACGGCGCGTTCATAAAAAATAACTATTATTACTATTATATTTAATATAACTGTTGCCAAATGATTAAAAAAAATTATTTCAATCTTTTTTTGATACAAATACTTATAAAGATGCACATTTAAACAATTATTAATTTAATTATTTGAGATCAAATTTTTTTCCGCGCCGCAATTGAAACATTTTTAAGATTTCCATTGGCTTCAATTTCGGCGGGCAAAGTATCTTCAAAATACACGTAATTTTGGTCACCGAAATTGATACACCGAAACTGATACAAACTCGACGCAATAGAAAATTACGGTATTAGTTTTAATTTCTCATATTTGTTTAAATAATCGATTTTTATAGAGTTAAATTTTTTTTTTAATATCTTAATATCATAAACTTAAGTTTAATAAGTCTTAAATTGAGTTTATACAATAGAAATGTCGAATTTTCTATTTCAAAGGTGTTTTGACTCGAATCTCGCCGCAATTAGTGCATTTACCCTAGTAAAAAAAATTTTTTTAAGACAATTATTTGTGACCTAAAAAAATATCACGATGAGAATATAATTAACAAAAAAAATTACTCGTAGCACAGAAAAAATTTCACCATGAGAAAATAATTTTTTTAAAATTTTATTTGTAAAAAATTTATTGGTAGCTCAAAAAAAATATCACGATGAGAAAATAATTTTTTGTCAAATTTTCTCTGTAAATAAATTAATTAACTAAATAACGTACCGTAAAACGGGGTTATTTCGCTCATTGCGGGTAAATTCGCTCACCCACTTTTATGCTTTATTTCAGCTTTAAAATAAAGTTTAATACATTTATTACCCGGTTAAATTTTCGTAGTAAAAAAATTAATTAACTAATTATTAAGCTAACTAGCAAAATTAAACGCGCGCAAGCGCGCCAAATTGAGGACTTAATTATTTGTTATAAAGAAATTAAAGATTAATATTATTAATAATAATTTAATTTATTAGAATATTATAACATATTAAATGATAATAATGAAAATTATATGTTTACAGGCCTCGGATTATACGACTTTTTCCGACTTTTTTCAAAAATACGACTTTTATCGACTTATTTTAATAAAATGCGACATTTTTTTTACATTTGAAAGAAATGTAAATAAAATACATTTTTTTTTGTATAAAATGTAGATCTTCTTTAGATCTTCTTCAATTCAATTATTTAACAAATGAACTAAAATGATTCTTCACTAAATTAATTATTTTTAATAATTTTAATTAAATACATCACAAATTCAATTATATCAAAATTATTTTTCAATTAAAATTTTTATGAAATTTAACAATTGTTTATAATTTAAAAAATATATCACAATAAAATTGAATTATTTTTTAAAAATTTCAATTCAAAATAAACTAAAATTCAATTATTACCCGAAATTTTAATTCAAAATCAATTAAAATTCAATAATTATCCAAAATTTTCAATTTAAAATTTAATTATTTACCAAGTTTTCAATTTAAAATGAAATAAAATTCAATTATTTTCTAAAATTTCTATTCAAAATTAATTATCCAAATTTTCAATCAAAAATGAACTTACACTACCGTCCGAAATTGTGCGCACTCTGCTTTTTCAACAACTATAAAACTGTTCAAATCTTCAAAAATATTAAAACTAAAATTTTTTCCTCTTTATTTTATTAAAGCTAATAAAATTCTGAAAGAAATAACACCTTGACAAAGAGAATATGTTAATTTTTCAATTAGATATCTGAGAAAAACCCAATTTTCAATGTTTTTACTATTTTTTTTATTTCTCTGGCAAAAATTAATATTTTTAAACGTTCTTAGGCTCATTGAAATCGTATTTTGTTATGCAATTCAAATTATATAAAACAATTCATGTACACATTCTTCGCTAGCGTATGCAAACCCTGAAAGTTGGCTCATGAAATGTCAAAAAATTGTGATTAATATTGATATGACAAAAAATAATCAGTAAAATGTATAAATCTTAAATTTAGTTACATAAATCAGAGAAGTTTAGAATGATATATTTACTTGATTTTTAAACATTATATTTTATTGTAGAATTAAATTTAAATTTTTTGACATTTTATGAACCAACTTTCACGGTTTGCATACGCTAGCGAAGAATGTGTACATGAATTGTTTTATATAATTTGAATTGCATAACAAAATATGATTTCAATGAGCCTAAGAACGTTTAAAAATATTAATTTTTGCCAGAGAAATAAAAAAAATAGTAAAAACATTGAAAATTGGGTTTTTCTTAGATATCTAATTGAAAAATTAACACATTCTCTTTGTCAAGGTGTCATTTCTTTCAGAATTTTATTAGCTTTAATAAAATAAAGAGGAAAAAATTTTAGTTTTAATATTTTTGAAGATTTGAACAGTTTTATAGTTGTTGAAAAAGCAGAGTTCGCACAATTTCGGACGGTAGTGTAAATTAAATTATTATCCAAAATTTCAATTAAAATTCAATTATTTCCCAAAATTTTCAATTCAAAATGAACTGAAATTCAATTATTTTCCAAATTTAAAATCAAATAAAATTTCATTATTCTCAAAAATTTGAATTCAAAATTAATTGAATTTTCAATAATTTGAATTTAAAAGCATCTAAAATTTCTAAAATTTTCCATCGAAATTTTTTTTTTTTTGAAATTTAATAATTTCAATTATAACTATAAGGAAATTCAATTATTTTTAACTATTTTAATAATATTCTTTGAAAATTCAACTATGTGAAACCATTTTTCAATTAAAAATGATTTTCAAATTATTGTATTTTGTCCGCATTTTCTAATAAATTTTTAGTGAAATCATCTAAAATTTTAATTACAAAACACTTAAAGTTTCAATTAATTTCAAAAATCTCAATTTTAAATCTTTGAAAATTCAATTAAATTTAAAAAATGTTTTCCAAAAATTGTTTGACAAATTATTTTTAGTTCTGTAAAATTTAATAATTGTTTGAAAATTAACAATATCTTTTGAAATTTAATTATTTCTAAAAATTTCAACTTTAACCCTTCGAAAAGGATTATTATTAAAAAAAAAAATTTTATTTAAAAATCTGTAAAATATTTTTGTTAAAATGAAAAACAAATCCACTTTTTTTTGGAATATAAATCGACTAAAACGACTGTTTTGTGTCTTTAAGTTGATTCGAGGCCTGTGTTTTTATAATTAATATTTAATAGGTAATCGTTGGCCCCTGGTACCTTAAAAATAAATTTTTTTCAAATTACTATCTTGTACGAAATTTCCTGGCGCATCTTTTTTCTCATCATAAATTTTTTGTATTTGTATACAATTTTTGAATCAATATACAATTTTTAAATTAATATACAACTTTAAAAAAAATTTCGTTGGTAAACGTTGTGTACTTCAGCTTCGTGAATTGAATTTTCGAATTTGGAATTTTAAAGAAACTTATTTTATTTTAAAGAAATTTGGAAACACAATTATACAACTTTGGCAAAAATGAGAAAAAGAATTGTCAAAATTTGACACGTCATAAGATTACTATTCAAAAAAACACGTGAAATCAGAAAAGGCCAACTTCAAGTTAGGACAGAAAGACAGACCAAACATTTTATTATTATATAATTATTTAATTAATTTTTTTTACAGAGAAATTTTGACAAAAAAAATTATTTTCTCATCGTGATATTTTATTTGGGCCACAAATAATTTTTTTCCTGAGAAAATTTTAAAATAAGTAAATTTCTCATCGTAATATTTTTTTGTTAAATTTTTTTACAGAGAAATTTTTACAACAAAATTATTTTTCATCGTGATTTTTTTTAAAAACACGAATTTTTTTTTTCAAAGAAAATTTGAAAAAAAATTATTATTTTATCATTGTGATATTCTTTTGTGCTACGAATAAATTTTTGGTAAATTTTCGTAGTAAAAAAAACGATTTATTACGGTATTTAGTGAATTAATTGTTTTGGAGAGAAAATTTGACAAAAAAGTTATTTTCTTATCGTGATAATTTTTTTAGGCCACAAAATATTTTTTTTACAGAGAAAATTTAAAAATAATTAAAATTCTCATCTTGATATTATTTTTGTACTACAAATATTTTTTTGTTACATTTTCGTAGTAAAAAATTAAGTAACTAATAATTACCGTAAAACAGGGTTATTTCGCTCAGTGCGGGTAAAGTCGCTCACCCATTTTTTTGCTTTAAATTTGATTAAAAACTAAAATTTAGTATTTCTATTAACAAATTTAACATTTTTACCTGCTAATAAAGGTATTAAACTTTATTTTAAAGCTGAAATAAAGCATAAAAGAGGGTGAGCGAATTTACCCGCAATGAGCGAAATAACCCCGTTTTACGGTACGTTATTTAGTTAATTAATTTATTTACAGAGAAAATTTGACAAAAAATTATTTTCTCATCGTGATATTTTTTTTGAGCTACCAATAAATTTTTTACAAATAAAATTTTAAAAAAATTATTTTCTAATGGTGAAATTTTTTCTGTGCTACGAGTAATTTTTTTTGTTAATTATATTCTCATCGTGATATTTTTTTAGGTCACAAATAATTGTCTTAAAAAAATTTTTTTTACTACGAAAATTTAACAAAAAAATTATTTTTTAATGGTAATATTTTTTTTGGCCAACAAATTTTTTTTTTGTCAAATTTTCGTTAAAAATAATTAATTAAAGAATTATTAAGTATGACATTATGTTATTAATAATTATTTATGACATTAATTATTTATTAAGTTAATTATTTGTCATATTTAAAATAAAATAAAATATCTAATAAAATCAAATTTTTCAAATGTTTCCGCGCTGCGCTGATGGCTCAGCTCTGGACTTAAGTTCGCTCAACGCCACAGGGAGGGCGAACATCATAACTGTTTCTCGCAGTTGAGGTGCTATTAGATTGGTATATAAGCAGTGATCGAAAATTTTTTTTTTGTCGAAATTTTTTTCTGCCCGATGTCTCTCCTTTATTGGATTTGAGACAAATTCTTTTTTGGAAGAAATGGTTTCACTAATATTTTGATGACCATTTTTTTATTTTAATTAAAATATTAAAAATAAAATAATAATAATAACTATTAAAAAATAATAAAAATAAATTTTTTTTTAAATTATTGATTTTTTAAATTATTATTAAAATTTTTAATATTGGATATTGGACTTACTAAATTACTAAATAAATAATATTAAAATAATTTTTGCAACATCGTAAACGACGTAGTAAACGACGTAGTAAACGACGTAGTTTGCTATCCCAAATTCCGCTTTCATTTACGACGTCGTTTACTATGTCGTTTTCTACGTCGTTTACTACGTCGTTTACTACGTCGTTTACTACGTCGCAAACTACTTAGAATACGACGTCGTAAACGTGGTCGGAATTTTCAATTGGGTTAGGTTCGTGTTGTATTGCCGACTTTTCAAATTACACTTCATTGAAATTAATGACAGGATCTGTGTGACCCAGTATGTGCTCCGAGGGTTAATAGTTTCTGGTCGAAACTCAATTTCGTGATTGATTACGGCAAAACCAGTTTTAATTATTACATTCCTATTGATGATAATATTATTAACCTGTCATTATGTTATTGTGGTCCAACGAAAATTGCCGATTTCTGCCTCGCTGAGCGCTGGCAGTCATATCCGGCAATCGTTCAGGGCTATGTCCGCAGCGAATAGAGGTTTTCAGGGTTGCTGAGTACGAATATGATGTCAGATTTACATTTTGACAATTGACAGCTGTCAAAACAACTGTCAACTTTTCTAAACAGTGAATATTTTTGGCAAAAATCACAATATAAGGGTCTAACATTTTTTGCAATTTCAATTGCATGGAATTTCCTGAAATAATGCTTAATGAACTAATATTAATAGTAAAATATATTATTTACATATTTCTTGTGTATTTCATTCATAATAATGTTTTAATTAAACATTATTACCAAAACTGAAATAGCACGTTATTCACCTTCACTGTGAGATAGAACAGTTTCACACTCAAGTATCGATATAATTTCTGCACCGTTTAAATTACACAGGCCTGCAAAATTTGAACTTTCTACAGTTACAGGAACCAGTGGTATTAATTCTCGTAGGTTTTGCGCGCTGAATACGAATCTAATGTCCAAAATTGTCCACCACGTCAGGATTTTAAGTAATTTAAGGGCAAATGTCCCAAAAATAACAATTTTAGACACTTTTGGGAATTTTTTTTGGGAGAACAAAATTTTTTCATTAATTTTCGAAAGCGCTATCATATAGTACGTATTCTCAGCTTCAAAACCCATTTTTAAAAATTAATTTACGATTATTTTTAAAGAAGTTATGAACATTGGAATTTATAACATTGAGTCATTTCTTAAGACCATTAACTCTTAAACGTCCGAATTTTTTTTTGTAGAAAAGCGATTTTCGTCATGCTCTGTATTTAAAGGTTTTTTGGGTCGCTGATTACGAATTTGATGTCAGTTTTTAAAAATTGAAAATGGCGGATCCAATATGGCGGACGCATTTTTGAAAAACTCATCAAAGGGTATAGCCGGATAAGTATGAAAAAATTGCCCCTGCTCGTATTTTATTCATATTCCTACTATATGTTCCCACCCACATGAATATAAATTTATGAAATTTTCAAAACTCAAAATTTTGCGTTTCTTGGGAGTTATAGAGGGGAAAAGAAAAATCAAAAAACGCATTTTTCTCGAAAACTACTGGTTGAATTTTAATGAGTTTTGGATATGTTACAGAGACAAATAAAAAAACAATTATAAAAAAATTGTCAACTTTTTTGTATCAAAAAAACTCAAAAATTTTGGATTTTGAAATTTTCAAAAAATTTGTTTGAGTTCCATTCAATTGGTACACCAAATTTTGTTTCTCATTTTACTCTACCAAGTGTCCCACTTAATAAAAAAATTATGCCCGACATGATTTCAAGGTGCATCACGTCGAAAAACTCAACAAACCGTGCTTGGTACATGTTTATGCAGTGTATGACAGACAAATTTTTAAAAATCGATCAAATTCTCTTGAAACTTGTTAGACTGGGGTTCTTATGGTTCCTGAATACAAATTTGGAATAGATTTACAAAAATCCATAATTTTTTTCAAAAAAACCCAAAAATTTTGATTTTAAAAATTTTTTTGGGGGTTTTTTTGAATTTGTACACCAAATTTTTTTTAACATTTTACTCTTCCAAGTGTCCCACTTAATAAAAAAATTATGCCTGACATGATTTGAAGGTGTGTCAGAACTCAAAAAACCCTTCCTGGTACATGTTTATGTAGTATATGACAGTCAAACATATAGAAATCAATTTATTTTTTAAAAATCTATTATAAAATTATTATTATAAAATAAAAAGGGATAAATTTTAGTTTTAATATTTTTGAAATTTTAAAATTTTTTATAGCCATCGAAGAAGCTGAGTTCGCATAATTTCTGACGGTAGTGTATATCGAAATTAAAATTGCGGATTTTTTTTCCAGTCTTTACTTGAAAACAAGACAATAAAATGCTGCGTCCTTTAGGATAATTGATTATTGTCAAAAAATACACCAGTCAAAAATTTTTTTTACTTAAAATAATAAAAAAAATTAATGTTGATAAATTAAATATGAGCACTTTTTAAAGGAAAACTGTAACAGTATTTTCTCGGAAATAACAAACAAGAATGCAATTTTCATTTGGAGAATTAATAAAAATTAAAAATACACCAGCTATGATTCACCAATCACGAAAATAACAACAATAACTTTTTTTCAACATAATCACATCAACACCATTTTCTTGATTTTGGTAGCCGTTTGGTAGGTAATGCTATCAAATTCAGGAAAATGGTGTTGATGTGATTATGTTGAAAAAAGTTATTGTTGTTATTTTCGTGATTAGTGAATCTTAGCTGGTGTACTTTTCAGTTTTTATTAATTCTCCAAATGAAAATTGCATTCTTGTTTGTTATTTCCGAGAAAATACTGTTACAGTTGTCCTTTAAAAAGTGCTCACATTTAATTTATCGACATTAATTTTTTTTATTATTTTAAATAAAAAAAATTTTTAACTGGTGTATTTTTTGACATTATTCAATTATAGTAATAGATGTAACAGTTTTTTTGGATTGTAAAAATTGTAGTATATGATGTTTATTTTTTAAATTAATCCACTTTTTCTTATTAAAAATCTTTTAGTACATAAGCTTTCGCCCAACGACGTCGGGCCTCTTCAGATGAGAATAAACAAAGAGGATTATTTCACATACTACGAGAAGGAAATAATCCACTTTGTTTATTCTCATCTGAAGAGGCCAGACGTCGTTGGGCGAAAGCTTATGTACTAAGAGATTTTTAATAATAAAAAGTGGATTAATTTAAAAAATAAAAAAATAAACATCATATACTACTATTATTCAATTATCCTAAAAGACGAAGCATTTTATTGTCTTGTTTTCAAGTAAAGACTGTAAAAAATTATCCGCAATTTTAATTTCGATATACACTACCGTCGGAAATTGTGCGAACTCAGCTTCTTCGATGGCTATAAAACATTTTAAATTTTCAAAAATATTATAACTAAAATTTTTCCCTTTTTATTTTATACAAGCTAATAAAATTCTGAAAGAAATGACACCTTGATAAAGAGAATATTACTATTTATTATTTAAAAAAATTTTTTGAAAATTTCAAAATCCAAAATTTTTGAGTTTTTTTGATACAAAAATGTTGACAATTTTTTTATAATTGTTTTTTTATTTGTCTCTGTAACATATCCAAAGTTCATTACAATCCATCCAGTAGATTTGGAGAAAAATGCGTTCTTTGATTTTTCTTTCTCCCTCCATAACACCCAAAATACGCAAAATTTTGAATTGAAATTTTCATAAATTTATATTCATGTGGGTGGGAACATATAGTAGGAATATGAATAAAATACGAGCGGAGGAAATTTTTTCATACTTATCCGGCTATACCCTTTGCTTGAACCTTGTTACTCGGTGGTTTTGATGGTCGCTGAATTCGAATTCAATGTCTGTCTAACCCTATCAGATCAGATTTTTTCTAACCTCAAAAAATGACTTTATTTTCATATTGATTTAACTAATGTCAGTTTTTAAATTCTTGTACCGCTGATACTGGAATTTTGAGTCTCTGCATCGTAACACGTTTCCTCCTTAGGTCTGCCATGACGGCATCAAAGCCGTTATCCAGGGACTTAGCCGGATAGCGGACAATCTCCGTTGCCCACCGTCACACAGTGTGTTATTTTTGAATTTTCATTTCAAAACCTAATTTCTCTTCAAGAAATTGACCAAATTAAATGAACCTTTGAGCAACATAAAACTAAATAAATATAGAATACAGGAAAATTACAGAGAATCCTTGATTTACTTTTTTGAGCTCTTGCGGGAGTTGAGTGAAGTTAGCATTTTTTATAAAAAAATGACAAAATAAAGTATAAAAACCTATAAACCATGGTAAAACTTAATAAAACAACTTTTTTGTAAGTATGTGGGATTATTGAATATAAAAATAAAGTTCAAGCCTTGAAATTCAAAATGGCGGACTAAATTATTAAAATTTTGAAAAACTTTCTGATTTATTCCAAGTGCAGTATTCTAATGTTTTCGAGGTCGCTGAATCCAAATATGCTGGTAAAATTTAAAAATTCAAAATGGCATTATTACATATTTTATACTCAAAATTCAAATTTAAAGTTAATAAAATATTTCTACGTTTAATTCTAAAGAATTTATGTAAATTACATATTTCAAATTTGAATGAATTTGAGTATAAAAGTAATATTACTTTAAACATATTACAGTTAAAGATACCTACGAAAGTGACACAAGTTCTTTAAATGATGGATATTTAACGGAAGATTAAGGAGAAGGGAACAATTGTTTAGTTCTAATTGTTTAGTTCAGTCGTTCTAATTGTTGAAATATATTTTTAAACAAATTGTGCTAGATGCTCTATTACTTTTATATGTGCAATTTAAGGGGGGGGTGTGGTTAATTTGGTTTAAAAAAGGCACTTTTTTAATAATTTTTTCGACGATATAAAGTGTGTTACTTTATTAACTTAATTTCCACATATTAATACAATATTTGAAGTATATTTTTATAAATTCTCATTGAAAAATATTGCAAATTCAGCGAGTGGCAGTAAATCTCTTCAGGCGCCTCCTAAATAACAAGTTGCAAGCAAATCTGACGAGTTTTTCAAAAAATCGTCCGCAATATTAGATCCGCCATTTTGAATTTTTAAAAACTGACATCAAATTCGTAATCAGCGACCCTAAAAACCCCCGAGTAACAAATTTCAAGTGAATTCAAGCCATATTGGATCCGATATTTTGAATTTTGAAAAACCGACCCTAAAACTCTTAAATACAAAGCATGACGAAAATCGCATTTTTACAAAAAAGTCGTATGTTTAAGAGTCAATGGTTTTAAAAAATGACTCAATGTTATAAATTCAAGTGTTCTTAACTTCTTAAAAAATAGTTGTAAATTAATTTTAAAAATTGGGGTTTGAAGCTGAGAATACGCACTATATGATACTGCTTTTGTTCACCCAGAAAAAATTCCCAAAAGTGTCCAAAATTGACATTTTTGGGACATTTGACCTTGAATTACTTAAAATCCTGACGTGATGAACCATTTTGGACATCAGATTCGTGTTCAGCTCTCAAAAACCTACGAGAATTAGTACCACAGGTTCTTGTAACTAAATTTCGCAGGCCTGTGTTATTTACATCAAAGTACATTATATATGATTTTTCAAGATTTTTGTTAAAATCTGTTTCCATAAATCTGTTATTTGCTTTTGCATATTTGTTTAAACATTGAGAAACTCCACTCTTGATGCCTTTTTACAAAAATAGAACCGTATGTTTATTAATTAATAATTTTAATTTTATTATTGTTAATTTGAGCATTGCATCAAATGCATGTCCAGGTGCATAATTTTTGACAGAATGTGAACAAAGAAATTGCTGAATGGAAGACTGTGAGACAGTTTTATTGAATAAAGAAATTAAGGTAAGTAAAAACAATTTCCCTTTTAATAATTTGTATTGTAAATATTAGTATTGTTATTTTGAAAATTTGTAACAGTATTTTTAATCATTTTGTCTAACCTCAAATTAAAACTAGTAGAAAACAATTTCCAATTATTTTTTTGTGCAATAAATAATAAATAAAGAGTAGAATTTATTATTTTTAACCGAAATATTATGTACTTATTATTTAATATAATTAATTGTATTTTACAATTAATGATGTGTTGCATTTTTTAATTGTTTATAATTTATAACCTTTTCGAATACACATAGTTATTTGCCAACTTTTTTTCCAATGAACCTAGAAATTTTGCATTTTTTTCTAATTTTGTAATTTATCCATTAGAATATAATGACAGACAAAGAATGCGTAAATAAATCATCATTTGTCATTGTTTGAACAATTTATTTTTATTATTTGTCAAATTTTTTTCTAATAAACCTAAAAAATTGTATTTTTTTTAATTTTGAAATTTACTAACCAGAATTTAATAACACCCAAAATACAATGAGATCATTATTTCGTCATTGATTAAAAAATTTATTGTTGTTATTTGACAAATTTTTTTCTAATGAACTCCAAAAATTACAATTTTTTTCTAATTTTGCAATTTACAAATCAGAACTTAATAATGGGTAAATAATGTTGTTTAATCATTATTTCGTCATTGTTTGAACAAATTATTTTTGTTATTTGTCAATATTTTTTGTAATGAACCCAAAAAATTTAGCAATTTACTATCGGAATTTTTGAAACCTGAAAAATCGTAAATTTTTAACGAATGTGGATCAGTGACTGAATTTTTTCTGATTTAGGGTTAAATTATACCAATGAATTAGTAAAAAGAAATTTTTTATTAATTGATCAGAAAAATTTAACGAAATGATTTCAAAAATTCAAGCCTTTATTGGATGACCAAATGAACAGAAATAAATAAATTTATGTACCCAAATATTTTTATTCCTTGATAAATTTATAAATTTGTCTTTTGCCAAAAAAAAATTGAAAAATTTCATTTTTTAGCCTGGAAAACCTGAAAAAGTCAGGAAATTTTGATAATTTATAGAATGTGTGGTTTCTAAAATAATTTCACATAATCCGTTTAAATTGAAAATAAAAAAATTTCCAATTAGTGCCGGTTGCATCAAAGAACGAAATCTTCTTTCAAATTGGGTCTTTTTACCAAATTTTAATGCCAAAAACAACAATTGAAAAAAATATTGACAAAATATCTTTTACTTATCCAGTAAACTGTTTTTTAAAAAAATAAAACTGTATAATCATTTCCACAAACAATACTATTCATTTCCAGGATTTTCAAAACAGCGACAATTAAGCGTATTCAAACGCATTAAAATGAAACGTAAATGACCTGAAAATAAAACAGTTTCAATATTTAATCTTTTCTTCTATGACTACCCTGTGGGCAAAAAACCATGTTCGTTCTAAAAACGTTTTAAGGACGTTCTTAGAACGTTTTATGTCCGCCAAATAATGTTCTGGAACATTTTAAGAACATGGATGTTCAAATAATGTTCCAGAACATTATTTGGTGGACATGAAACGTTCTAAAAACGTTTTTAGAACGAACATGATTTTTTGCCCACAGGGTATACATCTTGCTTTAATTTATTGCGTGTATATTTGAAAATAATTTATTGTAGTGCGTTAAAACTTAAAATTAAAAACTTGTCACTGAGCTCCGGTTCTATCAAATAGGAAAACTGTCTTTGAGTTTCGCTCTCTCAAAGAACCCCGCACCGGATACATGGGAAATGGGGGTCCGGTGAATTTTTCTGTGCTTTTGATATTTTTTAGTTTAGGTCATTCTGAACAAAAAAGTCAAGTGACAAAAAGTCAAAAAATGGACGGTTTTTAAGATAAATGCAATTAACCCATTAAGCCCCAAATGCACTGGAATTTTGGTCTAACTTTAAGCTCTGATATTTGACCGAAAAGGTGAATATATTTTTTGGGCAAGCCATATCTGATGTATTTGGATGTGCTCTTTCCAAAAATGCTATCGAAAAAATTTTTTAAAATTGTTTATTATTGTTTATTATCATTTAATTGCAAAATTGCACGAATTTTTTACCATTTTTTATTCAAAATTTATAAATTTCGAAGGGAAAAAAATTTTTTTTGTTGCCATCAAGTCCATAAAACGTGCACTCGATTGTTCCACTTTAAGGAAATAATACACTTTTTTTCATTTTTGCTTTTATTTTTTCAAAATGGCGTCGAGAAGTACAAAAAATTGTTATATATACATTTCAATGAATAAAGTTTTTAAAAGTTTATCCAAATTACCTGAAAATGCTTACTCGGGGGTTTTTTGGGTCGCTGAATCCGAATTCGGTGTCAGAATTTCAAAATTCAAAATGGCGGATCCAATATGGCGACTAAAAAAAATTAAAAAGTTGATAAATTTAGTTAAAAATTGTTACTCGGGGGTTTTTGGGGTCGCTGAATCCGAATTCGATGTCAGAATTAAAAATTAAAAATGGCGGATCCAATATGGCAACTAAAAAATTTGAAAAGTTGATAAATTTAGTTGAAAATCCTTACTCGGGGATTTTTGGGGTCGCTGAATCCGAATTCGATATCAGAATTTCAAAATTCAAAATGGCGGATCCAATATGGCGACTAAAAAATTTGAAAAGTTAACAAATTTTGTTAAAAATTGTTACTCGGGGGTTTTTGGGATCCCTAAATCCAAATTCGATGTCAGAATTTCAAAATTCAAAATGGCGGATCCAATGTGACGAGCAAAAAATTTCAAAAGTAGGTCTTTTTGTTTTAGTTATAAGCCTTCTTGAATCATTTACCAATCTTCATTTACATTAATTCATCAATATGGTGTAATAATTTATATCTGACTATCGAAAGATAAACCACTTTTTGAATTGAAGCGTACACTCGAGTTGAAGTATCCAGAACTGCATGTGAAACATCGTGAAATAGCTTTGAGCATCCTGTATTTCTGTAAATTATCTTCAAATATCAGGAGTCGCTTCATATTTTACAAAGCATTGGGCTTATGCTCGATTTTGGACCATTAGTATGATAATATTTTTTCCATGCAAAATTGATTTTTCTTTGGTCTACCAGAGCATCTTGCAACATCTATAGTACCAAAAATAATTAAGTGTTTGGTTGAATCGTTGCACTTTATTTAGTGTTGTTAGGATGTCACGAAAAAAGGCGCAGGTAGTTCTTTTGAAGCTTTAGAAAATCTCCCTTTATCTAAGCGGAAAAAAAAGAGTAAAGCTTTGGCCGAAGCTTTTGAATTTGAAGAAGATGAAACGTTTGTGGATGCTGTTTTTATTCCAAACCCTGATGAATCTGGTGAGTCTAGTTGTACTGATTCTGATTCTTCTGGTTCAAGCGATGTAGTGGATGGTTCATTTTTTCCAAAAGAGTCATATATCCAGAAATCTAAGCAGTATAATAATACTCAAAAAAAACTAGAAGAAAGCCACGAGTTTCTTTGGGAGAATGGGGAAAAAGTATATAAAGAATCACTGGAAAATAAAATATTATTGAAAGAAAATGATAAAAAAAAAATTTTAGAGAGTTCTCCTAAAGAAATTTTTGAGTATTTTTTTTCAGAAGATCTAAAAAAATATATTGTTGAAAGTACGAACGCTAATGGATTAGATCTTTCACTTGGTGAATTTGAGGTATTTTTGGGAATAATCATCTTCAGTACCTTCAATCAAAGACAATCTCAAAAAGATTACTGGTCATTAGATCCATTTTTGAGAGCTGAACCTGTTGCAGCAGCTATGAGTAGAAACAGATTTGAAGCGATAAAGTCAAAAATTAAATTTCATAAACCAAAAGAGAGCGATAATCAGAATTTTGATAAAGTTTGGCGAGTTCGACCAATACTGAATATATTCAGAAAAAACATTATGAAATTCGGATTTTATTCTACAGCTCTTTCCATCGACGAGATGATGGTAAAATATTTTGGGAGATGTAAACTGAAACAGTTTATAAGAACTAAACCGACCAGATTTGGAATAAAATTGTGGGCTTCATGTAGTTCTTCCGGATATTTGTATGATTGCGACATTTATTGTGGGAAAAATTTAGAAAAAGGGGATGTTTTAGCAAACTGTGCTTTAGGAAGCCGCGTTGTAGTTCAAATGCTCCAACAACTGCTGTCTAATATTCCTCCCACAAAACTCCTGCAGTATCATGTCTATTTTGACAATTTATTTTGTTGTCCTGACTTGTTGGTACACTTAAAAAAGATTGGTCTTCGTGCCACAGGTACTGTCAGGTAAAACAGAATAAAGGAAAAAAATAATATAAAAGACGATGCTCCTAGAGGGACTTACGCTGTTAAAAATGACAAACATAGTGGAATAAATTTTATTACACTTAAAGATTCAAAACTTGTCTCTGTCTTGTCAACAGCAGCTGGTGTAAGGCCTCTTACTTCTGTCAAAAGGTACAATAAGGAAGTAAAAAGAAAAACTGAAGTGCCATTTCCAAATGCTTTTAGTGCTTACAACAAGTTCATGGGTGGCGTCGATATTCATGACCAATACTGCAACAGAGTAATGCCCATCATGAGGTCAAAGAAGTGGACGTGGGTTATTTTTATTCGACTCATTCAGTCCGCAATTACAAATGCTGTAATTTTGTCGAATGATGCTAACGAAGGCAAACAAAAAAGTAGCATTAAAGATTTTGCTATGAGCATTAGCAAGGAATATTTAAAAATAAAATGTAAAACACCTAAAATAGAAAAAATGAGTTCACAAAAGTATTGTTCCAACACAAAATGTAAAATAAGAACAAGAAAAGTTTGTAAAAGTTGTACAAAATACTTTTGTGATAAGTGCTTTAAAGTATTTCATGCATAATTAATAATAAATAAAAGGAATGGCATAATATGAGACGCTCCATGATAAATGGGACCTTAGCTGCAAACAAATTTTAGGTTATGTTTAGTGATAGTTTTAAATTAATTAAATGTTAATTTTTTATTACATAAAACAAAAACAAGTTTTAATTAAATATTTTTTATCTAATGAGAACATAAACATTAGTAGTTTATATTAAGAGTTGATCCTCTTTGTGCATTTTCACTTTAAAAATCGGAAACATTAACTAAAATTTGTTTGCAGCTAAGGTCCCTTTCACCGTGGAGCGTCACATATTAAAATCAAGATAAATATCAATCCAATTTTTTAAAAAATTAAAAATACAAAAAAAATAAAAAAATATAAAAAAACAAAAAAAATTAAAAACTTTTAAAATTAACAAAAAAAAATATGATTCTCAGAAACCATCTACCTCCAAGTGGTGAGAATCGGACAACACCCATTAAAAATAGGTGGCTAAAGGTGGTAAATAAGAAGCACTCAAATACATCAAAAACCTCTGTGTAAACATTTTCAACTAAATTTGTCAACATTAAAATTTTTTTGTCTACATTTTGGATCTGACATTTTGAATTTTGAAATTCTGATATCCAATTTAAATTTAGGGACCCTAAAAACTCCTGAGTAAGCACTTTCAACTAAATTTGTCAACTTTTAACATTTTTTGGTCGCCATTTTGGATCCGCCATTTTGAATTTTGAAATTCTGACATCGAATTTGGATTTAGGGATCCCAAAAACCCCCGAGTAACAATTTTTAACTTTGTTAACTTTTCAAATTTTTTAGTCGCATATTGGATCCGCCATTTTGAATTTTGAAATTCTGATATCGAATTCGGATTCAGCGACCCCAAAAATCCCCGAGTAAGGATTTTCAACTAAATTTATCAACTTTTCAAATTTTTTAGTCGCCATATTGGATCCGCCATTTTTAATTTTTAATTCTGACATCGAATTCGGATTCAGCGACCCCAAAAACCCCCGAGTAACAATTTTTAACTAAAGGACCCCGCACGTTTTGCATGGAAAATGGCTTTCAGCCAATTTTTCTGAAACTTTGTAGTTTTGTAGTTTAAGGCCTCCTGAACAAAAAATGTTAATGGCAAAACTTAAAATAATGGACAGTTTTTTTGCTACAATGGCTCAAAGTTAAAAAACAATAGCATTATGGGCATAGACTTTTGTGAATTTAAAACTTTTAAAACTTAATTAAATCTGCTTAAAACTCGTTACTCGGGAGTTTTTGGGGTCGCTGATTACGAAACCGAGGTTTGTTTTTCAAAATTCAAAATGGCGGATCCAATATGGCGGACGACTTTCCTAGAATTTGATTGAATTCGCATGAAACTCATCACTCGGGGGTTTTCGGGGTCGCTGATTACGAATCCGAGGTTTGTTTTTTAAAATTCAAAATGGCGGATCCAATATGGCGGACGACTTTCCTAAAATCTGATTGAATTCGCATGAGACTCATCACTCGGGGGTTTTCGGGGTCGCTGATTACGAATCTGAGGGCTGGTTTTCAAAACTCAAAATGACGGATCAAAAAAGGTCGATGATTTTAAAAAATAATCATTGAATTCTCTTGAAAATGGTTATTCGGGGGTTTTCGGGGTCGCTTATTATGAACGTGAGGGCTGTTCTTCAAAGCTCAAAATGACTGATCAAAAAAGGTCGACGACTTTTTGGAAAATCGCTTGAATTCGACTGATTTAAAAGCCAATGACTCCATACTTAGGTACTTTGCCAAATTGTAATAGTTACAGTAACGTTAAAATCGTGATGGTATTGCAGTACTTCTCAAGAGTACGCTCTTTCTTTGCATCCCAGTCCTTCCGACTACATACTATCGAAACAAAAACGTAAGGTTCAGTATGTCCCTTTTCCGTTGTTTTTTGGTTCACCTGGGCTTAATCTATCAGGTCCTGAAGAACCTTTAGTCTGTACTTGATCGTGCGATTAATGTTGTTTTGAATGTCACAAGATTTTACCATCTTGGCAACTTCCTTCCTGATTTTCAGAAGAAACTTAGCTTCCTTTTTCCGAAATATAACGCATTGAATGCTATTTTCGTTAATGATCTTGTTGTCCAAATCAGACGGAATCAGGCTTTAAGCGCTTTTTTCGCTGTTTACATTGAGAAGGCTTGACGTACTGCCTCTTTTGCTGTCACTATGATCTGTGGAAGATTCACAGTTTTACTTTCCCTACATTTCAGTGTCACCGGTTACCATTTTGAATTTTAAAAAACAAACCTCGGATTCGTAATCAGCGACCCCGAAAACCCCCGAGTGATGAGTTTCATGCGAATTCAATCAAATTCTAGGAAAGTCGTCCGCCATATTGGATCCGCCATTTTGAATTTTAAAAAACAAACCTCGGTTTCGTAATCAGCGACCCCGAAAACTCCCGAGTAACGAGTTTTAAGCAGATTTAATTAAGTTTTAAAAGTTTTAAATTCACAAAAGTCTATGCCCATAATGCTATTGTTTTTTAACTTTGAGCCATTGTAGCAAAAAAACTGTCCATTATTTTAAGTTTTGCCATTAACATTTTTTGTTCAGGAGGCCTTAAACTACAAAACTACAAAGTTTCAGAAAAATTCGCTGAAAGCCATTTTCCATGCAAAACGTGCGGGGTCCTTTATCAACTTTTTAATTTTTTTAGTCGCCATATTGGATCCGCCATTTTGAATTTTGAAATTCTGACACCGAATTCGGATTCAGCGACCCAAAAAACCCCCGAGTAAGCATTTTCAGGTAATTTGGATAAACTTTTAAAAACTTTATTCATTGAAATGTATATATAACAATTTTTTGTACTTCTCGACGCCATTTTGAAAAAATAAAAGCAAAAATGAAAAAAAGTGTATTATTTCCTTAAAGTGGAACAATCGAGTGCACGTTTTATGGACTTGATGGCAACAAAAAAAATTTTTTTCCCTTCGAAATTTATAAATTTTGAATAAAAAATGGTAAAAAATTCGTGCAATTTTGCAATTAAATGATAATAAACAATAATAAACAATTTTAAAAAATTTTTTCGATAGCATTTTTGGAAAGAGCACATCCAAATACATCAGATATGGCTTGCCCAAAAAATATATTCACCTTTTGGGTCAAATATCAGAGCTTAAAGTTAGACCAAAATTCCAGTGCATTTGGGGCTTAATGGAGTGGGAATGGGACCTCAGTAACGCTCACGGCATACTCAACTATCTTTCCCTGTAATATTCAGATTATTGTAATAAATGAGTTTACAATAGACTTTATATGTAATATAATATAATATAATATAATATAATATAATATAATATAATATTATGTAATATAATATAATATAATATAATATAATATAATATAATATAATATAATATAATATAATATAATATAATATAATATAATATAATATAATATAATATAATATAATATAATATAATATAATATAATAATATACTGTGGGGGTTCTTGTTATTGTTTATAATTCTACCAGGTAAACTACTAGCCTTAATATACCAGATCCTTACTTTAAATACGATCATCACAATCTTCGTTTAAATGTTTGTACTAAAGCAAGGTGTGTTAAAAAGTGTCTGTTAAAGTGTCACTGTAAGTAGGTAAGTTGAACTCGTTGATAATTATAAAAAATAATCTAATAACACTGGCCAACAAAATTTTGGTGCCCAAAGGGTTACAGCCGATTCTTATAGGATTTTGTCCGTAGAATCCGAATCTGGCCATGAAAATGCTGGATTGGCTCTAGTTTTCGAGCAATTTAGGTTTAAAGGTGTCAAAAACTGCATTTTTGGCACTTTTTGAATGTCTGTAAAATAATCAAGCTACACAATAAAACAGTCCGCATACGACGAAATGAAAGCTTAATTATTACGCTTTGAGACCCTAAAACAAAAGATTAGGTAATTTAAACTTTAAAATATTGGGAACAGTTTTTGAACTCGCGGATGCCCGAATTATGCTCAATGCTTTCACGTGCATTTCCTAATGCATAGGACTGAACTCAAATTGTTTTTTTTAGTATTTTTGGGCCGTTGACTACGAATTTGAAGTCCGGTTTCAAAATTTCAAAATGGCGGATCCAATATGTCGGACACGAAAATTAAAAAATCGTTGGGTTTGTCATATAACTTGGTACTGGGGAGTTTTTGGGGTCGCTGATTACGAATTTAAAGTCAGATTTCAAAAATTCAAAATGGCGGATTCAAAATGTCGGACACGAAGATTAAAAATTGTTGGGTTTGCCATAAAACTTGGTACAGGGGAGTTTTTGGGGTCTCTAATTACAAATTTAACATCAGATTTTAAAAATTTTAAATGGCGGACCTAATATGACGGACACAAAAATTAAAAATCTTTCTGATGGTTATGAAATTTTTGTTATTGAGAAATTTTTAGGGTTGCTGATTTTGAATATTTTGAATATTCCCCAGGACCAAATTTCATGAAAATGCGAACGACTTTTAATTTTTGTCTCCGCCATATTGTATTCACCATTTAAAATTTTTGAAATCTAACTTTAAATTCGTAATTAGCGACACCAGAAACTCCCTAGAATCATGTCTCATGACAATCCGAAAGATTCTCAATTTCTTTTGTCTGCCATATTGAATCCGCTATTTTAACTTTTTAAAATCTGACTTTATATTCGTAATCAGCGACCCTGAAAACTTTCGAATACCAAGTTTTATCAAAATACAAACTTTTAATTTTTATATCCGCAAAATTGAATCCGTCAGTAAAATTTTTTAAAATATGACGTTAAATTTGTAATCAGCGACCCCAAAAACTCCCCTGTACCAAGTTTTTTGGCAAACCCAACAATTTTTAATTTTTGTGTCCGCCATGTTGGATCCGCCATTTTGAATTTTTGAAATCTGACTTTAAATTCGTAATCAGCGACCCCAAAAACTCCCCAGTACCAAGTTATATGACAAACCCAACGATTTTTTAATTTTCGTGTCCGCCATATTGGATCCGCCATTTTGAAATTTTGAAACCTGACTTCAAATTCGTAGTCAACGGCCCAAAAATACTAAAAAAAACAATTTGAGTTCAGTCCTATGCATTAGGAAATGCACGTGAAAGCATTGAGCATAATTCGGGCATCCGCGAGTTCAAAAACTGTTCCCAATATTTTAAAGTTTAAATTACCTAATCTTTTGTTTTAGGGTCTCAAAGGGTAATAATTAAGCTTTCATTTCATCGTATGCGGACTGTTTTATTGTGTAGCTTGATTATTTTACAGACGTTCAAAAAGTGCCAAAAATGCAGTTTTTGACACCTTTAAACCTAAATTGCTCGAAAACTAGAGCCAATTCAGCATTTTCATGGCCAGATTTGGATTCTACGGACAAAATCCTATAAGAATCGGCTGTAACCCTTTGGGCACCATGAAATTCTTGAAATTTTGTTGGCCTGTGTAATATGCAGTTGCTTAATTGTTACATTTTATTTCTTTTTTTAAACTAATTGTCTTTTTTCTTCTGGCATTATATCTTGCTATATTTATTATGAATGTAAACATTTTCATATCTCGTAATATTGTTGACATAATCCTCTTCTGATATAAGAGATTGCAGAATAATGGCCTTCCGGAATCGACTACGCTGTTTTATATGTGACAGAGTCTATGTACCAAACCAAATGGCTCGAATGGATGGTGATAACAACCAAAATAAACAAGACATAGCTATTCGCAGACGTGAAGCACGCAATATGCCATCTGAAGAAATAACAGATGTAACAAGGCTTTGCATTAATTGTAATCAATCTATTCGCTTAGAATTAGAGCGAATTGAAGAAGATCCAAGGTGTACAAGACTTAATGTTTTGACTGTTAATCATTATCGTACATGCGTCTTTTGTAATTCTGACGTAAATATTCATAGATTATCAAGGGAAAGTCGAATTGATATTTTTGTAAACGTGAATATTTACGTCCCTGCGTATGTAAGGTTTTGCGAGCAACATTTAGATGACAAAGGATTTGTATTTCGACCGCTGCAAGATGGTTTGCAATTTATAAACAGACCAATCATTATTGAAGGTCAGGAGTTGAACCTTATTTTTCAACAAATGCGCAGTTGTATTCTAAGAAGAAAACGATTTGATGATTTCGATTCCCTCACTGAAGAGGAATTTTCTACCATCTCGCCGATTACAAGAGAACAACTCAATGAATTGTACACATTTAGTAGACCCGTTCCTCGTAATGATTATCATGGTTTCCGGTATATCACAAAACGAGATTTAATAATGTTTTTATGCAAAATGAAGCATGGACTATCAGACGAGTTTCTGAAAGTTATGTTTCAATACACAAGTCGCCAAGCTGTGAGTTTGGTAGTTGAAACAGTCCGAAAATCGTTGATGCTTTTTTTTGTGCCTCAAAATATTAGATTTGACGCAATAACACCAGCGCAGTATATTAACGAACACGTAACAGAATTCGCAAATGCACTTTATAATCCAAATCCAGAAAATCCAAGGGTCATTGTATGTGTAGACGGTACGTACAGCTACATTACCAAGAACAGCAACTATCGTGCCTTACGTCAATCGTTTTGCGTCCATAAGGGAAGACACTTAGTCAAGCCGGTTTTATTGGTTGCACCAGATGGTTACATTCTGGCTATCCAAGGACCATACTTTTCGGATAGCAGAAACAACGATGCAGCATTACTTCGGAATGAATTCGAGAGAGATAATGATCGAATGAGCGAATGGTTTCAAGAAGGATCTATAATGATTGTAGACCGAGCATATCGCGATGCTACACAGATACTGGACAATCGCGGAATTCTTTGGAGAATGCCTGCCCTCCTTGAGCCACAACAGCGTCAACTGACTACTGAACAGGCGAATGAATCACGCCTTGTTACAAAGAGCCGATGGGTTGTAGAAGTTCGAAATGGACATATAAAGACTATGTTTCAATTGTTAGCACATACAATAAATGTTTCACATGTGCATCACTTGAATGACTTCTACAAAATAGCCGGCGCTATCATAAACCGCTATCATCCAAGAATTCTAATGGAGGGAGCAAACGCCCAGCTGGCTGAGCGAATGATAGCAAAAGCGCGTGAAGCCAATGTTGTCCAAGCAGTAGTAGAAATTGAAATGCTTCATACACGAAATGCACAAAGGTGGTTTCCATTAAGTGCAGCGGTATTACCTGATTTCCCTGCACTAACACTGCAATTCTTAAGAGACATAACTTTTGGTGTGTACCAAGTCAGATTAGCCCCATCATATGTTCAGGATAAAATGCAACGCGAAAATAATGAAGGATTTTGGCTTGAAGTACAAAATCCTAGAAATCCAAACGCGATTCCAGGTCTAATAAGAATAAAAATAGGATCTCGTTTTCGAAATAATGCTAGACATCAATTATGGATTGCATACCGATCACAAGAAAAACCTGCACTTCCTGAAAATAATGTTGAAGATTTAATTCTAGGTTATTATTGCACTTGCAAAAGTGGCGCTAGAACACTTGGCACTTGCGCACATGTAGCAACTGTTCTTTGGTTTTTGGGGTATGCGCGCATTGAACGAAATATTCGATACCCGTCAACAAGAATATTTCAGACAATCATGGATGCTGGAAATAGACCACATCCACTGGATCCCAATGACCTGGTTCAGCGTAGGGAAGAACCACATTAAATAAGTAATATTTTTTTTCAATATTTACTGAATCATCAAATAGTTCATCTTTGTTTTCATTACTTGTTATACAAGTATGAGTTTCTTTCTTTGTAAATATGTTAAATCTATTGTTGAATTTCAAAAATTAAACTATAATGAATGTTAATTGAAGGCAAATGATTTTCATATTTTTTTTCTTTTTTATTCTTGTATCAAGAATATTACTCTTTAAGTTGACAAAAGTCATAAGACATAAGTCACCGAGAAAATACCGCGAATACTTTTTGTGTCATAAGCATAACCTCAGCGCTTACAGAGCGTTACTGAGGTCCCATTCCCACTTTAATTGCATATATCTTAAAAACCGTCCATTTTTTGACTTTTTGTCACTTGACTTTTTTGTTCAGAATGACCTAAACTAAAAAATATCAAAAGCACAGAAAAATTCACCGGACCCCCATTTCCCATGTATCCGGTGCGGGGTTCTTTCAATTACTAAAACAAAAAATTAAACATAATTCTGACAATATATTATGTAATCCTCTTTCCAACTAAATTACGTTTTAAAAGAATTAAACAATACAATTACATAGAAAAATTGTGCTTTCAAGATTTTTACAACATAATTAGCGCTTAATTAGTTGAGAAAAAACCTTGAATGAGTTTAAAATAGACAAATTCTATTGTTATATTTTTTTGTCGTATCTTATTTTAATTCACTGTGTATTATTAAAAATAATTAAGAAATAAATTACAAATTTAATTCACAAAATAAAATTCATTAAATAAGTTAATAATAAATAGATTAAAAGTTTCCAATAATTTTCCGCTTAAAAATAATAAATTTCTACTATTTTTAATTTGAGGTTAGACAAAATGATTAAAAATACTGTTACAAATTTTCAAAATAACAATACTAATATTTACAATACAAATTATTAAAAGGGAAATTGTTTTTACTTACCTTAATTTCTTTATTCAATAAAACTGTCTCACAGTCTTCCATTCAGCAATTTCTTTGTTTACATTCGGTCAAAAATTATTTGTTTTAACATTTCAATAACCACTAATAACACTAATTGCTCCATCTCTTGGTCAACCTCTTTCATCATTTACTATTATATTTACCGACATTTCCATTTTTCCGAAAGCGCATGGCGTTCTATATATTTTGTTTACGTTGCCATAAGTCGAGCACTCTGAAGTTTAATAACAGTGGACAAAACCAACTTTGGACAAAAAGAACTTGGGCAAAACGTCATACTACCCTTAAATGTGAAATAATCGATTATCGATTATTAAAGTTCGATTGTTGATCTTCGACTATTGATCTAGATTTAAAGTAAAAAGAATTTAATTTGAAATTAAAAATAGAAATAATTTAAAATTAACAGTAAAAGTTTTTGAAATTTGAAATGAATAATTTAAAATTAATAGTAACAATTTTTTAAATTAATAGTGGAGATTTAAAATAATAGTAAAAATTTGAAATTAATGGCGAAAATTTGAAATTAATAAAGTATACAATTGACTCAAACCTGCAATATCAGTATTAAAATTTACTGTTGAGTTTAAATTTTATTTTTTGTAACACTAACCTCTAAAGTTAAATTTTACACACCGCAAAGTGTGTGTAAAGAAGCTCTTTTTCAAACGGTGTGTAAAGTGTAACTTTACGCACTGAAATTTACTTTACGCACCGAAATTTCTCTCACATAATATAAGGATTGTTTTAGACCATACAAAACCACAAAATTAAAAAACGAACTTTACTTTTAAATTTATACACTTCTGCTTAATGATATTTTTCCTGATCGAAATTATTCTAATAGAGAGTTGGAATTCTTCATAATAGGTACTTAACTTTAGAGGTGGGTATTGCAAAAAATGTTGTATGATACACGTGCGTAAATCTGATTATACCCGTGTGATTTGCATCAGTCGTATAATCACTCACTTTACGCACTTGTATCATAAATAACTATTTTATGAGTATCACTTCCAGATATTTTCTTTTATACTCATTAGTTTCAACATCCAATATTGAAATATCTTGAAAATTTAAACAATGTTTATATTGGGTAGAGTGTGAGCAAAGGCGAGTGTTTGTATTTCCATTTTAGACGAATCTCTCGTGCTCATGAACTCTATCACATAGATGACGCTTAGTCTGACCAATATATGACTTTCCACACATATTACATGAAATCTCATAAACACAATGAGTTCTTTTCATTAAAGGAACATTATCTTTAAACTATTTCTTGTTTGTTGCTTTTAACTCTATCCAATCTATACATCTTTCTTCTTAAAGTATTAATTTTTTCAAATCTTGGTATATCTGTCAAAGCAATAAGAAAATTACTGACTTTGTATTTTAATACACTTTCAAATCAGGATAAAAACTGGTAAGGTTAGAGTACTTGTCAACAGAATATAAAAAAGCTGATATTTTTGACCAAAGAAAGCAAAAATTATCTGTATTTTTAATATTAACAACAGCTTTCATATTCCTTATAAATTTCGGTAATTCTGTAAAAGTACTGAATCCACCTTGTAAAGGTGCATATCGGTTAATATTTACTAAATTGGATTTATGATTTCTTTCAAAGACCACCCTGATTCTTTTGCATTAAAATCTTTAACTTTTTGTGAAATATATTCAATTGTATTACCAAAGAACAATTCAATGTCTGAAGAATGAAGAAAATTTTCATTTTTTGTGTTAAAAAATTTGTTTTCTGTAATAATTTCACCATCGCTTACAGTTGTAAAATTAGCTGGAAAGATAAAATTTACTTTCAAGCCATTGTTTTTCTTCGACGAATTTTTTAAACGTTATTTAATTATAGATCGTGAACCCTCTAAAAATTTAAATAAATCTTTATGTTTTAAATTAATAATAACTCCTGTTCTCACTCTTTTTTCAAACGTTGATTCTAAGTCTTTCCATTTAATTCTGTTAGATTTTTTATTTTTATTTATTCCAATACCTTTACCTTCTTCTTTCATTTGCTTTAATTTTTAAATTAGTGTTTTTAAAATTCCTAGAGTGGCTATTATCTTTTTTTTATCACCTACTGTTAAGTCCTTCTTTACTCTTAAAAGTTTATTTAAAACAAAAATATTTTTTGAACCCGTTTTTCTATTTCATTTAAAAATTTGTTATTATTTTGAATTGTATTTACAGTCTCCAGAGCACTTTTCATAATTTTAATCATTTTTTGGCAATTAGAATTCATTTTTCTAAATAAAACAAGTGACACTTATAACTATTATTAACCACTTTTTTAATGTTAATGTATTAAACAATCTTATAAAAGTTTCGACGAAAAATGACTGCAAAGAACAATAAACAATTTCTTTTTATACTACCCTTCACGTTGTTGATAAAAAATAGTTGCCTGGAATCTTCGCATCATTAAATTCCATTATCGTCTTTAAATTTTACACCGCACATAACGCCACACGGTATTTCAAAATATATTTTACAAACGAATAAAGGTATCGTAATTCTGACGTTACTAAATGAAAGTTTATAAAAATCCGCATCCAACGAACCCTATATGAAGTACTTTGGGTTAGTGGATTGTTATAATAAACAATTGGCTAACATGGCAATTGTTTATAAAAAATCCTCTAATCCAAAACAGTCCATATAGGGCTCGTTAAATGCGACATTACGTCAACTTTTATTTAGTAACGTCAGAATTATAATACCTTTATTCGTTTATAAAATATATTAATATTAAAGGTACATATTCTACGGGAAAAAATAAGACAAAAAGCCTTCTACAGTTTTTTAAAAATTTTTATAGTTTTTGCGTAAATTGCAATTGAAAAGTTAAAAATTACGCTTCGTGATTGGCAGCGCGAGCTCAATGGGCTGCTGGCGGGGCATAGGGCGCCGGAACTTTCCTGATTTTCCAGGCGTAGGCATGTAGAGTTTACGCGATTAGTTGAAATAATCCTTTGAAAAATTCATACATTATGTATTTTTTAAAGGAAAAAAAAGAGTAGTTGAAATGTTATGTTGAAAAATTTATAACGTATGTATTTTTCAGAGGATTATTTCAAGTAATCGGGTAAAATCTACATGCCCACGCTTAGAAAATCAGGAAAGTTCTGGCGCGCTATGCCCCGCCCACCGGCCCTCTGAGCTCCAGCGGCCAATCACCACGCGTAATTTTTAAATTTTCAATTGCAATTTACGCAAAAACTATAAAAAATTTTGAAAAACTGTAGAAGACATTTTGTTTTAATTTTTTCCATAGAATATTTACCTTTATTATGTACACCCATGACTGGAACACCCTGTATAATGTAATGTATTTGCCGGTAGTGTATGTCATATGGATATTTTACAAATTATTCCGATTCGCTCGAAATTTTGTACTTGGAGGTTTTATATTGGGTCGCTGATTACAAATCTAGCGTCAGTTTAAAAAAATTCAAAATGGCGGATCCAATATGGCTGATGAGAAATGTAAATTTAGTACATGGGGGTTTTTCTGATCGTTGATTGAAAATAAAAATTCAGATTTTTGTAATTTAAAATAGGGAATCTTACATGGTGAATAGAATGTTTTTAAATTGATATGATCTGCTGAAAAAATTGACACACAAAATGTTTTGAAGTTAAGGATTACTAATCTTACATTGCATTATAGTATAGTCACACAATCTACCTTGTATTGGGCGATTCCACGTGAGATTTACCTATGACCTTTTAAATTCGTCTAAATATATTTTTTTCTTATTCTTTACAGAAAAAAAAAGGTTTACGTATTTTTTTATTTTTTTATAAGTACTCAAATTTTCGAGTTATGAATTTTTAAAAATCTGATTTTTCAAGTTTTTTTGAAATACACCTAATTTCAATGACATGTAATAAAAGTATTGAATTTAGGAATTATGATTAAGATACAAAAAAGTTTCAGTTTTTCATCGACTTTCAAAATATGTTAACGAAAAAAAAATTTTGAATTTGTTTATAAAAAACAGCGATTTTTCATAAAGAAATTAAATTTTTATAAATTTAGGCCCCTAGCGGCCACACGAATTTATCTGGAGGGCTGAAATTTGATACACATAAGTATTTTGGCGTGTAGATTACAGGAAAAATATAGCAAATCTCGTAGGAATTTATTATCATAGCGTTGTCAAGGAAAAACCATGAATTTTTACGAAAAATCCCTAAAAATGACAATGTACCCCCCCCCTGGTGGCCACATCTTTTCACATAGAGAGCTCAAATTTAGTACACTTATGTATTTTTACGTGAAAATTACAGGAAAAATATAGCGAACGTGATTCGGATCAATTTACATAGCGTTGTCAAGGAAAAATAAGAAATTGTGAAGAAAGCTATTAATCCTCCTAACTCACACACTATTTGACCAAGACAGTCGCAAAAAAGGAAGAAGGTGATAGTGAGTGTCGAGAAGAAATTGCAAGCGATAAGAAGATTAGATAAAGGGAAAATTATTCGGAAGGTTGCGGCCGATTGTGGTGTTGGGGAACAATTCGGAATAATATCCGGTGACGCGATGACAAGTCGTAAAACGATGAAACCCGCAGAGTATGATAAAATTGACAAAGGTTTATTTCTATGGTTTACTCAACAGAGAGAAAAAGGATTGCCAGTATCAGGTGAGTACGCTTCATAATCTTCAAATCAACATTTGTTGAATATCAAAAAATTTGAAGACTTACACTACCGTCCGAAATTGTGCGAACTCTGCTTTTTCAACAACTATAAAACTGTTCAAATCTTCAAAAATATTAAAACTAAAATTTTTTCCTCTTTATTTTATTAAAGTTAATAAAATTCTGAAAGAAATGACACCTTGACAAAAAGAATATGTTAATTTTTCAATTAGATATCTAAGAAAAACCCAATTTTCAATGTTTTTACTATTTTTTTTATTTCTCTTGAAAAAATCAATATTTTTAAACGTTCTTAGGCTCATTGAAATCGTATTTTGTTATGCAATTCAAATTATATAAAACAATTTATGTACACATTCTTCCCTAGCGTATGCAAACCGTGAAAGTTGGCTCATAAAATGTCAAAAAATTGAAATTTAATTCTACAATAAAATATAATGTTTAAAAATCAAGTAAATATATCATTCTAAACTTCTCTGATTTATGTAAGTAAGTTTGAAATTTATACATTTTACTGATCAATTTTTGTCATATAAACATTAATCACAATTTTTTGACATTTTATGAGCCAACTTTCACGGTTTGCATACGCTAGGGAAGAATGTGTACATGAATTGTTTTATATAATTTGAATTGCATAACAAAATACGATTTCAATGAGCCTAAGAACGTTTAAAAATATTAATTTTTTCAAGAGAAATAAAAAAAATAGTAAAAACATTGAAAATTGGGTTTTTCTTAGATATCTAATTGAAAAATTAACATATTCTCTTTGTCAAGGTGTCATTTCTTTCAGAATTTTATTAGCTTTAATAAAATAAAGAGGAAAAAATTTCAGTTTTAATATTTTTGAAGATTTGAACAGTTTTATAGTTGTTGAAAAAGCAGAGTTCGCACAATTTCGGACGGTAGTGTATAGCGCGAACGACAATTAAAAATTTTATTTTGGTAATTTATGGAAATTTATGCGGTAATTTATGGAAATTTATACGGTAATTTATAGAAATTTATTTGGTAAGTTATAGTAAACTTACCGGAGGTATGATAGTTTATAATAAATATTTTTAATTTCGTTTGTTTTATTGTGTATTAAAGTTGGACTAGTGAGGGTCAAAATTTTGTGGCGGGTGGAGACGCTGGGGTCGGTCGAACCGGTGGAACTGATGTTAATAATTTTTTTTTCTTTTGAGAAAATTATCATTTATTTTTAATCGGTTTCATATGTTTCACATATATATAGACTAAAATAATATAACTACACTTTATTTAACCTTTATTATTTAATTATATTATATTTTTTAAAATAATATTGAAGGGTCGGTGGATGCCGGTGGAGACGATTTTGTGATGCCCTGTACAAATTTGAATCTTAAAATGTGTAAAAAAAGGATAAATCAATTAGAAAATTGATTATTTTCTTCATGGATCAACTTAAGGAATATAACTTTTGCTGTTACTGAAGTAGAACTATATTAACATTTGACTTTTATTTAAATAATTCAATGTTTAATAATAAAACGCAGAATAACACACAAAAGTGCAGTCAAATATAAATAGCAAAAAAAAAGAAAATAATTTTTTTTTGATCAAACGTTTTTTTTATTCAATTCCACTACAATATACAATACTAAAATAGCAATAGAAATTGTATTTATTAGTGCACATTGCTAAAAATATTAACTTTTTTGTTTAAACATCCTGTGGGGACAGGTCAAATTTTGAAGTTTTCAGCCTTAAAAACCACTTTTTACGAAAAATTATAATGTTAAATACAAAAATAACTACTGGTTTTTGTTTGTAATCACAGAAATTACCTTTTCACATTGGAATCGAAATATTATGTGAATATTATTTGTGATTTTTCTTTCACAACATGAAAAAAAGCAAGTTGTGCGCTACGCGGAGAATCACCCATAACTATTTAACAGAAAGATGAAAAAAAATTGTCCTATATGTTTTTGAAAGGTTTTTTCCTGCTCTTTCGAATGGTGCAAAAAAAATTTTCAAGAAATTCAAAATTTTATCCTTTTTTAAAAATTAAAATTTTTTTTGACTTTTTTTTATAAACGGTCTTTTTTTGATTTTTTTAAAGTTAAAAATGTGTATTTTCACTACAAAAAATATTAAGAAGTCCTCTTTTGCTATTTTCGAGATTTTAATTAACTAATTAATTAATGTTAATAAAAAATGAAATATTTTACAAATAAATAAGGTTATTGCAATTCTGAAACTACCAGCTGAAAAAAATTTTGACATATAGGTATGTTTTTGAAAGGTTTATTAAAACTTGTCCTTATTTTAATCCTGACCATTCGATAGAGCATGAAAAGCATGCTAGAAAAGTGTATAAAATTATAGAAATAGTGAGCAGAGGACTCTCGTTTTAACTTTCAAAAAATCGAGTTTTTTGCATTTTCATTTTCATGTTTTCAGAAATATGTCTACAAATTTTTCTGATGATTCGATGAAAATGAAATGAGATATACTGGCTAAAAAGAGGTGCGTCAGGTCGGTCCAGAACAGGCTAACGGCCGTGTCGGTCCTTATACCTTTATATTTGAATTGGGATTTTGAAAGCAGCATCATCTTCAGAAGAATTATTATATGGTCCATGAATTAATGATTCTATCTGATTTCAAAAAAAAATTCCATCTTCATGAAAAAATTAGTTAAAATTTTAAACACGTTTTTCTCAAAACTTCATTTTTGAAGTCGGTGACCACTCTTAATTGAAAACTACTAAACCGATTGTCA
The DNA here is from genome assembly GCF_019393585.1 of Leptopilina boulardi. NCBI lineage: Eukaryota > Metazoa > Arthropoda > Insecta > Hymenoptera > Figitidae > Leptopilina > Leptopilina boulardi. The sequence continues at coordinate 449,072 of NW_026137880.1, read as the reverse complement.
TAAAATTTAACATGCTTTTTCAATGAGAACCACACCAACTTTTGCGTTGGGTAACCCAACTCAACTTGGGTTTCTTGCTGGCAGATGAACCTCTACACATTTTAACGTTCAAGAAAGCTGCTCATACTGTGAGCAGAGTTCTAGATGCATTTAGCGAATTTTATCGATTTTAAAAATTTTTGATCTCCATATTGGATTCGCCATTTTAAATTTTGAAATTTTACCATCAAATTCGTAATCAGCGATCCCGAAAACCCTCTGGTAAGCATTTTTATCTGTATTCATCGACTTTAAAAATTTTTGATCGACTTAGTGGATCTGCTACTTTGATTTTTTAAATTCTGAGATCAAATTCGTAATCAGGGACCCGGAAAACCCCTGAGTAAATATTTTCAGCTAAATTTAGTTATTTTTTATTTCACATTAAATAACAGAGCACATGTTGGAAAATTATTACCTGCAACGTGTTAATTAGTTTTTCGAGAACTACTACACCCTACTGAAAATCCCTGTACAAGATCTTGTACAATTTCCTGTACAGGATCAGCAACTGAACTTGTAGAAGTTCTGACCAGTTCCTGTACAGGAAAATGCATACGAATTTGGAACAAGTTCATGTGTGAGATGTTGTACAAGATCTGGTGCAAGATCTTGTACAAGAAAGATACTTGTACAAGAAAATGTACATGTTCTTGCACATGTTAATTCGTGTTTTTCTTTACTAAAAATTAAAAACTTCAAAGGCTGCGCAATAGTTTACATTAACCTTTACAGCTGCGCAATAGTTTTTAGCATGCATGAGTTACGAATCTTAGTGGTTAAAAATTATCAAAATCTCAAATTTTATTAAAAAAAAAAAAATTTACAACTATACATGTGCAAGAACATGAACGTGTTCATGTACAAGTACTTATACATGAAATTGTACAAGATCATGTACATTTTTTTGTACAAGTATCTTTCTTCTACAAGATCTTGCACCAGATCTTGTACAAGATCTCACACATGAACTTGTTTCAAATTCGTATGCATTTTCCTATACAGGAACTGGTCAGAACTTGTACGAGTTCAGTTGCTGATCCTGTACAGGAAGTTGTACAAGATCTTATACAGGGATTTTCAGTAGGGGATATATGAACATGAACGAAATCGGAGGGGGACTAATGTTACTAAGGACAGAGCGATTCTTCTCTTTCTAATTAGGATTTTTTAACTTTCACTATTAATTTTTATATAATTTTTACTTTAATATAAAATACAATTTCAATATATTATTATGAATCTTAGCAATTAAATAAAATAATTTTTATTATTTTATTTTGTAAATATTTCAAAAATGTATAATATAATAATAATATAATATAATATTTCAAAATCTTACATTTTATTAATTTAATAATAATTTATATAAATTCTTTATTGTTTTATAAAATCTTTAAGTTTAATTACTAATTTTTTTATTTAAATTTATATGTTCCTTTTATTTCTATTATTTTTCCTGTTTACTTTCTCATTGTGATACCTATGAATATTTTCCCTCTCTTTCAATTGTTTTAGAAATTCTATTTCTCTAAATTTAAATTCATTTCTTAATATTATTTTTAATGTTTATTAATTTACAATTTTTAAAATTTATAATAATTTTATAATTAAAATTTTTTACTATTGAAATAACATTTCATTATAGATTACCTGTTTAGAAACATAATAACCTCCAATAATGGCATCTTTAGGTAAATATCGGGTGAGAAATGGAGCTGTTGGGTAAAGTCGCAAAGTTTCCTTTAAAACTCCTTTCAAAAAAGTGTCAGAAATTATTTCTTTCCCGTCTTTATCTTTAAGCCTTTCATAAAGTTTTTCTTGTGTTTCCATGTGAGTGCTAAGTAAATACAAAGCCCATTGCGTAGTAGCTGTTGACTGTAATAAAATAACGTTTGAAGTTAAAGATGTTATACAAGTGTTTTTGAATTGTATAATTTATAATATAATATTTTTAAAAAATATTCTTTGATCCCACACAGCACCGGATATTTAAGGAAATCCTTGAAACATCCTCAGGACATCCATTTGCTTGCGGCAGTTTAGATATGCCTGGGATATACTTCAGATATCCTAGGAATATCCAAACCGCCAGAAGAAAATGGATATCCATAGGATGTCCCAGGGATATCCTTAAATATCCCGTGCTGTGAGGGATTATTAGAGTTTTAAATCTACATGTTTTCAGATTTATTGTACAACAAAAATAAAAATGATCGGCGGATGATAATTATGATCAGGTCACAGTATGCCAGATGCAACTTTCATTGACAGTGTATTTTAAAAATTAATAATTGTCAAGTATAAAAATATATTTTGTATATAAAATTAATATAATTGAAGTTTATTTATTTATATATATAATTTTTTAATTTTTTAATCATTCTCTAAACCCATGTCTCGAAAAGAATAACGCCAAGCTGAAAATTTCAGTAAGTTTTCATAATTTATTTTTTAAATAAATTAATTAAAATTTAATAACTTTTTATTACAATAATATTTTTCTTAAATATTAACATTTTTAGACTAATAAACATGCAGAACTTTTGTACGTAGGATCAAAGGAAAAAAAGAGCCTCGGCAAAAAATTCCCCTTTTTTGGTACCTCAAATTTTGAAACTTTTTTATGCCTAATGGTTACATATGATGACCCAATAATCCCTGCAAAATTTCAATATGAGCATGTGCCCCCTTTCCGAAATACAGGGGGTCAAAGGGGACCAGGTCCAAAAATAGAATATGCAATATAATCAAATAATAATGTTAAAAAAATCAGACAAAATGGTTCCCTAAGATTTTCGTCTGCTGATTACGAATCTAAAGTCCGTTTTCAAAAATTCAAAATGGCGGATCCAATACGGTGGACAACAATTTTAAAAATCGATCCAATTTACTTGAAAATCGTTACTCAGGGGTTTTTGGGGTCGCTGATTACGGATATGATGTGCGTTTTTAAAAATTCAAAATAGCGGATCCAATATGGCGGAACACTTTTTTAAAAATTGACACAAATTGCCAAACAAAGGTAGTATCCCAACCAATGAAAGCAAGATGTAATCGACAACCAGATCAACAAAGATAAGGAATAAGAATCCAACCAACAAATGTAAGATGAAGTTATACAACCAATGAAGGCAAGATGTAATCGATAATCCGATGAACAAAGATAAGGAATAAGAATCCAACCAACAAAGGTAAGATAAAGTTTAAGAATTTTTGAAAACGGACATCATATTCGTAATCGGCGACCCAAAAAACCCCCCAGTAACGATTTTCATGCAATTTGGGTCAATTTTTGAAATAGTGTTCCGCCATATTGGATCCACCATTTTGAATTTTTAAAAACGCACATCAAATCCGTTATCAGCGACCCCAAAAACCTCTGAGTAACGATTTTCAGGCAATTTGGGTCAATTTTTAAAACAGTGTTCCGCCATATTGGATCTGCTATTTTGAATTTTTAAAAACGCACATCAAATCCGTTATCAGCGACCCCAAAAACCCCCGAGTAACAAGTTTAAGTCAATTGGATCGATTTTCAAAAATGTCGTCCGCCATATTGGATCCGCCATTTTGAATTTTTAAAAACGGACATCATATTTGTAATCAGCGACCCCAAAAACCCCCGAGTAACGATTTTCAAGTAAATTGGATCGATTTTTAAAATTGTTGTCCGTCATATTGGATCCGCCATTTTGAATTTTTGAAATCGGACTTTAGAATCGTACTCAGCAGACGAAAATCTTAAGGAAACCATTTTGTCTGATTTTGTTTAACATTATTATTCGATTATACTGCATATTCTATTTTTGGACATGGCCCCCTTTAACCCCCTGTATTTCGGAAAGGGGGCACATGTTCATCTTGAAATTTTGCAGGGATTATTGGGTCATCATAATTATGTAACCATTTGGCATAAAAAAAGTTTCAAAATTCGAGGTACGAAAATGGGGCATTTTTGCATGGGGCTTGCCGAGGCTCTTTATAAAAAGAACAAAATTTTACAAACATTTTTTAAAGCAAATATCTCTAAAAGTATTAAAAAATTTCAATTCGAAATGTATAGTTATTTAGCATAAAAATGTCTCTCATAGCCTAAAAGTTAAGGAAAATTTAAGAAAGTCCTGTTTAATATACAACACTTGATATTAAAGAATAATTAAAAACCGCTGCTAACTTAAAGTATGACCTTTTTGTGTTGATGAAATGAACACTTTGCTTCTTCATAGAGATTTTTTGTGATCACTTTATGGTTTTTTATTTAGTATTATGATAATTTTTTTAACACTGTGTTAAGTTGTATTTTTTGGGCATTTGCAGAGATAGATTTTTAACATCAATAATAATTTCGGAATATTTTACAATAAAAAATTCAATAAAACAGGTCAATTGAGTCGTTTTTAAATATGATACAATATCAGTAGAATGTTCGCTAATAGCTCAAAAGATGCGTCTTAAAAAAACTCTACAAAATTAAAGAAAAATATTTAGAGGTGTCCTAACATTTTTTTAAAGTTATGGGCAAAAAACAATTTAAAAAAAATTTTAAATTCAAAAAAATAATAGTTAAGTTTGATTAATATGGCTCAAAGTAATCTCATTATTTATCACGGGTGTCTGGAAAACATTTTAACCGTAAAGTTGGAATTTTCCAAGGGATGCAACTTTAGGGTTAAAATTTTCTCCAGCCAACCTTGATATTTGTCCGCTAGTGAGACCTACAATTTAAAAAAAATTTATACCTTTAGATTTTATAGTATTCGAGATAGTTTAGAAAATGTAGTGTATACACACACATAAACGGAACGACACTTTTTAAAAATGTGATTTTTGGATTCCTAAGGTCGAAAAATATAAAGATCCATCAAAAAATTTCTTATTTCCATTTCTTTTAATAAGATTTTTAAAAACTTTAGATTTTCTTAAAAAAAATTTTTAAATTTACATTGACATTTAAATTTTCTCCCATTTTCTAAAAATTTTATTTCAATTTCTTATTTTAACATCTAAAGCGTTTTCAATTTTTAAAAAGTTTATATTTTAAGGATTTAATTTTATTTTCAATTCTTTGTTTTAATTTTTTTCTGTTTACTTCATGAAATTTTTTTTCAATAAAATGGAAGGATATTTAACCATGATGGTGACCATCCAGGCTCCAAAAAGGTGGCTAATCGAATGCTGCATGTTAGACTTTTAAAAAGATGTGTACTGAAAAAAGTAGCTGTTGTCCTTTTGTTAAGGACACTTGTCAGAATCAGTCAAAGTACAGCAGTAGCTTGCTAAAAGGAGTAGCAGTTTGCTTTTTTGAGAGTAGCATCTCTCTTTATGGCTGAGTATGCTGCCCTCTCGCGTAAAAGACAACAACTCTCTCTACAAAGACAGCAGTGTTCCATCAATTTTTTTAGTGATTCGGGGCTCGCTATAAGCTCAATCGATATTTTCAACAGAAGTACCAGTCGTTATGATCCATGTTTCTTAAATTGTAATAATGTTCAGGCAAGGTCCATGGGATGGCAAATGCATTAGGAGAGTGGACTTGGAGTTATGTGAAACTCTGGTAAGTAACTAATTCTTATTTATTGAAATTTTAAACTTTGTTTATAGTTAATAAATTGAATTTATTTTTAAAATAAATAAATAATATATAAAATTTTTATTTTGTTTCAGAATGAAGAAAATTTTAGAGGCTGTAAACTTGTGATGATTTGCAACAAATGACAGACTTTGTAATGTTGTCAGCTGGTTGTCGGCGGTATAATTTAACTACAGTCCAGCTGTTGCTGATCGTTATTTTTTTAGCATTCCAGTATTGTTGTGGAACTAAAGGATGCTTCAGAAAATTCATTTTTATTACAAAGAAGACCGAACGTTACGACTCTACTCGATGGAGATTTTAATTTTGACATTGTTGGCATGTATATTAGTGAGTATGCTGAGGAAAAGGAAAATAGGCTAGTGGAGGATGATAAAAATAAAATAAATGGAAGTTGGAAATAGATTTCCCAAAATAGGCAATGAAGCAGAAATTACTATAAATGAATTTGATGATGTAAAATAATACGTCAAAATAACTATCATCATTATTAAAATTTCCCCTTCCATAACAAAAAACTATTCGCTTAAATACAAATACACAGATACAAGTAAAAATTCTTTTTGTCATTTTTTCACGATTTTGAGGCCCAGACTCTTTAGTAACTGTAGGTTTTGAGGTGTTATCCTTTTCAGAACTCTTCGTTGACTGATTTCCTTTTGCCATAATGTGTTATTTTTATAACCAAAACCAACTTTTTTCTATTACCAAAAAATACCCATTATTTTAAAGACTTTATGTGAATTCTAATTGTTATTTTCTCTTCACCAAAATTAACCAACTGTCCGTCTTGATCAACAATTCTTAACCTGTTATGATCTATTGTCTTGACTGCAACTGTTAGATACATGACGTGATTTAGTTCAAAATTAATTTCTTCATCGCAATAAATCGTACATGTAAAAGTATTATTATTAGGTTTAGTTCTAAAAAAATTCCTTTATTTTTCAAAATTAATTTATTAATTAGGTACAAATGCACAATCTACTATCAAATCTGCTTTGTAAGGTGCACTTTTGGCAGTAAAAAGTGCAGGTGGGTAGCGTAATATAAATAAACCTCGAATTTTACCAATGAGTCCAGGATCTCTATGAAAGAAGTAGTCATTTTGTGCCTAAAATCATACTAGACTTCTGATAACGGATTCATGAAGAGTGGAGAAAGGTAGATAATAAGTATATGTTTCCAACTCGAGATTTTTAAGACTGTACTGTTAAAAAATTATGAAACCTTTTTTAAACCAGTTTTTCAATTACCATTAATTCCCATGACATTATAGAAGAAAAAGTTCTGTACAAGAATTCGATTAAGTATATTTTTTTGCAACTTTAAAAAAAAAGAAAGTTGAATTGGCTATAAGGGGAGGGGAGATAATTTTTTTTTAAATCCTAAACGTGTGCTTTTAAATATTTTTATTTGGTTTTATTTTTTATTTTTCAGGTGAATTTGAGTAAATTAAACAAAAATGTCCGCCATATTAGATCCGCCATTTTGAATTTTTAAGAACTGACATCGGATTCGTAATCAGCGACCCCAAAAACCCCCGAGTAAACAATTTCATCAAAGTTTAACACAGCCTTTAACGAAATAAACAATTTGTTGTAACCTTTATTATTTGTTAACAATAATTTGTTTATAACATGTAAATTTTGATTTGTGTAATTTTTTACCGTGTAGGGAGTACCACTGCATTGTTTTTAAACAGTTTTTACCCTGTGGCACTTACTTATTGTTTCAGGAGATCGCTTTTTCTTTAAAATTTCTACTTTTGTTTAACTTTGCAATAAACAAATTAATATAAAAAAATGTTAAATCGGACTCGTCAACTCTCTTCTAAATTTTATAATCTTTCATTTTAAAAAAATTTAATTAAATCGGTTTAGAAATAAAGGATCTGGACTATCTTGAACAGTAAATTCCATTTTCCTCCCACTGAGCGGCGTACCACTTAGTTGTCGGAGCGCGATCACAAATATATTAATAACTTTTGCGCTAATCCGATATACTGACTTTTCTTTTTTGAAAAAATCGTGATAAAATAGGGAATTATAATTGACAAGAAAAATTAGTGGCTCACTTCAGAAATTTTAAGCCTTCTACATTTTCCCTACTTTGCAAGTAAGCAATATCATGATCTTTACAAGCTGCGCCAAGAGGGTTAATTCCTGGATCACTTCGTGCAACTCTTTTTGCTACTTTTGTCCATGGACCGCAAAACTTGTATCCAGGAATATGAAATTCAACTGGTTGATTATTTATCAATTCATTTAGAAAACCTTTTCCCTGTCTTACCCTTCTAGAGGTTTGTTTATTATTGGTCTGTTTTTATGCATTAGCATGTTTATAATCCTTGTACGAAGAAAACTTTATCAATACTAATTTTAAAAAGTATAAAACCAAGGTGAGGCATTCTTTCTCAAGTGGGCCATCCCTTCTTTCCACTACAAATTTAATCCAAATACATTTTATAATAGCTCAATTTCAACGTAAAAATGTTAACTTTTTAATGCCAACTGGCCCTTTTTAAAAGATATTAAATTTAAAAAAAGATATAGAGGAATAAATAACCAAAAACACTGACTCAAATGTTATTTCTTGCTAAAAAATAAACAAAAAAATCATTTTCAACATTCTACGAGGCCTCCATCGTTAAAAAAGGTAAATCATTTACGAAATTACCAAAAAAATTCACAAAATTCAAAATAGTATATACAATATGGCTAACGTAAAATTAAAAATCAATCGGATTAGGTTAAAATTTGTTACTCGAAGGGTTTCGCTGATTGCGAATTTGATATGAATTTTAAAAATTCAAAACGGCTGTTCGAATATAGTGGTGGAAAAAATTAAAAATTTATAGAATTTTGAAATGCATTCGATATAAAACTAAAAAATTAATTGTATTTGCTTAAAAATTGTTACGCGGGAGTTTTATGGGTAGCTAATTACGAATTTAATGTCAATAATTCAAAATATAAAATGTCGGATTTAATATCCTGGACTTAAAATTATAAATCTATCGGATTTTCTTAAAATTTGTCACTAAGGAGTTTTCGCGGACGATAATTAAGAATCTGATGTCGGATTTGCAAATTTAAAAATGACGAAACTGTTATGATAGATATTTCGGTCAGTTTCTGGGACCTTAAAAACCACCTTGTAACAAATTTTAAGCTAATCCGGTGAACCACTGGAGAAAGAATGCCTCAGGTATTTAAACGAATTATTAGCAGTTGACTACGAATGTTCAAACGTGTCAGATTATCTTCACGCACAAACAAGCATACAACAAACACAAACAAGCATATAAAAACACAAACAATGCAAATCTCATTTGAAGATTCCTGGCAATTAAAAAGAACAAATTTTCAAAATTGAGAATCGTTAAATATTAGAAAGTAAAACCTACGTTATTGTCAGCTTTCCATGAACTGTCGTTAAAAATATAGAAGTATTGCATTTATACTTTTTTAACTCAGTATGTAACAAGATGGAGTTTAAAGCACAATCTATTAATCTATCTGTTTTTAATTTTTACATTATTACTCAAAAGTATGATAATAATTTATCTTTGATGATGTGTTTTTTTTATGCCAGACTTATGCGCGGATTCCAAAACATTTAATACGTGACAAAGTTAATTTATTGGTATTATTTAGACAAGATGAAATGAATTTAAAGCATATATGATGACCATATGAATACTAATATGTCGTTTACAAAATTTAAAGAAATTTGCTGTTCTTGCTGAGAAAATAAGCATGATTTTTTAGTGATTGATCAAGATCGTGGAATTAATCAGCGTAGATACAGAAAATGTTTTGATTGTTTTATAAATTAGAATAGTAATCTAACAAAATAACAATATAGTTTTATACATTGAAGTAACAACAAAAACATGACTTCCAAAAAAGTTGAAAATTTACAACAACAACAAAATTTTCTCTGAGAAATTTGCTAAAGCAAGTGAAGTAATTAGACGGAAACATAGACTATTAAAATTAGAAAAGGAACAAATTGAACAATCTCTAAATGATACTTTAAAACCAATAGTAACACCAATACAAAAAATAATTGATGACATTGAAATAGTGAAACATATTTGTCCAGCAAGAGTTGTAACAAAATATGAATATTGTTACGTCGTAAAAGTAAGTAAGCAGATGTTCAAAAATAAAAAAAGGAAAAAGAATAATAACGTTTAATCTTTAAGAAATTTTAGAACTAATATGAAAAAATTTATATTGTTGTAGGCGGATTATATAAATAAAAACTTTCAAATTGTAAACTTAATCCTAGCAATACTCAGAAAAATCAGATTTTTAATATTTGTACTATCATAAAAAAGGGACTCATCATAAACCTATAGATCCTTGAGAATTAGTTAATTACACCGAGGGTCCAAGTTTGAAGATAACTATCAGCAAATCATTTTCTACCTTCCGAAATTTCTTGATTTCTTTCCACCAAGGTAATTGTGTGCAGTTTTTGGAAATAAATGTTCAGATATTATGAGAACTTCTCAATAAATGCTTCGTCGCGAACTAATTAAATGTCATAAACTGTTCAATTTTCAAGATATGTAATTTAAGTGAAAATAAAGTGAACATTCAATTGAAACCTTTAAATTTCTTTCAACGTGTCTTTTCTTACCTACACTTTTTTTTAAATTTCAAAATTTTTTTATTATGCGCATATGGGTCTTAAAATATACGCTTTAAACTTTAATTTAATCCTATATAGAAGTTTCTAGCACGTTGAGGAAAAAAATACTGAAAACCCTCAAACAGACATTTTTTAGGGTCTTTACCCTAAAAATACATTGGAAACCACTCTGATATTTCAAAAAAATGCCTTGCAGACCTGTGTTATTAATATTTGTTAACTTTTTTATTGCACAAAAATTTATTACTAACGAAGTAATACAAATTTCTTGATAAAATATAATTATAAAAGAAAAACATATAAAATTTTGAATTACAATTGAATCACTCAAGATTCCCGTACTGTGATTGACAAGTACCAGGATGGTAGATGTCGTAGACCACTTTAAATATTTAGCGCATCGAACATTTTTTTCACCCTTAACACACGAATCAATAACTGATTTTTCTGTTACTTTCAATTTTTTGTCAAATTTCCGATTAAAAACTAAATATAAACTAACGAAGGCAAATATTAAACATTTAGCTCCTACAAAACTAAATTAATATAATTTCCATTTGAAGTAATGAAATGACTTTGTAAGTCTCAATTTATAATATAATGTGAAAATGAATCGTTTTTAAATTAAAACTTGTTTAAATAAAACTGCAAAATATACAAATACTATTGCTAAATTCTCTAAAATTACTTAAATATGTATAAAAAAACTATAAAAAAGTACCTGTGCAAAAGTAGGAATCTCTAAATTAAATCTGAATGCCTAGAGAAGTAACCGTTGCACAAAGTGTCTGAAAAACTAAAAATCCGCGAATCTTTAAATTTGATTTTCTCTGTTGTTTTAGCCTAGTGCGCGTTAGCCTTTTGTGAAAAAAGTTCTTCATATGACCCTACAAGATAAAATAAAAAAAATATTTTCAGAAAAACATTCCGTGCCCTCCCCTTGTTAGAGCCGCCAGAGATTAAAATGCATAAAGGCTGTTTAGTTGTACGTTTAAAAAGGTTCTCCGCCTGGAAAACAGTGGCACATACTGTTAATAATATAATAATTACCGTGTCTCCAGCTGCTATTATTAAATCGGCAACAATTCTTATAAGATCATCAGATTTAATTCCCACACTCATCATTTGATGAAGTAACCCATCTCCATTCAGCTTTATTAACAGAAGTACTGTCTTCTTAACAGTAGCCAGAGTATCATCTACGACATTAACGAATTGCCGCCACCAAAACAAATTTTTTGCTTTTGCATTTGATGCCGAAATCACATTCAATCGACTGGAATATAGAAATATTTTATGCAAGAAAATGGATAATTGACCTGTTTCCATTAATATTTGTTTTTTATGATAGGACCATCCAGAACCGATTAGAGTCGCCAGTATTGCTAAAAAAATAAATCAAATTAGTTTGTGAACGTTTTTTAACATAGTTTAAGAGGGGTAACTCGTGTAAAAAAAAATTTTTCCAATTTTTTTTGCTTTAAAAATTAGTTTACTATTTGTAGAAAATAATCTTATATTATTAATCTATAATTAGATGTATGAATGTCTATAGTAAACATAAGTTTAGCACTTCAGATGCTACCAAATGCAGTTAACAATGAGCACGAGATCTCTCTATTCTTTCGGTTTCTTGTTAATATATAATTTTATTAATTATGAAAGCATAGGAAAGTGATACTAAATCTTGGTTTTACTGCAATAGTTATTTTCGAATAAATAACATCTTCAAGGCAATAGTTAAAATCTGGGTGTAATGTTGACCTAGCACATAACAATTTCATGATAAATTAAAAAATCTGTTAAAAACATACATTTTTCCGGTTATACCTTAAAGTACACAATACAAGCTTAATAGAAAAATTTTTTTTATTAAAAAATATTACAAAATGACAGCGTTACAGGCGTTTGAAGTTGCATCTTTGATTTTGCGCCGTGTAGCCTACAGGTCACAAATCTCAACTGAAATTAAAAATCCAAATTTTTACTGTTAAAATACGCTTCTGTTTGAACTGAACTTATGTTTACTATAGACATTCATACATCTAATTATAGATTAGTAATGTAGGATCATATTCTGCAAATAGTAAAGTAATTTTTAAAGCAAAAAAAAATTGTAACAAAATTTTTTTACACGAGATTACCCTCTTAACAAATTATTATAAAGAGACATTTTCCTCTGGTCATTTTCTTCACATCCAACAAAAAAATAGTAAGTCTACAGTAAACTTAGGTAAACTTCAAATTTCCGTCTTATGTAACCCGCTAAAGGGGAGGTTCCCATTGCGGAGGCCAAAATGAACATAAACTTTAACAATTTTTTGTGGGAAACAGTTATGACTTAGTGATGTAGTTTTTTTTTGAATAAATGTACATCCTTGAACTTTTAAAGCATATATTTCATTTTCAAAAAATTTAAAATCGCGACCAATATGGCGCACCTAGTGCATTCTACAATGCGCAATTTTAAGTGTAAAACAAAAACTCAAATTTTTTTAGAAAGGTGACATTCTAAAGAAAATAGGTTATACCTATACAATAGTTAAAAAGTTAAACAAATGACAACATGGTGGAAACTCTTTTAAAACACTGCGTTTTTTGCCATATTTTTTCATGTTTGACTTCTTGTAAAAAATCTTTATTGTTTACGATTGTATCATATTACAGGTATAACCACAGCAAAATCTAGTTACCTTTAATTAGCCGCAAACCCGAAGTTCATTGGTCAAATAGTTTAGACGCTACAATGCCCACCAGTTTGAAAAATCTTGTTTCGAGAAATACGCGTTTAAAGTTTTGGGAACATTTTGAGGCATTTTTATGTGTAATATTTTTCTACTCTAAAAAACCGATTCAATTTGCCTGAAATTCGTTACTCGGGGGTTTTTGGGGTCGTTGATTACGAATATGATATCAGATTTTCAAAATTCAAAACAGCAAATTATGTAATATCCCGGTAAAAATTTACATAAAACCTATCTTTATAAAGAATTGCTTTATTTTAATTATTATTTCATGAATCGATATGAATGAATAAATAGACGCAGATTTCATATTGCCACTAAAGTGGAAAATTACATCTTTCTGTAAATATATTTATTCATTCATCTCGATTCATGAAACAATAATTAAAATAAAGCAATTCCACTATTATCCCAAGTAAAAAATATCAAGACAGATTAAATAATGCATACTCTTTATAAAGGTATAGCAAAGCAAAATGCTCCGCCATAACAGCCGCGTGATCCAACCTGTGGCCTACGTACTCGGTTTGCGCTCAGTTCTACGCTTATAAAGTGTAAAGGAATGCGAAATTTAACTTTAAAACTTTGAATGCTTATTCTTCTATAGTTAACCTAACTATTTATACAATAAAAAAAATTCGATTTTTTCAACCTCATAATGTGGTTTCCGCCTTAAAATTCCAGTAAAAGATCCTTATAGAATTCTTGCTAAATCCTGTACAGGATCCTGTCAGAATATTGCGCAAGATATTGGAACAGGGATCCTGTACATAAACCTCCACAGGATTCCGTGCAGAAATTTTTGTTCCTAAATAATTAAAACTTTATTTGTTGTGCAATAAGATTATATGGCTCTTACGCACCACAGTGGGTGCCGATTAAGTTGCTAATTTCAAGAAAGTCAGATTTTCAAAAACGAAAATAGTCTATCCAATAGGGCGACGAGAAAATTTAAAAATTGACCAGATTCGTTTGATAATAGTTACTCGGAGGTTTTTGGAGACGTTTATTTCAAATTTGAAGTCAGATTTAAAAAATTCAAATGGCGGATCTAACATGGCGACGAGAAAATTTAAAAATTGACTCGGAAGTTTTTGGGGTCGCTAATTCTAAATTTAAAGTTAGATTTTCAAAACAAAATGACTGACTTTAAAAAAAATGGTTCGATTTCCATGAAACTGAATATCTAGGGGTTTCCGTTTTTAGAAATTCAAAATGTCGCATACAATATGGCCGACTTTATTAACAAAGAATCAAAAGTTAGTGACATTTCAGAAAAAGCTATATTTCAGTAATATAGTGCAGCATAATTTTTTTTTGTAAAACAATAAAATTAATAACTAATTATTACTAAAAAGAAATGCTCTTTTACATAAAGTAACAGTTAATGTTAAAAATTAGGATTTATTGAGTGAAAAAAATGTTTGTCATTAACTATACAATCACGTAAGCTTAAAAAATACTAAAATCCTCAAAAACACGGTTTTTGGAGACTTTATCCCCGGTTTACTCAAAATCCTGACATAATACGCAATTTTGGAACCCGGGATCGTATTCAGCATAAAAAATACATTGAAAACCACTCTGATATATCAAAAAAAATTCTTGTAGACCTGTGTAACCTGTGCGTTTTACTGGTACCGAAGTTATTTTTTATTGACGATTTTTTAAATAATAAGTTTAAAAACATCATTTAGTAGTTACTCGAGACGTTAATTGCTAATCAAATGTTAATTTTTTTTTAAATTCAAAATGACAAATCCAATATAACGGAATATTTTTTAAAAATCAGTCTGATTTACTCGAAACTTGTCATCTGGGGGTCATTGAGGCCTTTAAATAAGAATGGCCTCTCAACACAAATTTAGTATTATAGATTATATGCAATAATTACATGCTTAAAAAGTTATATTAATTAATTTATTTACTTATTTAGTTATACACGCATTTACAAAATACCCTTTATAATACAAAAAAAGTAGTAAAAATAAAATACAATTAGGTGTAAATGAATAGTGCGAGGCCGCAGTTCAATCGACAGAATTTAAATATTTAGACAAATCATTCATAAACCTTGATTTACAATTGTCAAAAAAATCCAGATTAATCGCATGATTTGCCTCTCTATAAAGTCGTACCAATGTGGATCTACTGCCAAGATTCGTACGACTGAAAGGCACCTTAAACCTCGACTTATTTCTTAATGTTATGTAAGGAACCGTCAGCGAAATTCCAGACAGTACTGCAGGGCAGTCAATTTGATCATTTAGTATATTAAAAAGTAATTGGAAGTGAAATCGCAAAAATCTATCCTGAACAGAAGGAATTTTCATAATAGAGCGTAGTTCTGTGTAATCGTGACTATAATAATCATACGGTATATTTAGCTGTCTTGCAGCGAATCTCAAAAATCTTTTTTGAATTCTTTCCAATCTTAACATATGACAATTATAATAAGGTGAATAAATAACAGAAAGGAATTCATAGTGAGGTCTGACTAGAGAAAAAAATAAAACCTTAAGAACGCGAAGATTAAAAAAGACTGAGGCAGATCGCACAATTTGACCAAGAACAGACAGAGACTTATTTACAACAAATGAAACATGATCATTTAATGTAAGAGTACTATCCAACATCAGTCCCAAATCCCGCTGTCGGCTTACCCTCTCCAGTGGCACTCCACCAATATTATAACAAAACTTGACAACTCTGGACCTTCTGCAAAATGACATTACTGTACATTTACAAGTGTTCAATAATAAAAAATTCATAGTGGACCACAGGTACACTCTATCCAGGTCGCCCTGTAAATCATACGTACTATTTTGATCATAAATAATTTATTTATTTTTATTTATTTAATGAACCAACGGGCTTATAGCCCTATAGAGATACAGAGGAAGTATATAGTACATAGAGTATATTATTATAATTTTAATATTGATGTGCGCAAACTCGAAATAAATGCATTCTCATTCGAATCAAAGAAGTTTTGGAATCAAAAACACAGCAAATTATCCATAAAAAAGCAAAATAATACCCAACTGATTATTACATTCAGTATAAAATTATTTTTACAGTCATAAAAAGTCAAAACGTAAAAGTACCTTTCGTACTCAATAACACAACAAAGGCATAGTAACGGGAGTTAATTAAAATAAGTTTAATTGACTTTTAGGACACATTTTTACAAATAAATTTCAATTTATTATCTTTTCAGGTCTGTAATAACCTTCAAATCATATATATCTATTTATTTAACACAAAGTCCACATTTGGTGATATTATGAGAGTAAATCTGTAAAAGGTCCGAATATTTTTGCTTATTATTTAACAGATCAATAATGGTAAAAATATATTTTTTCATGAAAAACGTACAAGCGCGACCCCTAAATATTAACAAAAATAATTTTTAAAAAACACGTTTCTCTTCTTTTTCCCTATGGAACAATATTTTGAGGTTGCAGAAAATTACAGAAAATAACGTTACAGAAATTCAAAAATTGATTTTTTTAAGGCACTCTAAATGCATTTTCTAAAAAATTAAACTGTAAATTTTAATATTTGGCACTGATTTCACAATATCTCGGTTAAAAGATCAGCTAGGATTTCAATTCAACCGGAATTGTAAGGTATTGTAAGATATATGTAAGATATTGAAGATATGTGAGATATGATGTCTATTTGTAAGATACATCCAAACCTACCTTAAAACTTTCCCGTTTTCCCCGTTTCCGGCTTCCTGACCACCGTGATTTAATGTTTTTGCTAAACATTGTAAAAATATATGACCAAAATTAAGTGCACGGAAAGCATAACCGACGCTGCGTTCGGATTCAGGGTGGGAGTGGTGGGAATACTAATAGATTCTCATGAAAAATAAAAAAGTCAAGAATATCGAAAAACAAAAATAGACATGTGTACAGAATGAGAAACAGAACAACTATGTCAAATATCATTTTTACCTATAATTATTATTTATCAATTTAAAATTAAAAAACATGAGTGATGTATTTATTAAAATCAATACATTTTTGCAAATACATTACTGTTTTTTGGTTTGATATTAACGAAATGCATTCAAAAATAATTCCCATGTTAATTAGAAGCTAGAGATGACCACAAGCCTTTTCCTGTTGTAAAAAAGGCTATTTGTTTATAAATGTTTAATGTTAAAGTTAAAAATAGAAAATTTGACTTTTTTATAAAAAAGTCTGTAGTAAAGTTTTGATTTAAGAATACTTCCAGTGAGAAAGTTATTTCTTAAACATGAAAGAATAGTGTCCAACAAAAATTACATCAATCTGTTCAAAATTGTTCAAATGGCAATAGTTTATTTATAAGCGCGCGCTAAGAGGTAGACGACTAAGGACCGTTTTCTTGTTTTCCAAAGCAATCTATTTTTAACTTTAACATTAAACATTTATAAACAAATAAATTTTTTTACAACAAGAAAAGGCTTGTGGTCATCTCTAGCTTCTAATTAACATGGGAATTATTTTTGAATGCATTTCGTTAATATCAAACCAAAAAACAGTAATGTATTTGCAAAAATGTATTGATTTTAATAAATACATCACTCATGTTTTTTAATTTTAAATAATTAAATAATAATTTTAGGTAAAAATGATATTTGACCTAGTTGTTCTGTTTCTCATTCTGTACACGTGCCTATTTTTGTTTTTGAATTTTCTTGACTTTTTTATTTTTCATGAGAATCTATTAGTATCCCCACCACTCCCACCCTGAGTCCCAATGCAGCGTCGGTTATGCTTTCCATGCACTCAATTTTCAGAATTATAGGCAATTAAAAAAAATGTAGTCAGGGTTGAGCCAGGTGGTCAGGGTTCAGCCTCTGTAGAAAATCGATGAAATATGCAGATACATGGTAATTAAGATGTTATACCACTTTGATCCGACCAAAAAATACGCTTTTTCAACCATTTTTATTAAAAAATAGAATTTTTTTAAAGAAAATTAAAAAAAATATTAAAATTCACGTCGGTGATTAACGGTCTTCCGTTTTGTGAATACATATGGTAATAGTGCAGTGAACATCTTTCCCGCCAACGTGCTTGTTTGGCGCCTAAAATTAGTCATCTGCCCGCCAGAAGTAAATGAAATTAAAATAAAGATGTCAGCACCGACAACGACAAATCGTCCCATTGTCGCTAACTTCAAAAAGAAGGGAAGAACAAGTTTTACACCTGTTCTTGAAAAGGATACAACAAATCTTAATAAAAAAACGCATCTACAAAAATCGCACATTATGAACCATAAAAAGCTCAAAAACCTGGGCATCAACATTGACGGATTACTTGAGTCACATTTGAAGAAAAATGGAACCAATTTCAAGCCTTTACTGGCTCAAAGAGATGGAGCTGAAAAAGGACTCTAAATCAATTACAAAAACTGGAGTATTGCAGCAAAACCATGTGCCGCCAAGTCAAAATGATAACGCAGTCCCTAGGGATAAAGTTCTAACGAAAGGTCGAAGCATCGACAAGAAAAATATAAGTGACATGTTGAAAGATTCATCAGCCAAATTTTCTCTTATAAAAGTGAATTATCCTCCAATGTCTATTAGTGAGTCACAAGCTAATATTAACTTCAAAAAATTTTTATCGCATAATAAATTCGGAGTACTAGAAGTATGTATGAGCCTGGAGAGAGTAGTGAGATGAGGGAAAGGAACGAAACTGTAGTGGGATTGACGTGTGCTCAGTTTTGGACGAGAAGGATAAACAGTCTCTCGATGAATCACATTATTCAGTTTCATTCAGGTACCAGGAATAAGCAGCGTAAACAAAGTATGATCGTCAATAAAAGAGGTTCTAACTACATATTACAAAATTTTTCAACCGCAGCTATAGATATGTTAAATGCTGTAATGATCACGAACCAGGTAAATGTAGTTTAGAAAAGGGTATAAAGATTGAACCTAGTGAACTTCGTTGCGTGAATTGTGGTAACAAAAGTCACCCAGCTTCTTTTACGGGCTGCCCGGTGATACGTGATAAACTTGATAAAATCAAAAATAAAGCTGATGACTTACGAAAAAAGAATCTTGAAAAACTGCAAAAAATTAACAAATTTGTTTCCAAAGACAAATCATATGCTAGAGCGACCAGTCCCAAAGTTGCTAATATGATCTTCCATGTTAAAACATCGACGTTGTCAAAGGAAGGAAAGTTGCCCCTCTTGGTCCCCAATAGCTCACGTAGTAAACAGGATATTCAGCTGATAGTTAACAACAAAATATGCTAAGTGCTACATTTATTCATGTCTGATATTTTTTCCGTCTTAAGTGACCAATTAACCAATTAATTAAATAATAAAATTTATAATAATACTAAAAAAATCGACTTTCTTCATGAAACAATTAATCTAAAAAAAAATTATCAGGTTTAATAGAGTTTTTAGTTCAAATTTAAAGACGAAAGATTATGAACTATCTTTTTTCTCAATAAATGTTAACTGTATTGTTAATAAAGCGCGCAGATTTAATTTGTTAAATCTCTTACAAAAACATAATATTGACATAGCATGTATAAATGAAACAAAATTGAAACCATGCCATAGTTTGTACTTTCCTAATTATATTACCGTATGTAATGAGAGATTCGCAGCAGAAAGAGGTGGTAGAATAGTAGCAATAAATTGAAAAACATTGAAAATTCAATAATAAGATTAAACTTTTCAAATGGCAAAAATCTCTTCACAATCTCCACTTACCCGGCAGGCAATTTGAAGAATAACTTTGTGGTTGATCTTTCTAAAGTGTTCGAGGA
Organism: Leptopilina boulardi; assembly: GCF_019393585.1. Taxonomy (NCBI): domain Eukaryota; kingdom Metazoa; phylum Arthropoda; class Insecta; order Hymenoptera; family Figitidae; genus Leptopilina; species Leptopilina boulardi. The sequence continues at coordinate 429,240 of NW_026137880.1, read as the reverse complement.
ACTAAAACTAGACCAGCCAAATAATATGTATGTGTTGGTAGGAGATTTGAACGCTAGACACGAATAATGGTGGGATCTAATTAGAAATGCTAGGGGACAATACTTATTGTTAGTTAAATGGCTAGAAAGGAATGATTTCAAATATAGAGTAAACCTGACTGGCCCAACGAAAGCTACATATCCAAAAAATAATTCTTATTTAGATCTAGGATTGCTGCATATCTAAATAGAGGTTAAAAATTTAATCAGCAATAAATTACCTGTCATCCCATATGACAGTAACCATAGTGCCTTAACTTTTATCTTAGTGCTTCCTAAAAATGAAACTTTTTTGCCGACAAACATTGAATCGAATACTGCGAACAATTTTAATCGAACAAAATGGGACAAATTTTATAAGTCATTTTTAAAAACGGATTTATCAAAAATATCCACTAATAGAAATTTAAATAAGAAGGGGTTCGGAGGGGGTTGTTTATGTTTATTTCATAAACATTTTGCTTCCTCATTGTGAGAAAGCTATGAATTCCTCTAATTCAATTAACTGCTTTAAAACATTTCGAGTTAAAAACTGATTAAAATTCATTCAATTTTTTGAAAAATTAAGAAAATTGTAATTCATTTTAAGTGTAACATATACATATTATATGTACGAATCGATTTGTTTCAAATCAAGGAATTCAATTATTTTATGTATTAACTTAAATTTAAAAAAAAAATTTTAGCTAAAATATGAATTTTTGATTTTTCAATTTTTATTAATTCTTAAAATTTAAATTAAATCTGTACTTTATATATACCAATTGATTCGTTTTAATGCAGAGAATAAAATTATTTCATATATAAACTTGAATTTTAATAAACACTACATTTTTTAACTAAAACGTGAATTTTTTATTTTTTAACTTTCATTAATTCTTTAAATTTCAATCAAATCTATACTTTATATATACTAATCAATTCGTCTTGACGTAAAGAAGACGATTATATTATATATTACCTTAAATTTTTCTATTAAGAAATGTTTTCAATTAAAAAAATTTTTTTGGAAAAAAGACGATAAAATTTTTTTTGGGGGTATTTTTAAAAATCCTCTTGTCATTTTTAAAAGATAAATTTGATAAATAAGCCTACCAAATTTTACCCAATTCCATTAAAACCTGTTAAAGATATCGTGTTTACAAAAACAATCCACACACACATACATGCATACATCCGGACAATTGATCAGGATCTCATATAACATGTTTCTATATAGAGGAAAATTTGTTTTTACCATTTTTAAAAATTTTATAAACGAAAGAACTACAAAGCTTCCTCCACGAGAAAGCAAAATGACGAAATTTTAACCTACCTAGATAAATTTGAAAATTTAATTCGACAATCTAAAAATATTTAACGATTGGTGCTCAACAAAGAAACTTAAACTGAACCTCAGCAAGTGCCATGTTGTCACCTTTTCACGAAATGAGAATCCAATTTATTTTTATAACATCGTACAAGACATAGAATCATCCGTAGAAAAAATACTTAAACGAAAATGTTTTGTAACTGACCTTGGAGTAAATTTCGATTCAAGACTTACATTTAACTATCATATGCAAACCATCGAACGTAACGCATTGAAAGCATTAGGAATCCTTCTTAGGACTAACAAGGGTTTCATGAATTTAAAAATTGTCACATATCTCTATAATTCCTTTGTTTTATCAAAATTTAACTACATGCCAATGTTATGGAATCCGATATACAACATAGACATAAAGTCCTTAGAAAAAATTTAAAAAAGATTCTTGAAATACTTGCACTTCCTAAAGACTGGAGCATATCCTTTACAAGGATTAGACTACATGCAACTATGCATTGAATTTTATTTTCTAACTTTAGCTGAGCGACGATTCTTAGCTCAATCAATTTTTTTATTTAAGTTAATTAAGAATGAGATTAACTGTGCTGATTTATTGTGTCGTGTTACGTCCGGACGTGTCGGTTCGACCTTTGTTTTTATTAAAATTTGAGAAAGGGAAACCAATGATGATATATAATTATTTTATAATGATTATATATAAACATGTGTGACTATGTTGATTGTGTGAGCCCACCGTATGAATGAATAAAATGACAAATTGTTTAATATAAGTTATATGTTAATAGTTTAATTATCTTTATTTTATATTTTTACCAATATTTAAATAATAATTCCATATTTCTCCTAATATAACGATATTTTAGCATTGTATAGTCAACAATTCTAAATCATAAATGTAACCCTAAACTTAAAATCCTAGAAGAAGATTATTAAGAATTTGGGAATTTACGTATTATAAACTTCATTATTCCAAGAGACGATTTAGAGAATGGGCCATCTTGTCACTTCTTTTGAATTGGAGCCTTTCTTAAGCTGGGTCCTCGTTTATTTTACATTAATCAATTTTCCATCTACTAGAGTTTATTGCGGTAAACTCTATCATAAAAAAGGTGACTCGAAACTCTAAAAAAAATAACAAGACCGAGGTCTGTAACGCAGATGCTCGGTAATAAACTTAGACCCACAGTAATGAGTCATTTTGGGACTTAAACTACACCCTCTACATGATTTTCCTCCTCTTTTCCATTGCTAATTGCGATTGGAGGAAATTCTATGTTTGGAAGGGAGAAAATTACAAAGTAGGGATATGATTTTGGCAAATTTCAATCCTTGAGGCCCTCGAGTGTCACCAAAGTTAGTAATCTTTTGAACTCGAAAGAGTAACATAAAAATAACGAGGTCTCTGTTTACGGGCCCCTTTTCAAGTTCTTGCTGGACTTTGTCCACCTTTTAAGAACCACTGAAGTGCTCGTGGTCGGTCCGCTTTGCGTCTTCTTGATTTCGCCCGTGATCTAATAAGTTCCGGTAGTTTTATTAAAATTAAAATTATAAAATACAGAATCTTCTTCAAGGATATCGACGTCTATTGCTGTACTCTTATTGGTATAGTAAGTAAAAATATTAACTATTTTCAATGGTTTATTCGGAAAAATAAAAGTTATTATAAATAAAGTCAGTGATTAAAATTTAATTGTTTTATTCCACGGTGTGGGTTGGTATTCCCTTTGAATGAGTAAGGATCCACAGAGATATTAAATAAAATATCCTCTTAAAGTTAAATAAATTAAAATTCCTGAACGCCACCTTCCGTGCCGTAACAGTCGCATTAATATTAACCCGGACTGAAACTCGCTTGACGAGATTCGGGAATTTGTGTCGCGAGGTCCAAACGAGGTTGAGTTGATGTTTAAATGTCCGCGCATAATAAAAATCAGTCACAGAGGTTGGCTGAATATTGGATTTGAATTTCTGTTAAATATTAAAATTAAAGATTCTTGGCATATTGTAAGGGGATATTTAAGGAAATTAAAAATTCAAGATTTGTTAAATGTAATCGTTAAATATTCTGAAAATTTAGAAGGAGCATAAATACGGAAAAATAAAAAGAAAGCAAATGAATTTAAAAACCCAATGGGAAAAATTAATAATTAAATTAAAATAAAAAAATGGTCATCAAAGTATTAGTGAAACAATTTCATCCAAAAAAGAATTTGTCTCAAATCCAATAAATAGGAGAGACATCGAGCAGAAAAAAAAATTTCGACAAGAAAGAAATTTTCGATTACTTCTTATATACCAATCTAATGGCACCTCAACTGCGAGACACAGTTATGATGTTCGCCCTCCCTGTGGCGTTGAACGAACTAAAGACCAGAGCTGAGCCTTTTTTTTTAAAAAAATTTGATTTTATTAGATATTTTATTTTATTTTAAATATGACAAATAATTAATTTAATAAATAATTATTAATAACATAATGTCATACTTAATAATTTGTTAATTAATTATTTTTAACGAAAATTTGACAAAAAAAAATTTGTGGTCAAAAAAAATATTACCATTAAAAAATAATTTTTGTGTTAAATATTCGTAGTAAAAAAAATTAATCAACTAATTATTAAGCTAATTATTTAATTAATTTTTTTTACAGAGAAATTTTGAAAAAAAAATTATTTTCTCATGGTGATATTTTTTTGGGCCACAAATAATTTTTTTACTGAGAAAATTTAAAAATAAGTAAATTTCTCATCGTAATATTTTTTTGTGCTACGTATAATTTTTTTGTTAAATTTTTTGACAGAGAAATTTTTACAACAAAATTATTTTTCATCGTGATTTTTTTTAAGACACGAATAATTTTTTTCAAAGAAAATTTGAAAAAAAAATTATTTTCTCATTGTGTTATTGTTTTGTGCTACGAATAAATTTTTGGTAAATTTTCGTTGTAAAAAAAATCAACTAATTATTACGGTATTTAGTTAATTAATTTTTTTGGAGAGAAAATTTGACAAAAAAGTTATTTTCTTATCGTGATAATTTTTTAGGCCACAAAATATTTTTTTCAGAGAAAATTTAAAAATGATTAAATTTCTCATCTTGATATTATTTTTGTGCTATAAATATTTTTTTGTTACATTTTCGTAGTAAAAAAATGAAGTAACTAATAATTACGTTATTTAGTTAATGAATTTATTTACAGAGAAAATTTGACAAAAAATTATTTTCTCATCGTGACATTTTTTTTGAGCTACCAATAATTTTTTTACAAAGAAAATTTAAAAAAATTATTTTCTCATGGTGAAATTTTTGTTGTGCTACGAGTAAGTTTTTTTGTTAATTATATTCTCATCGTGATATTTTTTTAGGCCACAAATAATTGTCTTGAAAAAATTTTTTTTACTACGAATATTTAACAAAAAAATTATTTTTTTAATGGTAATATTTTTTTTGACCACAAATTTTTTTTTGTCAAATTTTTGTTAAAAATAATTAATTAACAAAATATTAAGTATGACATTATGTTATTAATAATTATTTATGACATTAATTATTTGTCATATTTAAAATAAAACAAAATATCTAATAAAATCAAATTTTTCAAATGTTCCCGCGCTACGCTGATGGCTCAGCTCTGGACTTTAGTTCGCTCAACGCCACAGGGAGGGCGAACATCATAACTGTTTCTCGCAGTTGAGGTGCCATTAGATTGGTATATAAGCAATGATCGAAAATTTTTTTCTTGTCGAAATTTTTTTTTCTGCCCGATGTCTCTCCTATTTATTGGATTTGAAACAAATTCTTTTTTGGAAGAAATGGTTTAACTAATACTTTGATGACCATTTTTTTATTTTAATTTAATTATTAATTTTTCCCATTTCTTTTTATTTTGCCGTATTTATGCTCCTTCGAAAATTTCCAGAATATTTAACGATTACATTTAACAAATCTTGAATTTTTAATTTCCTTAAATATCCTCTCACAATATGCCAAGAATTTTTAATTTTAATATTTAACAGAAATTCAAATCCAATATTCAGCCAATCTCTGTGACTGACATTTATTATGCGCGGACATTTAAACATCTAATCAACCTCGTTTGGACCTCGCGGCTCAAGTTCCCAAACCTCGTCAAGCGAGGTTCAGTCATGATTCAGGGAAGTTTCGGTGCTGTCCGGGAAAGTACCAAGAATCGAGTCTAGATACTATCAACCTTTTAGTGTACCATTGACCTAGATCTTGGTCAATTTTTGAGCTACAGAGTTCATTTTTTTTCAAATCACTCAGAATTTTATACACCGAAAATCTTTCCGGCGCGCTGCCACCTCAGTGGTCGTCGCGCTACTTTCTTTTACCTGAAGTAACACTGCGCACCCATTGGATCATTCTGCGCACTGGTTCTCGGGCTCGCTGCCAGCTTTCGAGAGCTGTCAGTGATCCCACAGAGACGAGAAGCTGGCATGCCCACATTTTGAGATCGATGCGCGAGCTTGCTGTCTGCTTTCGTGGGCGCGCAGCATGCTCTCGAGAGCAAGACGCCGAACCGAGAAGCGGGAACGCAGCTACCATCTACTTTGGTTTGCTGCGAGCTTCGCCGGTCAGGCAGCGCGCCAGAAAGTTTTTCAGTGTAGACTTTCTTTTTTATAATAACTATTTTTATGCTAAAATGTCATTGAAAGCGGAAATTTGAAAAAAATTGATTTTTTGCATCTATTTCCTAAAAAATTGTTAGCTTCCAGTAGAAGTTCGAAGTATCAAATTTAGGTACTTTATTTTTACCCCAAAATATAAGGTTTAAGCAAAAAAATTGACGTCTTTAGTTAAAACATCTAAAAATGCTAACTTGACTGGACTAATACTAATTCTACACTTAATGCCTAGTAGCTTAGCACCACCATAGCTGATAGAGAAGAATGACCAAAAACTTTTGCGTGCAGGAATATGTAAAACGTGAATATATTTTAAATAGGATCAGCTGGGATTTCAGTTTTTGACGATACTTTTATGCATCTTTTCGTCATTTCTGGAAGCATTGTATTTGCTGCAATATGTCCCTTTCACGGTGAAATGTCAAATATGAAGAGCCAAATATTAGGTTTGTTTGGATAAGAACGGTAAAGAAAAAAGAGTTAAAAATAGGGAATGGGAATTGTTGAGACTGAAGAACCAAAAGGAGATTCAAAAGCGGATGCTAGAGAGTAAAATTGAAAAACTCTAATAATAAAAGGAATTTGAAAATTAAAAATTGATTTTATTGTTTTTTGATAAAATAATGTTTAAAATTATTTTATTTGTGTACTTTAAATAATTCAGAAATTTATTGTAGTAAATTGATTGTACTTTTAATTTTTTCTGAGAATACAATTTTGCGAACTGATAATTTTGTTTTTATTTTTTGCTTTTTTGTAAGGAAAACTACACAGTTGTAAAACAGACATTTTAAAAAAATACTGTACCTTGAAGAGAATAATTGTAAATTTGTAATTTCAAATTCGGCACAACATGTCCATTATTTGCATATGGATACAAAGTATTCACCAGATCTCTTGCAACTGTATTACACGGATCTATCATGTAATCAGTAGAATTACTTTTAAGAAGAACCTTATTCAGTATTTTTCGAAAATGTTGCCACTCATCTCCATCCCTAAAATAAAAAAAATATACTTTCATAAAAATATGTGTTTAGTTAGTTAGTACTTATTAAGTAGAAGAAGAATTCTAATTATAAAAATTTACAAAATTGTACTCTTTCACATATTGTCGGTACACCGATTATGAGCTCATTGAAAAACATGGTACCTATCTTCAAACTATAATAACTTATTTACTAATTAAAACAGAAATTAAAAAAAAAATTCACTGAAAAGCTTAAGAAATTCCAAATCAAATGATATATTAATAAATACATTTCAAGACAGAAATGTTTTTCAATGAGTTCAAAGCGGCGTACCGATAATTTCCGTCGGTAGACGGGCAAATCCACGAAACTTTTAACTTTTATGACACCTGAATCAAACACTTAAAAGTCTATATTATTTTTAATTAAAACTTCATATATAATTTTTCTTGCTAAATTATATACAAAGTAACATTTCTGTACAATATTAGAAGAAAATATTAATTTTTCAATTAGTTTTATAGGTTAAAAAGTGAAAAAACACTGAAATTTCATGTGACACCGTCAGAAAAGTTTACATTCTGAACGACTTTTCTCTTGCGGCGTGTAAAATATCGCTTCAGCTGCAATGGAAATATCTAACAGACATATTTTGTCAAAATTTTTTCACAATCCCATTAGTGTGGCCTCAATGTTAATAAAGATATGAAGGGTTGATTGAGTGACGCCACTTTTTGAGACAATTTAATTAAACATCTTCTTAAGAAAATATTTTGTGCGGCGTTCAATGAAAATAAAAGTTCAATGGATTTCTGAATAGAGAATGAAAAAACGAATATTTTAAGACCTTTTTCATTGATGTGCCTCTAAATGTACTCCTGTAGGAGCAATTAGAAGATGATAATAAAAATCGTGATTTCATTTAAATTTATACATTTTTGAAAGGCACAACTGCATTTTTGCTTTAAACAGGTCAATCTATGGTGTGATCGAAACATTTTCATACATATATTTGAACACAAAAAACGCCGCTTAAGTATTTTGAATGAAACAAATTTTATTAAGTTAAGAATATGCTGAAAACACTTTTTTGGAGTCTTTACCCCCTCTTTTCTGAAAATCCTGACGTGCTAAGCAAATTTGGGTGCCAGAATCGTGTTCAGAGGACGAAAATACTTTGAAAACCACTCCGATATCAAAAAAAAAAAAGTTAAATTTTTCAATTTTATATGAAATTTATTAACATTAAAGAGTTTAAACATTGACGGCGTGAGCTAAAAATGAATCACGCATATGAATTTGTAGTGCTAAAATGTACTTAAACGTGTATACAAAGTGACATCAATGTGCCTGCAAATTAAAAAAAGAAATTTTCTTTTCTTGAAAGTTAAAAGTTTCGTGGATTTGCCCAGACACATACAACAATAAAAATTTCTGTAGTTGCACACATAGTTTTGCCCTATAGGTGAATACTTTAACTACGAAATAATGTTAGGTTTTATCAAAAACTATTGGAGGAGGAGAGGGTTGAATTTTTTTTTTAAATGTGAACTATGAATTTTTGAAAAAACATAAATATTAAACAATCCCAGTCAAAAATCGTGCGCTTTATGAAGTTAAGTAAATATTCTAATTAAAGCTTTAGGATAGTTGCTAACAGAAGTTGTTAAATGACAGTGGGAAAGTTATAACACATTGTAACAAGCATTTTTATTTCTGGGATCGCATATGGTGATTCTTACATGTTTTTTGACGCTAAACAAGAATCCGAACTCAAAATTGTTTCATCACCCTAGGTATTCTAGAAATTTGACCTTGAAATTTAAAAAATGACCTTCTTTGGATCCTTTTTAATTTTTAATAACGGTACAAAAATATAATTCTATAAATCTCTCGGGAGTTTCCAGGGTCAGTAACACAGGTGTACAAGATTTTTTTTTGAGATATCACAGTGGTTTCCAATGTATTTACATGTGCATTCGTTCGTGATATCTAAAAAAAACTTGTACACCCTGGAAACCTCCGAGAGACAATTTTTAACGAAACTTATCAATTTTTTCAAACGCAAACTCCAAACAAGGTTACATGGTTACAGCTTTAATTAAAATATTATTACTGTGAATAATAGAGGCAAAATAAAGCAAGTTTTTCTGATAGTTTACATCCTAAGCTTTGCAAAACCACATAAAAAATTATAATTCAATGTGGGACATTTTGGTGTGACGAAACAATAGTCTGTATTTGACTCGAAACGTTAACATATTTTTAATAAAATATACAAGGGGTAAAATTCATGTAGCCAATTGTTTATTAACAATGCACTAACCCAAAGTACTTCATATAGGGCTCGTTGGATGGGGAATTATGTCTATTTTCATTTAGTAACGTCAGAATTACAATAACTTTATTCGTTTATAAAATATATAAATTTTTATTGACATTAATTAATAATTTAACTAATATCTCAAAAATAAAAAAAAAATCTCAATATTTTTTGAGGTAAAAATGCCCCTTTTTAAGTTTCAAAAAAATAAAAGTAAATTTAAAAAAAGACCGAACATAAAAAAAAGGTCAAAAAAATTTTTGATTTTCAGAAAAAAGGGTCAAATATTGAATTTTTTGAAATTTTTTTTTCACCAATCGAAAGAGCACAAAAAAAATTTGGAAAACATATATGGCAAAATTTTTTTTGATTACTTACATAATATTTATAATTTTTAGTTAATTAATTAACTATCAAGGTTAATAAAAAATCATATATATTACAAACAAATAAAGTTATCGTAATTCTGACGTTACTAAATGAAAGTTGACATAATTCCGCATCCAACGAGCTCTATATGAAGTACTTTGGGTTAGTGGATTGTTAATAAACAATTGGCTAACATGGCAATTGTTTATAAAAAATCCTCTAATCGAAAATAGTCCATATAAGGCTCGTTGGAAGCGGAATTACGTCAGCTTTCAATTGGTAAAAGTCTTCAAATATTCACTGTTTAAATTTTTCAAAAAAATTCAACCTCCTCCCTCTTCGACAGTTTTTGAAAAAACCTAACAATACTTCGTAGTTAATGTACTCACCCATAGTGCTAAACTATGTACAAGTTGTAGCCCGATCCGATCAACTTTTATTTCACTTAGTGCGCTACAGGAATTTGACATACACAATATCAGTTTTCAAAGCTCTTTTGATGCTATTTCGATTGGTAATATGCATGTTTGAAAAAAACAAAAAAAAATTAAACTCGAAAATAAATTGACTTTTCGGGGTAAAAGGTACGATTTTTTTAAAACGAAACCTGAGGTTTTTTCCAACAAAAATATGTAATTGCAAAAATTGTACAAGAATGTTTAAATAAAACTAACTAATTCCATTATTTAAGTGTTACAATATTTGTATTTTTACTAAATTTTTATAACCTGAAACTATTTAAATTGCCCGAGTTGATCAAAAAAATGAAAATCAAAAATAAATTTGACTTTTCAGGTTAAAAGATACAATTTTTATGAATCGAAACCTTACACGGAGAGAAACAGATGGTACGGAGTACTATCTAGATAGTACCAAGTACCATATTTGATCATACATATGCGGACAGCAATCTAGATTCTATCAGTTACAATCCAGATTGTACGGAATAACATCTTGATTGTAGTGGGTAACATAACCATACTTTTTGTAACATCTTTGATAGTACCGAGTAGCATAATGATAGTACCGGATAACATCTACTTTTTACCATCTTAAAATCATAAGTTCTTACCGTTTATTTCTCTCCGTGTAGGTTTTTTATTACAGAAAAATATAGTTGAAAAAATTGTACAAGAATGTTAGAATATTGAAAAATAGTAAAAAATGGTCAAAAAAAGAAAAAAATGTTAATTATCAATATTTAAACATTCTTGTCCCATTTATTCAACAATATATTTTTGTAAGAAAAAGCCTCAGCTTTCGATTACAAAAAAGTCGCACCTTTTATCCCGAAAAAGTTAAATTTATTTTTGAGTTTCATTTCATTAGTCAAAAAATTTTTTTTTTTAAATGTATAATACCATTCAAAAGAGCATTAAAAAAGCTTTCGAAACTGATATTAATAATAAAATTTTATTTTGATATTTAAAACAAGTTGTAAATTCAGATGTTCATTACATGAACATTTTGCTTCCTCTTTACGATCAGCAAAAAAATTTGCTTCCTCGTGGAGAAAGCATTAACATTGAAATAAACATACAAAAATAATATAATAATAATATAAACATTTGAGTACCTACAGATTTGAGTTAAATTTAAAGAATTAATGGAAGTTAAAAAATCAAAAATTCACATTTTAGCTGAAATTTCTAAAAATTAATAAAAAATAATATATAATTTATAATTATTTACAATTATATCGGTTTGTTTCAATGCAAGGAACACAATTATTTTATATTTAAACTTGAATTTAAATAAATACAAAATTTTTCAGCTAAAATGGGAATTTTTTTTTTTAACTTTCATTAATTTATTAAATTTACCTCAAATGTATACCAATCGATTTGTCTTGTCGTAGGGAATACGATTTTACTATATATATAGGGGAGGATGGGGCATGAATAGTTAGGTAAGACGTTTTCGAATCTAGCGACCAAACCTAAATTTGTATCTGCAAACGAGTAGTATTTTCGGAAAGCCTGGTTATTTGGCTATAATTTTGCTATACATTATTTTGCTGTAGAGTGCAATCCCTACGAGATACGAATGAAAAAGTAAAAAAAAATTTCAACTATCCTTGCCCCGGTACTGGGGTAAGGATAGTTAAAAGAATCCAAATGCTAAAATTATCATAGAAAATCAGTAAATTTTCGGTTTCTTTATTTTATTGGATTTAGAAAAAAAAACAAGAAAAACAAATGTAAAAATTTGTTTAACTCCTTAAACATTGCTTTGGATGAGAACCTTCCTAAAAGAAAAAGTATTTTCAAAATTTATTACGGCGGATCCAATATGGCGGACGGAAAAATTTAAAACTCTTTGAATTCGTCTAACTTTCGTTCCTCGGAGGTTTTTTGGTCGCTGAACACGAATCTGAGGTTAGATCTTCAAAATTCAAAATGGTTGATCTTATCTGACGGACAAAAATATTAAGAAATCTTTTAATTTGCCTAAATCTTCGTATATTTTACTTTTTTTTGTTATTTTTATTTTGCACAATAAAATGTTTTTTAATTTGCTTTTCTAAGAGTTTCCTAGAAGATCCTAGTGCCCAAAACACTTTTCATTTCAAAAAACCAAAAAAAATTTTTTTTAAAACAAATTATATAAACAAAAGGATTATCAGGCCCACTCCAAAACTTATTAAAATTTTTTTGTATTTTTCTCATGTTTGTAAAAATATATAAAAATAAAAATTGAGAATTTATAAAAATATAATCGCCCATATATATAAAAAGAATAAATATAATTGAGCACCTGGAAATAAGAACTCGCTAAGCGCTCGGCTGCACGCTACAAAGCCAGTGAAACATACAAAAATGATGAAAAAATAAAATTCGAAATTTTTGATTTTTGAAAAATGCTATCTTGTAGGAAATGAAAAGGCACATCTTTTTTTCCCTTGGATTTTTCTCGTCAAATGAATAGTTTAATTAATAAATGTAAAAAACTAATAAATTTTTGTTTCCAAATTTCATTCAATTTTTAAACATAAATCATCGTATCTTCGACAAATATTAATCAATTCCAATGAGATTTTGCATACTTCCGTGTTTGGGTCTATAGATGACGATAGTCTAAAAAATTTTGAAATTTTTTCAATTGTTGACCAATTTTTAATTATAAACAAATACCTGTCGGTAATCATACTCAGTTATCTTCGCGGACAAAAAGTCTGCGGGGAAGTTCATAGTTGAAAGAACTTCCAGTAAGACATTTGTTTATTAGGATATAATGAAGTTTTCTGTAAAGTTTCAAGTAGATTAATTCAATAGTTTAAAAAATATTGAATTTTAATGATTGCGCGTGTGGCGCGCCAACGAATAGGCAAGTGAATAGAATCGCTGAGCAGTTCATTACATGAAAAATGACCACTTTCTCACATCTTTTTTCTCTTAATTTCATTATTATTATAAATAAATTGTTTTAAATTAGGTTAAACAATTTAATTTATAGCTACTGGGTTAAATTTATTGTATGTTAATGTGTTAAAAACATACGAATAAAATAATGTTTTCAAAATTATATGAAAATTTTTGCAAAAATTATAAAGATATTATTTAAATAATGTGTTATGTGTAAAATTTTGCAATTAGCTAATTCTTAAAATAATTTTTTTAAGTACATTTTCTAATTTTCATTTTATCAGTTGAATTCAGAATTTATATTGTCTATTTAAAATTTTCTATTTACCAGTTATTGTTGATAGTTTGTAATTGTTTTGTTGTTGATATACATCTAATGTCTAATTAACTATATTGTTAAAAATTTTGACTACTTATAGTTATTAATATTTTGTATTAATTATATGTACATTTTGAATACTTATAAGACATTCTAATTTTTATTATTGAGTTGTATTTTTAAATATAAACAAATAAATATATATATATATATATACACATGATAAATACTAAAAAAAAATTATTTATCAAGCCAATTTAAAACAATTTATATATAATAATAATGAAATTAAGAGAAAAAAGATGTGAGAAAGTGGTCATTTTTCATGTAATGAACTGCTCAGCGATTCTATTCACTTGCCTATTCGTTGGCGCGCCACACGCGCAATCTTTAAAATTCAATATTTTTTAAACTATTGAATTAATCTACTTGAAACTTTACAGAAAACTTCATTATATCCTAATATACAAATGTCTTACTGGAAGTTCTTTCAACTATGAACTTCCCCGCAGACTTTTTGTCCGCGAAGATAACTGAGTATGATTACCGACAGGTATTTGTTTATAATTAAAAATTGGTCAACAATTGAAAAAATTTCAACATTTTTTAGACTATCGTCATCTATGGACCCAAACGCGGAAGTATGCAAAATCTCCTTGGAATTGATTTATATTTGTCGAAGATACGATGATTTATGTTTAAAAATTGAATGAAATTTGTAAACAAAAATTTATTAGTTTTTTACATTTATTAATTAAACTATTCATTTGACGAGAAAAATCCAAAGGAAAAAAAAATGTGCCTTTTCATTTCCTACAAAATAGCATTTTTCAAAAATCAAAAATTTCGAATTTTATTTTTTCATCATTTTTGTATGTTTCACTGGCTTTGTAGCGTGCAGCCGAGCGCTTGGCGAGTTCTTATTTCCAGGTGCTCAATTGTTTTTAAATTGTGCACTTTCTAGGATATTCTAATTTTAAATGTTTTACTTAATTTTTACAACTTGAAACTATTTAAATTGGCCCAGTTGAGAGAGAATTTCTCATGTATATGCACACATACATACATTCGGATTTTTGATCAGGCGCTTATGTGAGGCATTCTTTGTAGAGAAAAATTTGATTAATGCATTAAATAGTATATTAATCAATAATGGTAAAAGGCAATCATTTCTTACGTTGGCGTTTGTAGCCTGAGACGTGAACAAGTGCTAGCAAACGTCAACGTAAACAAGTGACTTCTTTTGGACACATGTTACTTACGATATTTTTTACTTTTAAGGCACAAACGTTACGTTTTTAGGTTAATTGATGGCCATTCATTTGTTCTACTGTTCGAAAATGCCATCCATCTTTACTCTCGGGTAAAAGGAACACATGAGTTAGCTGTTCATTTTTATTCTAAGGCAAAAATTAACGCTATTTTTAGACGGGAGAATATATGATTGGCTTAACACCCGGACGTTAGGTATCTAAAAACGCCATGTTTTTGCCCGAAGAATAAAAACATGTTTCTAAATGACTACAAAGCTTTTTCCACGAGGAAGCAAAATTGTTGATTTCAAAACAATCCTCCATGCAAAATTTAAAAATTATAAAAACAGATACATGAAGAAAAGGCCGCGTAGATTCTTTGAATGGTCATTGTTATAAAGAATCCATGCTTCTGGTATGAAGTGTTTTGGTGTTGGTCCTTCCAATTCCAGAAAAATTTTTCTGTATTCTTCAGAAGAATTAATAAAAACTATCGATGTAGAACCTGAGTTACTCCTATAAATAGGGCCCAAGTTTTTATGACGTTGATCGACATATTCGTGAAGTTTTGTTCCCCATCTTGAAGCAATGAGAAAACGAATTTTGCTTAAAACAGAAATTATTGGATCCTCTGGCATTTGACGAATTGAGCACAAAGAATTCACTGTCGCATGAGATGTATTTATAGCTGATTCAATCTTTACTTCTTTTTTTGCAGCAAAAACATAGTTTTGTTTTTTAGAGCAACGTTCCCAAATGACACGAACTTGATTTTTAAAAAATTGTGCAAGAGATGTGTAAAAATTGTTACTCATTGTTTATCAATTAAGTTGATTTTATATGTAGTGCTTTTCTCGTAACTTATCACTAAAATATAATTATGAACACTTATTGCATTAAATTTATCATTAATTATACTACATTCGTATTATAAATAATAAGGGTAGGTCCTAGTAAGGCAGCACCATCTATATTGAAACTAACATTTCGTACAATTTTCCACAGTATTTTCTTGAAAACAAGACAATAAAATACTTTTTCCTTTCGAATAATTGATTATTGTCAAGAAATACAACTGACAAAACTTTTTTTGAGTTAAAATAATGAAAAAAATTAATGACGATAAATTAAATATGAGCATATTTTTACGAAAACTTTTAAAATACTTTCTCGGAAATAACAAAAAAGAACACAATTTTCATTTGGAGAATTAATAAACACTAAACAATGCACCAGCTAAGATTCGCCAATCACGAAAATAACAACAAAAACATTTTTTTAACATAACACATCAACACTATATTACTGATTTTTACAGTCATTTGTTAGGTAATATATGACATAAGACGTTTTGCAATTCTGCTAACAGGAGAAGATTGGCGCTGTTGCTAACGAAAAAAATATATCACTTGACAAATGGCTGTCAAAATCAGTAATATAGTTTTGATGTGTTATGTTAAAAAAATGTTTTTGTTGTTATTTTCGTGATTGGCGAATCTTAGCTGGTGTATTTTTTAGTGTTTATAAATTCTCGAAATGAAAATTGTGTTTTTTTGTTATTTCCGAGAAAATATATTTAAAGTTTTCGTAAAAAAATATGCTCATATTTAATTTATCGTCATTAATTTTTTTTCATTATTTTAACTCAAAAAAAGTTTTAGTTGGTGTATTTCTTGACAATAATGAATTATCCTAAAGGAAAAAGCCTTTTATTGACACTTGTTTTCAAGTAAATACTGTGGAAAATTTTACGAAATTTTAGATTTAATATAGATGGTGCTGTCTTACTAGGACCGACCCTCAAGGTATCCTACAAAAACATAAATTTCAATTTTATTTATTTTCCTAATTTTGTTTTATGAAAAATGAAAAATATATGATATAAATGTTCTACTGTTTTTTAAGTAAGACTAACCTGACCTACAGAGTCCGCAAAAGTGAGCATTGAATTCCAGTTAGAAAAAAATAAGTTTACGGAAATTGTTTATATATATAATATATATATGAGAGATTCTCTTTCAATTGCCGCAGCCCAAAAAATCAATGTTCTGGGATTGGCTTCATACTTTGGTAAATTGTTATCCTATATGATAGTAATAAATCCCTTAAACATTAATTCATTAAAAAAATTAGTAGAAAGTAGTGGGAGTGGAAGTTCTAACGTTTTCGGTAATATTGTAATTTTCAAATCCGTACAACTATGACAAAATTCAATGGATTTTAATTTATGTATAGTGAATTTTACAGCATTTTTCACGTTCTTTTCAATAATATAAACGAAATTTAAGAAAAAAAAATTTTCATCTCTTTTTTTCAAAATCAACCTTTATTTCAACCTCATTCTTTTGAGCAACCAAAGCAACGGTGCTTACATGTCGTCGTACACACCTATGTTATTCTTATTTACTTCAGTACCTAATAGCTCTCTACCTTCTACAGGGTTGAGACTGTCCACAAAATAATGCCTGCATTATTACTATGGATAGAAATTTTAATTTTAAAAAATGATAAATCAAAGATTAATAAAAAGTGAACACGTTTATAATTGGTATGAAATTCTTAATTTAAATGAACTAGTGAATATAATTTGCTTAAAATATTAACTTGGGATTAATTTAAAATTATTTTCAATTTAATATAAGGGTGAAAATCGAAAAATCAGGGTTGATTTTGAAAAAGAAGGAGTGAAAAAATTATTTCTTCAATTTCATTTATATTACTGAAAAATACGTGAAAAATGCTTTAAAATTCACTATACATAAATTAAAATCCATTGACTTTTCTCATGGTTATACGGATTCGAAAATTACAATATTACCGAAAACGTTAGAACTTCCACTCCTACTACTTTCTACTAATTTTTTTAATGAATTAATGTTTTAGGGATTTATTGCTTTTAAATACCCAATGGGAAAAATACCATTGGCGTATTAATGGCCCAATAATGGGAGCCAGGGATGCCAATATAATTTCAATAATGGCACCCAATAATGGACCATTATTGGTAAAGTCATGGGCTGTCCACGCCGATGCCAATGATTGGCAACCATCATTGGCAAATTATTGGCAACCAATAATTATCAAATATTAAAAATTTTAATAATAATTTAAAAAATCAATAATTTAAAAAAAAATTTATATTTTTATTATTTTTTAATAGTTATTATTATTATTATTATTTTTAATAATTAAATTAAAATAAAAAAATGGTCATCAAAGTATTAGTGAAACCATTTCTTCCAAAAAAGAGTTTGTCTCAAATCCAATTAATAGGAGAGACATCGGGCAGAAAAAAATTTCGACAAGAAAAAAATTTTCGATCACTGCTTATATACCAATCTAATGGCACCTCAACTGCGAGAAACAGTTATGATGTTCGCCCTCCCTGTGGCGTTGAGCGAACTAAAGTCCAGAGCTGAGCCATCAGCGCAGCGCGGGAACATTTGAAAAATTTGATTTTATTAGATATTTTATTTTATTTTAAATATGACAAATAATTAACTTAATAAATAATTAATGTCATTAATAATTATTAATAACATAATGTCATACTTAATAATTCGTTAATTATTATAAAATAAAATATCTAATAAAATCAAATTTTTTAAATGTTCCCGCGCTGCGCTGATGGCTCAGCTCTAGACTTTAGTTCGCCTAACGCCACAGGGAGGGCGAACATCATAACTGTTTCTCGCAGTTGAGGTGCCATTAGATTGGTATATAAGCAGTGATCGAAAATTTTTTTCTTGTCGAAATTTTTTTCTACCCGATGCCTCTCCTATTAATTGGATTTGAGACAAACTCTTTTTTGGAAGAAATGGTTTCACTAATACTTTGATGACCATTTTTTTATTTTAATTTAATTATTAAAAATAAAATAATAATAATAATAATAATAATAATAATAATAATAACTATTAAAAAATAATAAAAATATAAATTTTTTTTTAAATTATTGATTTTTTAAATTATTATTAAAATTTTTAATATTTGATAATTATTGGTTGCCAATAATTTGCCAATGATGGTTGCCAATCATTGGCATCGGCGTGGACAGCCCATGACTTTACCAATAATGGTCCATTATTGGGTGCCAATGGTTTTTTCATTGGCTCCCATCATTGGGCCAATTAATACGCCAATGGTTACTCGTGGCAGTTTCCCATTGGGTAGGACAACAATTTATCAAAGTATCAAGCCAATCCCAGAACTTGTACTTTTTGGGCTGGGGCGATTGAAGAAGAATCCCTCATATATAATCATTGCTTAAAATTTCTAATAACTATACACATTAATTAATATTAATTATTATTAACCCCTTACGGTTAGACCCGAGATATCTCGGGGTAAATGAGCTGTACCAAAACGGTTAACCCCGAGATATCTCAGGGTAACTATATACTTTATATTTTGTAAAGAAAACAATGGATTTACTTGATCTAAAATGCAAATTAAAGGTGATGGTTTAGGCCTTTCCGAAATATATGATAACAATGATAAAAAAATTTTTTAACAAAGTTACACAACTTTTAATGTTAGTTAAAAAAGTGAGTTTTTTAATAAGACAAAAATGTGCATTTAAGAGGTTAGTACCACACTGCCGTACAATTTAAAAACTTAGGTAACCGACATTTTCACTTAGGCTGATTGTAGCCTGTTTATTACTACTGAAATCAGCCTAAGCGACAATGTCGGTTACCTAAGTTTTTACATTTTACGGCAGCACATCTCAGTGATTTCTCTTAAATATTTTGTTTTGTTGCAAAATTTATTTTATTTACTTAAAACTTTTTATACCTAAAAGAAGGAGTTTTAAACTATCACAAAAATTTTATTCCTTATTTATTATGAATTATTTTGCTTTCATGGGCGTCTGAAAATACCCCTACTTGTGATTGGCGGACACAATATCTCCAATTCTGGTCATCGAAAAATAAAATTTTTGATATTTTCTAAAGAGTACGCTCGTCGCTATCGTCGGAATTACAATAAACTATTTTCGATGAAAAAAACAAAATGGCGGACTTTTTTCATTTTTGACCTTGTTTTTAGGGTTCCGTACTCGGTTCGGAACCCTATTAATATCGGTTTTTTTGAAATCGTGTACCCCCCCCCCCTAGCGGCCACACAAATTTATCTGGAGGGCTAAAAATTAGTACACATATGTATTTTCGCTTGTAGATTACAAAAAAAATATAGCGAGCATGATTGGAGTTGATTATCATAGCGTTGTCAAGGAAAAACCATGAATTTTTACGAAAAATACCTAAAAATGACTATGTACCCCCCCCCCCCTAGCGGCCACATCTTTTGACATAAAGAGCTCAAATTTGACACACTTACGTATTTTTACGTGAAAATTACAGGAAAAATATAGCGAACTTGATTCCGATCAATTTACATAGCGTTGTCAAGGAAAA
Source organism: Leptopilina boulardi (assembly GCF_019393585.1). Taxonomy (NCBI): domain Eukaryota; kingdom Metazoa; phylum Arthropoda; class Insecta; order Hymenoptera; family Figitidae; genus Leptopilina; species Leptopilina boulardi. The sequence goes on along the minus strand of NW_026137880.1, from coordinate 409,206 downwards.
ATCAAAAATTTCGAAAAAAATGATTTATTCTCCCTAGCGCACACAATATTCAACCCAAATTGTTCACATTTGCTGTAAAACTGTATTTTTGCGTGAAAAATACAGGGAAAAAATGTAAGCGCGATTGGAGTTGATGATCAATTTTTATCAAATTTTTGAAGAAAAATGATAAATTTAATAAAAAAATGTATTTTTCCGCAAAAAACGAAAAAAATCGGACAAAGTGCGAGTTACACTCGCACTGAAATCGAGGGTTCCGTACTCGAAGCGAACTTATTTGGTATAAAAACAAATGTTTAAAAAATATGTGTTGTATATTAAATAATATATGTGATACAAAAATGAACAATTTTAAAAAAAAATTTAAGAAAATTGTTCCTCCTTTGATATAAAAACAAAAAAAAAATTTTAAATTTGTTTTGTATTTCAAATAATATAAGTGATACGAAAAGGAACAATTTTCTTAATTTACAAAATTGTTCCTCTTCGTATCACTTATATTATTTGAAATACAAAACAAATTTAAAATTTTTTTTTTGTTTTTATACCAAAGGAGGAACAATTTTCTTAAATTTTTTTTTTAAAAATTGTTTATTTTTGTATCACATATATTATTTAATATACAACACATATTTTTTAAACATTTGTTTTTATACCAAATAAGTTCGCTTCGAGTACGGAACCCTCGATTTCAGAAGGAATTCGGAGTGCAGAAAATAAAAACAGTGTGTGTCGATTGTTAAAAGCATGGTACGGTTTGAAACAAGCCGCACGATGTTGGAATGTAAAGTTTTCGCAAGCTCTCAAAGATTTGGGACTTGAAAATTGTGCGAGTGAGAAGTGCATTTTTCGCGGTATCGTGAATAACGATGAGGTTATAGTTGCGCTATTTGTTGACGACGGATTAGTTGCGTCGAAATCGCAAGAATCGTTAAAAGCTGTCATCGAGACATTAGGTGAATCGTTCGAAATCAAGCTGGGTGATTCAGCATGTTTTGTTGGATTAGAGTTAGAGAGAGATAGATGTAATAAAAGAATGTTTATACATCAAAGTTCGTATGCTTCAAAAATTGTAAGTAAATTTAATATGGAGAATGCTAATCCGGTTTGCATTCCTGCGGATCCAAATCAAGTTTTACATAAGCCCGAAGATGTTAATGTGATCGAATAAGTGCCTTTTCGCGAAGCCGTTGGCTCTTTGATGTTTCTCGCTATGGTATCGCGTCCCGACATCGCGTACGCTGTGAACAGTGTAAGTAGATTTCTCGAGAAACATGACACGAGTCATTGGAACGCCGTTAAAAGAATTATTAAATACGTGTCAGGTTCAATCGATTTTGGAATTGTATACCACGGAACAAACGAAAATTTTATTTTGACAGGTTTTACTGACTCGGATTTTGCGGGAGACGTCGACACGCGACGTTCGACATCTGGTTTTGTTTTCTTTTTATGCGGTGGAGCTGTCACTTGGTGTTGTCAAAGGCAGAAAAACGTCACATTGAGTACTATCGAAGCAGAGTACGTCGCGGCAGCATTGGCAGCGACAAGTTTTAAAAGATCTTGCTCGGAAACAAACTGATGCGACTTGCTTGTTCATAGATAACCAAAGTGCGATTCGAATTTTAAAAAACCCTGAGTTTCACAAAAGAACGAAACACATTGATGTGAAATTTCATTTCATTCGAGAGTTAGTCAAAAATAATACGTTGATTGCAAAATTCGTGTCTTCAGACGAACAATATGCAGATATGTTTACGAAGGCGTTCCCAAGATCTAGATTTAATTTTTTACGTGAGTGTCTTGGTATAAAAACTAAACAGGAGTTTTTCGATGCATATGAGCATTAAGTTTTGTTTCATCGCTTTTACTATTTTTTGTGTTTAATTTTATGTCTTGCGCGAAGTTATCAAGCAGGGAAGAAATTGTAATTTATGCTTTTTAAACGTTCGCGCCGTCCTATTCTATAAAGTACGCATGTGTGATGTGAGTGATAGTATCTTATGTACATTTCCGGTTTCTTTGTAGTCAGTTGTTAAAACGATTTTAATCAGTAAAGACTTAATTCTTAATCCTTTATTTTTACTTGTTTGTAACCTTAATATCAACAATTTATATATAATTATTGTTCTCCTCCTTAAGTCATAATTTTCCGCAGTCGCAACTTATCAAATCAATTTTGTATTTACATATATTCCAATGTTAGTAACAATTAGCGTATTATCCTGTTGAGCGTTAGGTTAGGGGGTTCGATCCCAGCGAGTGTTAAGTATTTTCGAAAATGTATGCAAGCGATTGCATTAAATAATAATAGGTAAGGGGTATATATAAGGTCTCCAATAATAAATAATATGATAATTAATTAACTATATAATAATTTCCGTATTCATTCATTCATTCATTCCGTCTGTCCACACTTGAAGTTAGTCGTATTTTGTTCCTTTTGTTTTTCTAAAATTTTGACAATTCTTAATTTCGTAATATTTTATGGTTAACACGACGGATATTTTTATTCTTCGTCATTAATTAAGTCATATACTAAGTGACAGTTTAAAGTTTAAAACATTACAAATTTTTTTTAGGTTTTATTTTTTCAAAATTTTTAACTATTTTTTAATTGCTTAATACTTTTTAAAATATAATTAATAATTTTCAGTTAATTTAAATTTCTTTTTGATTATATAATTTTTTAATATTTATTAATTATCAGTTAATTAAATTTTTTGAAAAAAAACATAAATTTAAAATTTTCATTTGCAACGAAATATTTATAGAAAATACAAAAAAATATTTAGCAAAACTAATTTTTTGTAATTTCAAAGATTATAAAAAATCATCGAACATTGACTTTATCAAAAATATTTATTTCTAAAATTTTAATATTTATGTTTTAAAATTTTTACTTAAAAATCTTATTTTTTTACTATCAATTCACAAAGAAATTATCTTACTCGTTATATACATTCTGTCAATAAGAAAATCCATTCGTCAGTAATATCTTTTATCCCAACAATCTCTGCCTTTTCGTATACAGTATACATAAGTGACAAGGAATATTTTAATCATAATTGACACAACATAATTAATTTTTCTCGGCATTTCAAAAGGCGGCGGTTATGTTGGCGATACTAGAATTGATTTAGCAACATTTACACCGCCAATTGTAATTATTGGTTTTAATTTATGTTTTTCTTATCATCACTCTTGCGATAGGTTTTTTCTTGGGTTTTCATTGTTGTTACCGTCAACAATTGAACTAATAGTTTTACAAGTTTATTAAATTTAAAAATTAACTTAGCTAAATTATTTTTGCTGTATTAACTAATAATGAGCTGACTTAACTAAAAAATCACTATTTATATAACATCAAACTCATTTTTTTCTGTGTATCAATAAATGATAACGTGAAAATTATAAATATACCTATTATTAATTTATTACTCCACTGATGCAGAATTATTATTATTATTATTATTAATATTATTATTATTTTAAAACAACCATTGCATCCAAAGTTGGACGCACGCTTGCGCGCGTGTAATTTTGCTAGTTGTATAAATAATTTAATTTTTTTAGTGTTGCAATTGCTACATATTCGATATTGTTACAGAACAGTTGAAATTTGACACTGTTCTAACTATGTTTATTTTAGAGTTTCCTTTTTCTATTACATGAAGTTTTAATATTTTTATTAAGAATAAAAAATATAATATTGCAATAATTATTCTTATATATGTTAGGCTCAAAAGCCGAAAACGGCTAATGGTCGAAAAAAACAGCCAAACCTAGTTTTGCTCGGTGCATTTTTGCCAAAACTAGTTGTGGCAGATTTACTTCGACCATTGGCCGTTTAAAATTGGCAAAACTAGTTTTGGAAAACCGTTATTTGCCAAAACCAGTTTTGGCATCGTTAAAAATGACAAAAGCCGTTGAATAAAAAAAAGTGTTAAAAAATAAATTTTTTTGCAGACAGTAATTAATTGATTCATTAACAACGAGTATTTTTATTTTCTAAAATCATTCAAATAATTGAAAGTGACAAATTCCGTTAAATCAGAAAATGTGTTTACATATTGTGCATGCGTCATCTCTCTCTTTTCTTTCTCTCTCAGTATTTAATTGAACGATTGATAGCCTTTGTGTATAAAATCAAAAACTCAATATTGCAAATTAGTATTTAGTCAGACCTTGTACTGCTCTGTGTAGAAAATTGTACTATGTATATTTGATTGACATTTTCTGTGTATTTGATGCTCCTAACATTCTACAATCAGACAATGGCCGCGAATTTCGAAATCAAGTCATTAAAAATCGCGCACAGATGTGACCTGGATTAAAAATGGTCCACGGAAAGCCTCGTCATTCCCAAAGCCAGGGATCAGTTGAGCGGTACAATCAGGATGTCAGAGATATGCTGGTATCGTGGATGGCCGATAATAAAACCAAAAAATGGTCGGAAGGGTTACGCTTTATCCAGAGTAAAAAGAATCGTGCTCTTCATACTGGAATTAAAGTGAGTCCATATGAAGCAATGTTCGGCTGTTCACAAAAAATTGGTTTAGGCGATTCACAATTATTGGAGGAAGACTACGCTTCAATGACTACTGAGGAAGAACTTGAGGAACTTTTAAGCGCGCCTAATACTGAGGATCAGAGTGCGGACAACTCAACTGAAGATAATACTAATGATTGCGAAAAAGACGTAATTGATAATAAATGTCACATTTGTGGAATTGAAGCCGACGTTGAGGACCTTTGCATTACTACTGACGAAAATGAGCTTAATGGCAAAAAATTGTGCAAGGTGTGCTTCAGAAAAATAGTGAATACACGGGGTGCAGCAGCAAGAGGGTTAAAGCGGCAAGCAGAAAAAATGCTTGCTCATTCCAACGAGAAGTTAAGACCAGTTCCTGTTGGGTCAAACGTGGTATTGGGAGTTCCTGATGTGGATAGAAGCAGAGTTGCAGCTCGTAACGTACTGGCAGTTGTTGAAGCAGTCACACCTGATGGTCTTCATCGTTTAGGAACCAAAGATGGTACACTGCATAGGCAGTACGCGCGGAATGAATTTACCCCTGCTGATTCAAGATTTATAACCGCACAGGATGTACCACCCACAACCTTAACTTTACGAAAAGCTTCGGCTCTTAACTCTGGTTCAACGCAAGGATTTGTTTTCTGCAACTGCGCGCAATATTGCAAAACAAACAAATGCAAGTGTCGGACAAAAAATGTGGATTGCAATTCCAAATGTCATTCAAACAGTTCTTGTAAAACTAAATTTTCTGACTAAATACTAATTTGCAATATTGAGTTTTCGATTTTATACACAAAGGCTATCAATCGTTCAATTAAATACTGAGAGAAAAAGAAAAGAGAGAGATGACGCATGCACAATATGTAAACACATTTTCTGAGTTAACGGAATTTGTCACTTTCAATTATTTCAATGATTTTAGAAAATAAAAATACTCGTTGTTAATGAATCAATTAATTACTGTCTGCAAAAAATTTATTTTTTAACACTTTTTTTTATTCAACGGCTTTTGTCATTTTTAACGATGCCAAAACTAGTTTTGCCAATTTTAAACGGCCAATGGTCGAAGTAAATCTGCCACAACTAGTTTTGGCAAAAATGCACCGACCAAAACTAGGTTTGGCTGTTTTTTTCGACCATTGGCCGTTTTCGGCTTTTGAGCCTAACATATACACTGAGAAAACTGGAGGTTTCAGGTTAACATTTGGAGGGATAAAGAGTTTATATTTGTGAGTTAGCTATTGGAAAATAATTTAAATAATGAAATACAACATTCAAAGATATTTAAGTCATTTCTCCTGGAGGGAAAATGAATTTATGGCAGAGGGACAAATTATTAATCTTGAGAAATCCCTTCCTTATCGTACGAGGAACGAATAAATATGGCAACCTAAACCCAAAATTCAGTCTATTTGATTGAGAAACAAATACGTTCGCGCATCATCTAGTTCACACTTTCTGCGCAGAATTTAACCCTCTAAATATAATAAAACAGAATATACAAGCAGATTTCTTTTATCTATTTAAAAATCTATTCCTAGAAGGACTATTAAACTCTCTTTAATAATAAAGGGATTCATACACTTTTTGAACCTCCTGTTTTCTCAGTGTATATAGTCATGTCAAATGTGAGAAAATTAAAAGAAAACAATTCTTTTAACGTTTCGGCAACACCGTTCCCTTTTTCAGAAACTGAAAATTTTTAATATATATAAATTCAAAAAAAAAACCTTTTTTACAAATTGTGAATATAAATTAATCGTCATAAAGTTATACATCTGATAAATTGTTAACACCTCGTTAAGACATAAATACTTATTCCGAATGCAATTTATTGAAATTACAATTGACAAACATATAACTGACCCTTTTTTTACCCTTTACACATTTCAAATGTGCCCAGTTTTTGCAAACCATGCATTGAATCAACTTTTCTCTTGATTTCGGGTTGGAATACCTATTCGAACAAACGAGGTAATAGTAGATTATGGTTATGTAGCGATTGACAGCGGCACAACCAGCCCTAAGTGAAAGGCTCAATTAACCTCGTTGCGTCGACGCTAACTTTTTATCAAATATTAAAAAACATGATAAATTAAATGTTAAGATCAATACACCATTGAATCCCTCGATAAATTTGGATCATTTAAAAAAAATACGTATCGATATCTTTAAAAATGCAAAAAATAAACCAAAAAGTGTAAACATGAAAGCTTGGACGTAAGCGACGCCAAAGCACCAAAATACTAACAGCTAATTATTCCGTGAAGCAAACAAAATTAAAATAGTTGCCAAAGATGCGCATAAGTAAAAGAATACTTCTCTCACTTCCACTTTTCAAAAAAAAATTTTGTTTTTGAGATATTCCTATAGGCACAACTTATCCCCGGCACTTTCAGCCCCGGTCTCCCCTAGTGAATTTTTTAAAATAACTTTTTCTTATATAGAAATTTTAATTAATTCTTGTCAAAATTGTATTCCTGGCATAAAAACGAATCAATTGATGTATATATAGTTTACATTTTACCAACATTTATAAAATTGATCGCTATTTTAGTTGTGATCCTTCTTTTAATCTGGAATATAAGTGTATGATGATGAGAAAGCTAAATGGTCATAAAATAAACACCTTTGCGTCGATTATGTAATTTGATTTGATTCTGACGTCAAATTCAAATTTATTTCGACGTCAAAGTCAAATTTAATTCGAGAAATTCATTTTTTGATTTGAATTTGACGTCAAAATCAAATCAAAAAATGAATTTCTCGAATTAAATTTGACTTTGACGCCAAATAAATTTGAATTTGTAGTCAGAATCAAATTACATCATCGATACCCTTGTTTAATTAATAAATAATATTTGAGAATTTAATTAATTTAATTAATAACCTTTTTCTGATCCTTTACTTTTTCAATAATGTCTTACAATATTATTTCGATGATTTTTCTTATTTATTATGTTTTTTTTCCTTTTACAAATGGTTGTGTATCATTGTGGTTAGAGTCTTGCACTAGCGTCCAACGTACCCAGGTTCGATCCCCCGCCCGTACAGACTGATTTTCAAAAATGTACTGTGTTAGGTTTTTGAAATATGTGATAACTGTGATAAAATCTGACTCTAAGTTAAGAATTCGAATTATCTATGATGTGTAAATGTGTAAAAAAGAGTAAAGAAGGTATGTTCTTGATATGAACATCAGGAAACATGAATTATTTGGTAAATAATTTTTTCAGAAACAAAATTAATGTTAGCATGAAACTATTGATCTAAAGTAAAAGAGAAGTTAATTCAATAAAATCTGTAATATCATTTATTTTGTATATTTTAATTGAATAGCATGGCTTCTTCACTTCAAATATTCTTCACATTAGACACACAAAATATGCTATGGTAACAAGAGTGCATGCTATTAAATCTATGGCATGGCGTAATAATCTATAGCATAAGGGGCCGTCCAGATACCACGTGGACAATTTCTCATCACTTTTTGACCCCCCCTCCCCCCTCGTGGACAATTGTGGACTTTGACGAACCCCCCCACCCCCCTAAATGTCCACGTGGACTTTTTTTGGTGAAAATTTTTTGTTTGTATGTTTCTTATTTTAAAATGGTAAATAAATAGATATTTAATACTTATTAGAAAACATTTAGTCACTGTTTCTTTTAATTATAAAAATAATTTTCAAGTTTACTGCTAGTAAACTTAAAATTTTGCTAAGCAAAATAACATTTTTGGTTGAATCACATAACAATCACATTGGTAACACATCTTAGAATAACGTTTACCAACTAAATACCATTATTTTTTGGTATCGTGAAGATATTTTTGGCAAAAATATTTCAAATTACTCTACAAACTAAAAATACATAAATCTTTTTGGCAACAAATCTTAAATTATCGATTACTATAGTTAAAAATACAATGTATGGTAGAATTAAAATATTTATGCCAGGAATATCTGGAAATTATCGTATAAAATAAAAGTAGGTAAATCTTTATGGTAACAAATCTTAAAATAATATCGAAAAAACCACAAATCTACTAATCGTCATCTATATTATCATTGCTGATCCATGGTTGTGTTAACCATTCGGCAAGATTATCAGTTGCGAAAAAATCAATGGAGCTCTCTGAAGTTACATTATTTTCCATCTCTACACAAGACACTTCAACAAGTTCCGTTTCTTCATCCCAATCCTCTGTATTTCTTTTACGTTGATTTTTATGTAATATTTTAACGTGAGTAGTTAAGTGCGACTTTGCGCCAAATAAAGGCCACATTCACTGCATATGCGTTTAAAATTTTTAAAAACAGTCTGTTAGTTGATTGAAGTATTTTGAGTCAATAGTAGTTTCAAAATTCAAGATGTATTTCAAATCAAAATTTGTTACGCTGAGTATCAAAATTTTTATCGGAGTCCTATCTGTGGAATCTTTTTAAGGGGTCACAGTAGGTCTTAAATTCATTAAAAATGAAATTGTATTTTATGAGAATTCGGGTTAAGGCGGGTTTGTTATGATTTTTCACGTGTAGGACACCAGCCGGCGTATATTGATTCGATAAAACTCGAACGAAATAGATAAAAATATCAAATGACTTGCGCAGCGCTGCATAATACACTGGCGCGAAATTTAAAAGAGGGATAAAAAACAATAAATAAAATTTCATTTTTACTGGGTCCACGTGGATATTTGCTTTGACCCCCCCCCCCACCCCCCCAAAACTGTCCACGTGGTATATGGACGGCCCCTAATCTATAGCATCATATGCTATTGAATTAGCAACAAACGTCTTCGAACGATATTGAATATACCGTTTAATGTGACAAACTAATATTTCATTGATTCAATAACATTTTTTTCTCAGTGAATTATTTTTAATTGAATACATCACAGCACAGGATATTTAAGGATATTAATTTGCTTCCGGCGGTTTGGACATCCCTAAGATATCCTAAGTATATCCTAGGGATATCCAAACTGCCCCAAGAAAATGGATATCCTGATGATATCCCTGAGATATCTTTAAATATCCAGTGCTGCTATTTTACAAAAAATATTTTTTGCGTTGTTGCAGAATATTATTATTATATTATATGTCCTTTTTTGTTATTTTCGATATATTAATTAATTAATTAGGGAAGAATAGTTAGGGTTGGATAGTGGTTAGGGTTGAGCCATCGCGTTTACTTTATTTTATCACATTAGCGCCATCTGCCTGTGGGTAAGATGGGATACCCTATTCCTAATCCCTTTTTCTGTGTTATCTTAATCGTCTTGTTTTCAAATTTGTCACGTTCTTAAAATCTGTAGACATAAAAATTATTACTAAATATGAAAATAGTGAACTTTATGAATTTCGGTTTTGAGTAACAATTATAATGAAAGCAAATTGCCTTTAGAAAAAGTATCTATAAAACTTTATGGCAAAATGTCTAAACTCTAAATTGACCATTTGATAATCTTTACCGATGAGTTACCTGAACCTTTGGGACCCTTAATTAGTCTCCATCCCTACCAGAATTTCAACAACCTCCAACCAAAAATTCGTACCTACCTATTTTTCTAATTATAACCAATTACAACCTGAATTTTCCCTCCTCTTCCAATTTTCCACCACTTTTTTCTCGACACCCTTGTCGCGTTCTTTTTGGAAATTGTAAACATGGTTCTTTGAGCCGGATTCAAAAGGAAATTGAACTATTACACAACAAGTTGAGTGCGCAAACCGTGAAAAGAACAAACTAAAGCGTCGAATCATATTAGCATACATTGTTTCGAATTTTTGTGTCGTGTGACAATATCTCGTGTCATTCGGACAATTCATTGTGTCTTTTTGACATCTCTTGTGTCTTGACAAGAATTCTCGTCTAGGGTCGACAAATTTGAGTGTCCTTGTGACAAGTTATCAATAACGAACATTATTTTTATGAAAATTTAACGTGGTATTTCCGATAATTCTCGTTTCGTGTAATACGCAACTGTACCAGTTTGACATTTAATTATTTTACTTGATGATTAAAATATCAAAAATAAAACAAAAACAAAACAGAACATCGCGGAAGAGGAGTTAGCTAAAACGAATAACACATAACATTACTACGGACAACATTGAAGAGGTTTGAGTTCTAGGAGCAACTTACCGATTGTGACGCCAGATCATCAAACATCACGGAGGAAATTAAGGTAAACTTGTTATTTGTATCACCAATTATTCCTTAATTATATACCTGTTAATTTGATAATATTCGTTAATTTCACATTTTAATTTAGTGGTTTCAACATTTCGTGAGTTAAAACTGTGAGAAATAATAACAAAAAATATATATAATAAAATGTCGGAAGAAATAGCTAAATTAAAATTTAAAATCGCAAATACAAAAAGAAAAATAACAAACTTTGCTTTTATTGAAAATTACAATTTGCATCGTGATTTTCTAGTTGGAAGTCTGGAAAAAGAAAACAGGATGCAGACAATGCCTTTTCAGAATTTGAACTTGGTTTTTCCAAACTAGAATTACTTGCATAAGATCACTCATATTCAGATACTCGCACTGAATATGAGGAGAAATATTATGCTGTCTATAGTAAGGCAGTTTCATTATTAAATGAAACTACTCCTTCAATTAGAAATTCTCAGGAATCTTTCTCCTCTACGTCAACGCAAGGCACCATTCGCAAAACTCACCCAAATCAAATAATAAATATTAAACAGAATTTACCACGAGTTAATTTACCATCTTTTAACGATGCATATCAGTCATGGTTAAATTTTCACGATCTTTAATCACTCGTTCATGATAATGATAGCATACCGGATATTGAAAAATTATATCATTTAAAAGGTTGTTTAAAGGATGAAGCATTAGATGTTCTCACTTCAATTGAATTGTCCCTGATAATTACAAGGTTGCTTGGGCGTTATTAAAAGAGTGTTACGATAATCGGAAATGAATTCGTCAAACTCATGTTAGAGCATTAGTAAATATAAAAAGCATGTCACGGGAATTTTCTGTTCGCCCAGTCCTCGATCATTTACAAAAACACTTAAGAGCCCTTGAAGCCTTGAAAGAGCCGGTCGAAAAATGGGATACATTATTAATTGAAATAATTAGTCAAAGGTTAAATTCTTATACTCTAGAAAGGTGGGAAGATCATAGTTGTGAAATTGAAAATCCAACCACAAAGGATTTGATTACCTTTTTACAATGCCGTGCACCGTTTGAAGACAATAAAACGTCTTAACCAAATTCAAAGTCTCAAAATTCATCTGAGAAAAAATCTAAATCAAATTCTCGTTCCCAACAATCCTTTGCTACAGCTGTTTCAAAAAAAAATTGTACACAAAGTCAAGTTGAACACCGAATTTAACATTGCGAAATATTCCAAAAATTATTGCCTACTGATCGTTTTGAAGTCGTTAAAAAGCTAATCTTTGCATAAATTGTTTACACCAAAATCATTGTGTCGCTGATTGTAAAGGGTCACCATGTCGTCGATGTAATCAAACACATAACTCGTTGTTACATTTTGAAACACAAGAAGCAGCAGAGACATCAGGTAAATCGGAAAATGCTTCCGATTCGAAAACTGTAGTGAGCACTCATGTATTAAGTTCAAATGAAGGGTTACTGGCTACAGCTATAGTTAATTTAATTAATTCTCGAGGCGATTCCAAAATTTGTCGCGTATTCCTTGATGCCGGATCGGGAGTTGAAAATATTTCGACAAAAATAAAGCACTCCGTATCAGCTACAATTAAATCCAGAGTTAGTGAATATTCAAAGAAACTTGATATATAGCGTTAGCAGATCCCGAATTTCATAAATCATCCGGTGTCGATATACTTATTGGTATTCAACTATTTTTCAAATTAATGTGTGTTGGTCAAATCTCTTTAAAAAATCATCCTGATGCAGTATTACAAAAACACAATTAGGGTGGATAGTAGCAGGGGAATTAAAAGGTAATTCTTCAAGCAATCATTTTCAATCACATTTGATTAGACACACCACTCCCGTTGATTCAAATCTCACAAAATTTTGGGAGATTGAGGAAATATTACAGCAAAAATTTATTTCTAAAGAAGAGTAGGCTTGTGAGATTCTTTATCAACATAACACTCAACGCACTTCAAGCGGGACATATATGGTTAGATTACCGTTTAAGGAGAATAAAGAAAACTTATGTGAATCGTATAACATAGCACTTCGTCGTTTTTATTTTTTAGAAAAGCGTTTTGAGAAAAATCCAGAATTAAAATTAAGTTATTGTAATTTTTTAAAAGAATACGAAATTTTTGAACATCTATCGTTGATAAAAAATAACAATCTCGCTTCTTCTAGTTTGTTTCTCCCACATCATCCAGTACTGAAAGAGGATAGTCTTACTACCAAATTGCGCATTGTTTTCAACGGATCCGCAAGGACGTCAACTGGTATCTCTCTGAATGACACATTGATGGTAGGGCCTACAATTCAAGACAGGTTGACAGGTTGTGAAACTTACCAAGAAGCTGTAAATCTTCGCGACGATATTATTGTGTAACAATCAAAACGTTAAGTATACACTGGAATTCTCAAAAGGATACAATTTTTTTACAAAATCGATATTTCAAGCTTTTCCAACTCTCTGACAGAAATATCTATTCTGTCGATAATAGCAAAACTATTTGATCCTCTTGGTATGTTAGGGCCGGTTATAGTGAAAGCCAAATTAGTAATTCAATTGTTATGGAAAGCTGGTATTTCTTGGGATGAATCCGTGCCACAAAACATACACACTTTATGAACTGAATTCGAGGGTCTATTGCCTCTTTTAAATAACATTGAGTTTGAAAGACCCATAGTTACCTACAATTCTATTGAATTGCAACCTCACGGCTTTTGTGGTGCAAGTGAAAAGGCATATGGCACGTGTGTTTTTTTGCGTTCTACTGACGCTCATAGAAAGCATCATGTCTCGCTAATTTGTGCAATATCTTGAGTGGCTCCTGTAACTCCATTAACGCACCCTCGCTTAGAATTGTGCGCAGCTTTGTTGATGTGTCGTTTATACACAACAACCACACAAGCGTTTTGATTAAATATAAGAAAAACAGTTTTATGGTCTGACTCGACCATAACCTTGCATTGGATTAAAACAGAACTTCATTTGCTCAAAACGTTCGTTTCTAATCGAGTTACAGAAATTCAAAATCTGTCAAAAAACTGTAAGTGGTGACATGTGCCCACGCATGACAATTCAGCGGATTTTATTTCTCGAGGTCAAACCCCCAAGGAATTTTATAACAATACCATATGGAGGCACGGACCTGAATGGCTCTCTCGAAGCGAGCAATGTTGGCCTCAAGAATGGCCTCACCTTCGTGATATTCCCGAAAAGAAAACCTCCGCGATTTCATCTGCATGTGTAAGAGAAACTCATTTTGATAATCAAATTTTTGAAAAGCACAGTTCTCTCACGAAAATTAAAAGAATCATCGCTTATTTATTACGATTCATTAATAACATAAAAAAAGCATCTAAACAAATAGGTTTTAATGACGCCACAGAATTGGAACATGCTACTCAAACCATGATTTTATTAATACAAAATCAGTATTTACAAAGGAAATTATCTCTCTGCGCGAGGATAAATTTATCGATTATAAAACCAGTTTGATTCCATTAAAACCTTTCTTAGATAAAAACGGAATTCTCCGAGTAGGCGGTAGATTAGCAAATTCAGACTTGACCTATGACAAATAACACAAAATTATATTGTCATCCAAACATTACATTACTACGCTTATTATTCGCGAGGAACACGAAAGACTCAAGCATGCAGGTACACATGCAACCTTGTTTTCTGTCAGAGAACAATTCTGGCCGATCGATGGCAGAAATTGCACGCGACTAATAATTTATAAATGCGTACGGTGCTTTCGCGCTAAACCACGAGGTATTGAATATGTCATGGGGGATCTTCCGCAAGAGCGTGTATCTCATTCTCGACCGTTTAGTAAAGTAGGAATTGACTACAGTAGTCCATTGTTTATAAAAGACATACGTTTTCGTAATCGAAATAAACTAAAGATTTATATTGACGTATTTATTTGTATGAGTACAAAGGCAGTTCATATTGAATTGGTTAGCGATCTAACCTCAAAAGCATTTATAGCTTGCTTAAAACGACTTTTTTCTAAACGAGGAATATAACAAACCATTCACTCAGTCAACGTAACAAATTTTGTTGGTGCGAGTCGTGAACTTGTAGAACTGTATAATTTCTTCCAATCTTCTGAATACCAAGAAAATATGAATAATTTTTTCACTCAACAAAGAGTGACTAGGAATTTTATTCCTCCCAGAGCGCCTCATTTTGGAGGGCTGTGGGAAGCCGCGGTAAAATCATTGAAACACCACCTGACTCGCACGGTGGGGAACACATTATTAACTTATGAACAATTGGAAACATTTGTTATCGAAATTGAAGCCATATTGAATTCCAGACCTATTTCACCTATGTCTTTCGAACCTAATGACATACAATCCTTGACTCCCGGCCATTTCCTAATTGGTGGTCCAATCGACTATCTGCTTGGCAGCACGCGCAACAACTTTGTCAACATTTTAGAAACAGGTAATATAAGGAATACCTGCACCAGCTTACCATACGTCACAAGTGGCAATCCAAAGGCAATCAAGAAATTAAAATCGGAACAATGGTTATCATCAAGGAAGCCAATCTCCCCCCTTACAGTGGAAATTAGGGCGTATAATCACCACACATCCTGGTTCTGACAATCTTGTCAGAGTAGTGACTTTAAATATCAATACAAGGGAATATAAACGCTGTGTCAAAAAACTTTGCCCTTTACCTATTGATAATTGTGCTAGTGTGGAAAAAATAAAAAGTTAAAGACAATAAGTATTGATCATTTGTTTAAATACAGTTACAAATAAGCATAATTGGGTAGATCTAATTAAAATAATTGCTATTTGATTAATGTTTTCCTACTAGACTGCAAAGGGGTTAATATTTATTAGATGTTCTTTAGAGTTAAGGGTGGTTATTTAAAATTTATTTTGGAGACGTTTAAGACCTTAAATTCGACAGTCATATGTACGGAAACAAAGGTGTTAAGAATTTAATCCAAATTTTACGGATGTGGTGTTAAGAGATAAGGGTGGTTTTTCAATATTCTAATTTATGACTAAAATATTTAGGGGATGGTTTTTGGGTGTAAGGGTGCATTTTTTAAAATTTCATTTAGAGCTACTTAAAAGCCTTAAAATAACCATAGATTACATCAAAGAAAAATTACAAAATTAAAAATTGTTGATATTGAGAGGGTGGTTTTGGGGTTAAAGGGGTAGTTTTTTGAAAAATTATTTTGGAATCCTGTGAAATGACTTACATTAGCCCAAAATTTTTAAAAAAGAAAACCATTATAAAGCAAGTTCAAATGTAACGAGGGTGGTTTTAAGAGTTAAGGATGGTTTTCTGAAAATGCAATTTTAAAGATATTAAGAGCCCTTAATTAATTGACCAATTTTTCTTGATACACTACCGTCCGAAATTGTGCGAACTCTGCTTTTTCAACAACTATAAAACTGTTCAAATCTTCAAAAATATTAAATCTAAAATTTTTTCCTCTTTATTTTATTAAAGCTAATAAAATTCTGAAAGAAATGACACCTTGACAAAGAGAATATGTTAATTTATCAATTAGATATCTAAGAAAAACCCAATTTTCAATGTTTTTACTATTATTTTTATTTCTCTGGCAAAATTTAATATTTTTAAACGTTCTTAGGCTCATTGAAATCGTATTTTGTTATGCAATTCAAATTATATAAAACAATTCATGTACACATTCTTCGCTAGCGTATGCAAACCTTGAAAGTTGGCTCATAAAATGTCAAAAAATTGTGATTAATATTTATATGACAAAAAATGATCAGTAAAATGTATAAATCTTAAATTTACTTACATAAATCAGAGAAGTTTAGAATGATATATTTACTTGATTTTTAAACATTATATTTTATTGTAGAATTAAATTTAAATTTTTTGCCATTTTATGAGCCAACTTTCACGGTTTGCATACGCTAGGGAAGAATGTGTACATGAATTGTTTTATATAATTTGAATTGCATAACAAAATACGATTTCAATGAGCCTAAGAACGTTTAAAAATATTAATTTTTGCCAGAGAAATAAAAAAAATAGTAAAAACATTGAAAATTGGGTTTTTCTTAGATATCTAATTGAAAAATTAACATATTCTCTTTGTGAAGGTGTCATTTCTTTCAGAATTTTATTAGCTTTAATAAAATAAAGAGGAAAAAATTTTAGATTTAATATTTTTGAAGATTTGAACAGTTTTATAGTTGTTGAAAAAGCAGAGTTCGCACAATTTCGGACGGTAGTGTATATAACAAGCATTATTATTCTATTATCTTGAATGAACAGGCGGGCAATAGTTAAATTCCTAAATACCGCAAAATTCAACATTCAAAGGGTGGTTTCTAACCTTAAAATTGAATCTTGGCAGATAAAAAAAACGTATTTAATATTTTTCCATATTCTAACTGAAAATCCTTGGCCGAACAAAATCGGTGAGTCCGGGTTCAGTAGTGTTACTTGTAAGTGAAAAAAAGTTGATCGGGTCGGGCTGTAACTTGCACATAGTTTATCCCTAGGGGTAAGTCCTTTCCCAAGAAGCACGTAATATAACCTCAATATCAAGGTAATATTACATGTAAGATTCGTAATATAACGTTGTAATATTACAGTAATCTTACAGTGATCTTAAAATGTCCGCCTCAAGGTAATATTACCGGTAATGTTACTGTAATATTACGCGCTAATATTAAGGTAATATTACATAGTAATATTGCAGTAATTTTATACCGTAATATTAAGGTAATATTACAAGAGAATATTACAGTAATATTATGGGAACATTTCTTTACGAAAAAAATATACCCATCCAGGGAATCGAACCCCGAACTCAAAGCACACGAGTCCAGAGTTTTACCAACAAGCCAAATTGACTTATAATATATTTACGTTTTTTATGCTTTATGAATAACTCAAATCAGTCTGTAATATTACTGTAATATTACCGTTAATATTACTGTAATATTACCGTTAATATTACAGTAATATTCCCGGTAATATTACCTTGAGGCGGACATTTTAAGATCACTGTAAGATTACTGTAATATTACAGCGTTATATTACGAATCTCACGTGTAATATTACCTTGATATTGAGGCTATATTACGTGCTTCTTGGGTTGACGTACCACGAAGTATTGTTAGGTGTTTTTAAAACTAAAGGAGAGAGAGGGGGTTGAATTTTTTTGAAAAATTTAAACAGTGAATTTTTGAAGACATATCGAGATATTAATTAATTAATTAATGTTAATAAAAAATGAAATATTGCTCAAATAAATAAAGTTATTGCAATCCTGAAGGTACCAATTGAAAGCTGACGTAATTCCGCACCCAACGAGCCTTATATGGACTATTTTCGATTAGAGGATTTTTTATAAACAATTGCCATGTTAGCCAATTGTTTATTAACAATCCACTAACCCAAAGTACTTCATATAGAGCTCGTTGGATGCGAAATTATGTCAACTTTTATTTATTAACGTCAGAATTACGATAACTTTATTTGTTATATATCAGTTGTAAATATATCAGTTTTTATTAACCTTGATAGTTAATTCATTAACTAAAAATTGCAAATATTATGTAAATAAACAAAAAAAAAATGTTGAAATATATGTTTTCCAAATTTATTTTTTTTGTGATCTTTCGATTGGTGAAAAAAAATTCAAAATTTGACCATTTTTTCTGCAAATCGAAAATTTTTTAATTTTTTTTTAAGTTCGGTCTTTTTTTTAATTAATTTTTTTTAAGTTAAAAAATTCTGAAGTTACTAAATGAAAGTACACATAATTCCGCATCAAACGAACCCTATATGAAGTACTTTGGGTTAGTGGATTGTTAATAAACAATTGGCTAACATGGCAATTGTTTATAAAAAATCCTCTAATCGAAAATAGTCCATATAAGGCTCGTTGGATGCGGAATAACGTCAGCTTTTAATTGGTACCTTCAGGATTGCAATAACTTTATTTATTTGTGAAATATTTCATTTTTTATTAACATTAATTTTAAAAAATCACTGTTTAAATTTTTCAAAAGAATTCAACACCCTCCCTCTTCGACAGTTTTTGAAAAAACCTAACAATACTTTGTGGTTAAATTACTCACCCCTAGGGCTAAACTATGTGAAAGTTACAGACCGATCCGATCAACTTTTTTTTCACTTAGTTCACTACAGAAATTTTACTCCCTATTTATATAATATTTACAATTTTATGTAAATATAGTTTTTTGTAATTATAGTAAAAATTAATTAAAAATTTTTTTTAATATACAGGAACGTAATATTTTTAAAGTAGGTTGAATAAACGATATTTTTTAAAAAAATTTAGTGATACAAGAACTGGTTAAATTAATGAGAAAAAAATCAAAAACTTATAACTATAGATCTTTTGACACTTTTAAACAAAAAAAAGTAGTAACACAGTAAATTCCATGTGCTTTTCCTGGGAGTTTTCCCAGGTGGACTGTGCATTGGTTGACCGTTTCAAAACCCAGGAATTTCTCACCTGGGCTAACCCTGCTAGGCTCCACCTAAAAGCTGGGAAGCCCACTTGGGTCCCATCTCACATTTCCACACGGGATACTTTGAAAAGAGTCTAAAAAGTCGTGCAATCCGAGGCCTGAATTTTGCATAATAATATGTAGGTACATAAAAACGTTTACAAATTTTGTGTTTTCAAACGCGGCTGGAAAAAAATTCTTACACGAAATATAAAAATTATAAAACCTGATGAAAAATTCAAGAACTTCTCCAGGTTTTCCAGGTAAAAAGAAAATTTAAGGACTTTTACAGGTTTTCAAGGAATTCCAGGTCGTAAGACACCCTGACACAGCTCACAGAATTTGAAGCAGTTATTCTACAACTATACTGTTTTAATCTGAATCAGTGAGATCGAATGATTGCAATTCTGTGACTCACTTTCAACTGATTTTCAGTGAAGATCATTGTTTGAATTAGTGAAATTTCACTAATTTCCAGTGAATTTTAACTGATTCCCAGTTAATTTCTCAATGATGTTAAATCAGTGACCCACTTTTCACTGATTCAGATTAAGAGAGTAACCTTTTTCCATTAATTATTAATTTTTTTTTTAATTTTTAAAAATATTTACTATAAATCTTTGCGTCTAGCTTAAAAATTGTATAATTTAAAAACTAAAAACACCACTTTTGCAAATAGAAGAAAAAATTCTTCAGTCATCAGAGATTGCAGTGCAAAAAAAATTGCAATTCGAAAGTGTCTATCTTTGACAAAACTCACTTTCTAAATTTAATTTTAACTTTTTTGTTGCTTCTGTTATAGGTACGTTATTTTTGACCACATATTTAAAAAATTTGAGAAAAAGTGAACAAATTTCACATATAGCATAATTTTTTATTCATTAGTACAATAGATAAGAAAATGTTTTAAAAATAAAATGCCTTTGATGACGTTAAATTTAAAAAAATCATAATTTCATTCATTTTTATCAAATAAAAAAATACGTATTTTCTTATTTTTCATATAGATTTCAAAAAAAAATGTTTCGGGGAAAAAAAAATTTTGAATTACAATTTTCCGTGGAATGCCCCATATATATATATCCTTTTGTTTCCCCGTGGAGGAAGCTTTGTAGTCCTTTCGTTTATAAAATTTTTAAAAATGCTGAAAACAAATTTTCCTCTATATAGAAACATGTTATATGAGATCCTGATCAATTGTCCGGATGTATGTACGTGTGTGTGGATCGTTTTTGTGAACACGATATCTTTAACAGGTTTTAATCTCTCAAAAATGACGAGAGGATTTTTAAAAATACCCCCCAAAAAAAATTCTATCGTCTTTTTTCCAAAATTTTTTTTTTAATTGAAAAAATTTTTAAATAGAAAAATTTAAGGTAATATATAATATAATCGTCTTCCTTACGTCAAGACGAATCGTTTAGTATATACAAAGTAAAGATTTGATTGAAATTTAAAAAATAAAATATTCACATTTTAGATAAAAACTGTTATGTTTATTAAAATTCAAGTTTATATATGAAATAATTTTATTCCCTGCATTAAAACGAATCGATTGATATATATAAAGTAAAGATTTGATTTAAATTTTAAAAATATAGAAAAATTGAAAAATCAAAAATTCATATTTTAGATAAAAAATTTTGTGTTTTTTTAAATTCAAGTAAACCCTCTCCCTGTACTAGTGACCGTTATCGACAAGAACCCGTGTAGAAAAATTTCGTGGCGCTGGTAGGACACTGGACAGACTGTCTAACGTCTCTATAGACCCAGGCCAGACGGTCTTGTCGAGCCCCTGATCAGAAGTGGAACGAAAGTTCCATGCTACGGTCTAGAGTTAGACAAGCTGGCCAGGTCTTGATTCTCGCGTTCAATAATTCTTAATAATAATAGTAGTAATAATAATAATAATCCTATTAATATTACGTATTATTATATTTATAGATAAAATTAAAACAATATTAGTATTCATTAATAATATGATTTTAATTTATTAATAATAAGGAGATAAGTTGTATTGGAATCTTATAAGTCAAGACAACTTACCTACTCATTTAATTATTATTAATAATTTCAAAAAAAATTTATTATTATTTAATTAATTTAATCCGAAGTTTTTTACTATTTTTGTTTCATCACTTAAGATTAATTAACAACACCTGTGGAAATAACACCTAATTTAATTTGAAAAATCTCGCTCGCACTGGGCACCGAACCCACGACCTAACACTCGCAAACCTACAACGCTAACCACGGGGCCACGCTGGCTACTTGGCGACAATCTGTTAATACCGGTGATGTTTTTGGCGCGCCTTTATGCTAAATTCAAAATGTTTTTATCCCTAAATTACATACATATTTTTAATATAATTATAAAATTATTTCTATTTATATAAAAGCCATATCCATTGCCTTTATTGTTAAATATATTATAATATATATTAATAATAATATTGTTTTTTAACGTTATATTAATGATTTATCATCTCTACAATGTATCAAATAATAATTCTTTAATTATTACAATATTATAGGTATAATTATAATGAATAATATTGTAATAATACATAATAAAGATGATAAATTATTATAATATAAACCGTGTGGAAAAATTTTGTGGAAGTCTAGCATCTAGAAATAGTCTTACCAGTCATAGGCAATCCCGTCTAAACTAGTCGGTCTTGCAATTCGCTAAGAAGCGTTTCAATAGACGTAGTCGAGTTCGTCTTATCTAGGCCGTTTTTCAAGACTCAAGCCAGCGACTTTACAGCGCTATTTGACAAACGTGTAAGTTATGGTCGTTTGCGATTGTCAGCGTATTTTTACAGTTGTTGCACTTTTGTGAAATTCTTTTTTTTGTAAAATGCTTTTGTAAAATACTTTTGTAAAATACTTTCGTGAAATACTTTTGCGAATTACTTTTGTAATTGTGTACAAATATTATTAAATAATATATTTTTTACAATTTTTACTAATTACAATTTAATATATTTTATAATTAGTAATTAATATTATTTAAATTAATATATATTGTACAATTGGATATGTCGAATTTGGGTGTAATAAATTTTAAATATATTTTTAGTTTTGTTAAAAACTACTTTTTAGTTTGAGGTTATGTTAATGGATATATAATATAAAAATAAATAAATTCGTGACAAAGTTTTTTCTTCGATTAAAAAAATAAATTTCAAAAATCTATAAAAAAAACAAAAGAATATTTTTATTGAAATTAACAGCAATATATAAATATAATTTAAATAATATTAATTACTAATTATAAAATATATTAAATTGTAATTAGTAAAAATTGAATTAGAGAAATTTATAGCTTCCTCCACGAGAAAGCAAATTTTTTGCTTGACACAATGAGGAAGCAAAATGATTATGAAATAAACATAAAGGACCTCCTCCTTGTTATATCCATATAACCAGTCGCGTTAGTAGGTATTTTCTTGAAAAAGGACATGTTTTCGTAAATTCGCTTTTTCTGAAAACAACGTTTTATGATCTGACTGACAAAAAAACTGTTGCACTGATTATGCTAAAATTTTTATGGCTTATTCTACACATATACCGCTATAGGCCAAACTACAATCATAATATACTCGGTTCGGAACCCTATTAATATCGATTTTTTTGAAATCGTGTACAGGCCCCCCCCCCCTAGCGGCCACACAAATTTATTTGGAGGGCTGAAATTTACTACGCATATGTATTTTTGCGTGTAGATTACAGGAAAAATATAGCGAACTTGATTGGAATTGATTAACATAGAGTTGTCAAGGAAAAACCATGAATTTTCAAGAAAAATGACTAAAAATGATTATATACCCCCTCTAGTAGCCACATCTTTTCACATAGAAAACTCATATTTGGTATACTTATGTATTTTTACGTGAAAATTACAGAAAAAATATAGCGAGGACGATTGGAGTTGATGGTCCTGGTGCTGTCAGGAAAGAACTGATAGTAATAGAAAAAATCATGAATTTTCTCCCAAAAACGATGAAAATTTTATCTAAAGGGCATAAAATTTATTTATTTTTACGCATTCCTGTGTGTAGATTAGAGAAATAATTTAACAAACATGATAAGAAATTGTTTTAATTAAGTTTTTTTCGAAAAAGAAAATTTTTTTAAAAAAGTGGACTTTTTCCATAAGTTTTTTATTCGTTTCTCTGTTCTATGTATTTTTTTCTCTTCCTCCTATTTTTCCTTTTTTAATTCGATATTCTATTCACATTTTTTTTAAGTGTTTATTTTAATTGAAAATAAAATTCGACAAGTACGAGTTAAACTCGCACTGAAATCGAGGGTTCCGTACACGGAGCGAACTTATTTGGTATAAAAACATATGTTTAAAAAATGTAAGTTTTGTATGTCAAATAATATAAGTGATACAAAAAGGAACAATTTTCTTAAGATTTTTTAAAAAATTGTTCCTTTTCGTATCACTTACATTATTTGACATATAAATCATGAAAACAAACAAAGCTTTGTAGTCCTTTAGTTTATAAAAATTTTCAAAATGGCGAAAACAAATTTTCCTCTATAAAGAAACATGTTATATGAAATCCTGATCAATTGTCCGGATGTAAGTATACCCAAGAAGCACGTAATATAACCTCAATATCAAGGTAATATTACATGTAAGATTCGTAATATAACGTTGTAATATTACAGTAATCTTACAGTGATCTTAAAATGTCCGCCTCAAGGTAATATTACCGGTAATGTTACTGTAATATTACGCGCTAATATTAAGGTAATATTACCGGTAATGTTACTGTAATATTACGCGCTAATATTAAGTTAATATTACATAGTAATATTGCAGTAATTTTATACCGTAATATTAAGGTAATATTACAAGAGAATATTACAGTAATATTATGGGAACATTTCTTTACGAAAAAAATCTACCCATCCAGGGAATCGAACCCCGAACTCAAAGCACACGAGTCCAGAGTTTTACCAACAAGCCAAATTGACTTATAATATATTTACGTTTTTTATGCTTTATGAATAACTCAAATCAGTCTGTAATATTACTGTAATATTACCGTTAATATTACAGTAATATTCCCGGTAATATTACCTTGAGGCGGACATTTTAAGATCACTGTAAGATTACTGTAATATTACAGCGTTATATTACGAATCTCACGTGTAATATTACCTTGAGATTGAGGATATATTACGTGCTTCTTGGGTATGTGTGTGTATATATATATGGACCCCTTTTTGTGAACACGATAACTTTAACAGGTTTTAATGGATTTGGGTAAAATGTGGTAGGCTTATTTATCACATTAATATCTCAAAATGGACAAAAGGATTTTAAAAAATACCCCGAAAAAAAAATTTATCGTCTTTTTACCAAAAAATTTTTTATTATCGAAAAAATTTTTAAATAGCAAAACTTAAAGTGATATATAATAAAATCGTATTTCTTACGTCAAGACAAATCGATTAGTATATATAAAGTATAGATTTGATTAAAATTTAAAGAATTAATGAAAGTTAAAAAATCAAAAATTCACATTTTAGCTAAAAAATTTTGTATTCTCAAATGTTTATATTATTATATTATTTATGTATGTTTATTTCAATGTTAATGCTTTCTCCACGAGGAAGCAAATTTTTTTGCTGATCGTAAAGAGGAAGCAAAATGTTCATATAATGAACATCTGAATTTACAACTTGTTTTTATTTATATTTAACCAATTTTTTTAACAATTGAAGTTGAAATAAAAGGTTAAAAAATGAAAAAAGTCAGCTATATTGTTTTTTTCATCGAAAATAGTTGATCTGGTAGAATTTTATTTTTTCGATGCCCTGAATTTTAGATATCGTGTCAGCCAATCACAAGTAGGGGTATTTTCAGACGGCCATGGCAGCAAGATAAATTAAAGTTTAGATCGTACACTTTAAGACTTACATTAGCAAGATTAAAAAAAAATTTGAAATTTTTAAAAAAATGGGGGTAAAGACCCAAAAAACTGCATTTTTAAGGTAAGTTATTTTAATTATTTTTTCCCCCTAAACCTGACTTGCTGGAGACTTCTATATAGGCTTAAATTAAAGTTTAAAACATACATTTTAAGGCCCATGAGCACATAATAAAAAAAATTTGAAATTTTGAAAAAAGTGTTGGTAATAATCCCAATAAACTTTTTGGGTGACTAGAACATAATTTTTTTCAAATTTTTTTTTATCTTGCGCATATTAGTCTTAAAGTGTAAGATATAAGCTTTAATTTAAGCCTATATAAAAGTCACTATCACGTCATAGGTTAAGGAGAAAAAAATACTAAAAACCCTCAAAAACATGTATTTTAGAGACTTTACCCCTACTTTACTCAAAATCCTAACATGATACGCAATTTTGGAACCCGGGATCATGTTCAGCACATAAAAATAAATTGGAAACCACACTGATATATCAAAAAAATACCTTGTAGACCTGTGTAGTTTAAAATCCTTTAGGTATAAAAAGTTTGAAGTACATAAAATATATTTTGTAATAAAAAAATGTTTAATTAATGCGAGCTACGGACAATTCTAATTGGGAAAAGATTAGGTTAAGGTTAAAGGTTAGTTACAAATATCCACCATTCTGTTTATTTTAAACTTCCTGTAATGTTACAGTGAGCTTACATTACCATTAATAATTATAAATTATTATTAATTTTAAAGATATGATGTATTTTTTCGTTACGACTTATAATTATAATAATATTCGACATTAAAAACTTGTTTTTCTTTTCTTTTAATAAGTCATAATTTTGAAAATTTAAATTAAAAAAAAATTAAATTAAAATTAAATAAAAAAATAAATTATAAATAATAATAATAATAATAATAATAAATTAAATTAAATTAATTAAAATTTTAAAATTATGACTTATTAAAAGAAAATAAAAACAAGTTTTTATTGTCGAATATTATTAATT
The DNA here is from genome assembly GCF_019393585.1 of Leptopilina boulardi. NCBI lineage: Eukaryota > Metazoa > Arthropoda > Insecta > Hymenoptera > Figitidae > Leptopilina > Leptopilina boulardi. The sequence continues at coordinate 383,035 of NW_026137880.1, read as the reverse complement.
ATTATTAGTTAAAAGAAAATCTTTGCGCATGTATAATTAATTATTATATTTATTAACATTTGTTAATAATAATGTAAGCTTATAGTATTTTACAACCTTGCACTGTAAGCTCACTATATAGCGGAAATTTGTAACTCACTTTAAACTTACCTGAAATTCACAATGTAACCTTACATTCCATTTCTATACAACAATACATTTTGTGTGTGTAAACAATTACAGAAATGACTAGACTGACATTCCATGCTTACCGTGTTTGATTGTCGTTAGAGATTACTATTAGTTTACAATGAAAGATTACAGTAGATTATGTATAAGCTGAACTTAATATGAATGAATATACTGTAACACTTATTTGTACTTATTTATATTTTTATGTATATTTCCAACTTAAAATGCTCTTATGGTATTAGCTTACTGTGAGACGATCATTTAATGCTTACTGCTATTTTACCTTAACTTTATAATTTTAATATTGATAAATATTTTTATAGGCTTAAGATAAGCTTCGAGTATTATTTACATTGTGTTATGAAGGTAATGTTATCAAAAATCTATTTAAATGTATGGATTTTTAAATCAATTTCACAGAAAACAAAATAGCTAACTAATATTCTTAATTTAATTCCTATTAAGTTATCACAAGTATGTAACGTATTTAAAAAGAATTATTAATATATCTTTCATTCATTGAAATAAAATTTTTTAATTTTCTTTTTTATTATAAGTAGTTTCTCATTATACTCTCTTAATTTGTTCTGATGAATACATTGTGAAACATAGATATTCATTATCATATCAGTTTAAATATTTTAGTAATTTTCTCTCAAGATAAACTTAAATTGTTATTAAACACATTTGCTTAACATGGAACATGTGACTCTTATTTTTAATAATTACCATTTTACTTTTAATATTTAAAAAAAATGTTAAATTCTTTTAGTTATTTTATATCATTTATTATTTTTATAAAATAAAAGTAAATCAGAAATTCATGCACTGATTGAACTGAATTAAGTTAAAAAAATTGCATATATTGTTTAGGAATTTCGTATAAATGTTTCACAATGTTTTTAATATTAAAACATAAGTTACTGTGTACTAAACTGCAATCATTCACTGAATTATTTATATTATAAATTAATTTAATAATGTATATTACAAATCGTTCTTTAAAAAAGTACAAGTATAATTTCAATATACAAGTTGATTTTTTCTTTTAAAATAAAATAAAATTTTATTGTTCTAAAAATATTAGAAAACTTATTAAATGTTTGAAAAATTACACTCCGGTGTACAATATATACGCGCACTTTGCATGTTTACCGGAGAATTGTCTCGAAGCAGTTACACTTGACACTTTCCATAGAACTAAAAACGACTGATGTGTGATCTGGCATAGCTACAGAACACACTACTCATTGTAGATATGTTCTGTGATTTTTAAATGACGTTCAGAAAGAATGTGAGTGGGGATTCTTGTGAATTCGACATTCAAAGTGCTCATTTTTAAGAGGATGGTACGTTTCTTTTTAAATGATGTCTAATAAAATTGATGAAACTTTAATATAATGCACAATTTTTATATATATTAAAAAATATTAATTACTTACACTTTTTTATTTGTTATTGCTTCAATGTATTTCTCATATTATAAATATCATTTTAAATTACAAACATTTGTAATAAATAAAAATATGATAAGAGAAAGATTTTGGAACTTCTAATATTTAGTAAATAATAATGTCAATAGAATTTACGATTTGAATTGAAAACACTAAATCTTTTATCACATATTATTCAGAATGTATCAAACATAATTAAAGAAACCATTGAAAATTTTATAGAAAATTTTGTTAGTTTTTTAATTATATTATATCCTAATGGAAATTTTATAACTGGCGCAGCAGCACGACTGTACTTGACAGCTTTGGCATAGTACTGTAAACCAGTTATGGCCCGACACTGGCGTAATACCAAGATGAAAAAGATAATCAGTACTCACATCCACATTTGGTGCAGTACTAACTGCCAGTATATTGAAATCTAATACTGGTGCAATAATGTCGCAACACTGGGAACTGGATTAATATTTTTACCCTTCTACAAGAAAAATGAAACATTTACCCAGATAGCACAACTTTTTGCAGCAAATTTGCAATGCCAAATTATAAGTTTACAATGTAAATTTGCTGCAAAACTGTGGCAAATAGCTATATGTCCTGGCTTTGCGAAGTTCGCATTGCAAGTTTGCAGAAAAATTTCTCAGAAAAATTGCAGGAAAATTTTATGACAAATTTTAAGAAAACTTGCGGACATTTTTCGACAAAAATTAAAAAATGTCATTGTTGTAAATATGATGATATTTTGTTACTGCGACTAAAATCTATTGCGCAGCCCTAAGTGCCAAAGAAAACTACTGCGCATGACATGAACTTGAGCAAATTATCAGCAAATTTTCTTCAAGTTTGCCATAAAAATTTTCTGCAAATTATATGTAAAATTTTTCTGCAAACTTCGCAAAGCGTGGACATATAGCTATTTGCCACAGTTTTGCAGCAAATTTACATTGCAAACTAACAAATTTGGCATTGTAAACTTGCTGAAGAATTGCTGCAAATTTTTGTGCTATCTGGGTATACAAAACTATTCAACGACTGTACTTACAATAATGCGATTTTAATTATATGATAAAATAAACTCCATATCTCATCCCAAGTAGGAAATGTCCGTAGCTCGCCGGAATTAAACACCAGCATGGTACTGACCCAATACTGGCCGTCAGTATTGACTTTAAGTACTGGCAGTGTACCGACCTATACACCGAATCTGTAATATGTCGTAGGTAATAAAATATTAAACCTAACCAGTACTGGCAGTACACTGTCATATACACCGAATCAGTATTATGTCGGTGATTAAAAACATTAAATAAAAGTCTTAAAATTGTTCTAATCGGTAGAACATTTTCAATATCAATGGATACTTAAAAGAAAATTTTTTTTTTAGTTTAGTTAACCTCAAAACTGGATTCTCTGTTGCATTTTTTTAATCGCAGTTGAGGCAGAAATTTTCATCATGGAACAGATAACAATCATGTCCATGATGTTTTTTTATTTAAAATAACTGACAACAGCGAATCCAGTTTTGAGGTTAACTAAATTAAAAAACAATTTTTTCTTTGAAGTATCCATTGATATTGAAAATGACATACCTGTGATGTCGAAACGTTTATCTGACGTCGTTGGAAGTGTATATATATTTGCAATGACTAAAATAAAATTATTACTTATTAAAAGAAAAGAAAGACAAGTTTTTAATGTCGAATAATAGGTAGAAAACGATGATTTTTTATTAATATTGTTTATTTAATGAATAATAAACGATAAATAGTTAACTCTTTGTGTTTCCATTTTTGTTGTTAAAAGTAGAAAATCTCTAATTTATTATCACATTTCTTAATACTCGATAGTTCTTCATAATTCGATATATTTTATGTATTCTTAAATTAAATTTTCAAACTTTTTTACCATTTATATTTTACGGTCGTCTTTTATTAACTTATTTTTAATTATGTAATTCATCAATCATTTCTTTTGTTTTAATATAATTATTTGTGGTGCAAATAATTTATTAATAATATTCAACTGAAATTGATATACAGTTTTATTTCATAAAATCTTTGAAATAATTGTTATAAATTTTTGTGAGGTAAAAAAATCCAAGAATGAATTCATTTTATTTTCGTGATCAATAGATAGGGGAAGGTGGGGGAATTGAAGCCTCTTAAGGACAATAATTAAAAAAACCAACTTATTATTATAATAAAATATTGTTTAGGTCATTTTTTACTCCTTTTGCTTCCTCGTGGAGGAAGCTTTGTAGTCCTTTCGTTTATAAAATTTTTAAAAATGGTGAAAACAAATTTTTCTCTATATAGAAACATGTAATCCTGATCAATTGTCCGGGTGTTTGTGTGCGTGTGTGTGTATGTGTGTGTGGTTCGTTTTTGTGAACACGATATCTTTAACAGGTTTTAATGGATTTGGGTAAAATTTGGTAGGCTTATTTATCATATTAATCTCTCAAAAATGACAAAATCCTGACGTGATACGTAATTTTAGAACCCGGAATCATGTTCAGGACACAAAAATAAATTAGAAACCACTCTGATATCTCGAAAAATTTCCTTGTAGCCTTGTTGTTGGTGAGACAGACAAACAGATAGCGCTTATGAAAATTGCACTGAATTTAATCATAAATGTTCGAAATGTAGTCAGAACAAGAAAAAAAGACTTTAATCCCTTTAAATTAAAAATTTTGATAAAGCGAAAAGCTAAAAATTGATTTTAAAGTATTGGCCATCTCCCCCGTACATTCCGGGAGAGATGGCCAAACGCGTTTTTTTAAAAATATTAATTTTAAGATTGTTTGCATTTAAAAAATTTCTCATTTCTATCATTTTTTGTAAGTTAAATGTTCAATGTTTAATTATCAATAAAAGTTAATACATAAATCACTTTCTTTTTATTTTTACAGACCTTTAAAAAAACTATGGCCAACTCCCCCGGACTTACCCTATGAGGTATTCCATGCCAAATCGGAGACCATTTGGCTTTTGCACCTCAGATCATTTTAAAAAATTTTTTCCTTTTAGTACTCATGAAGACTAGCTTTCACGATTATTTTCAAATTTTTTTAACAAGCCCTTTAGGAGATATCAATTTTTGAAAAATTACGTCACTTTTTTTGAGATGCTTGTCCTTTCGCTAAAAATTGACCAAATTGGATCAATCTTCTATCAAATTTTTTGTTTTTAAACGTACTTTCCAAAAAAAATATTGAAAGTTATTTTCGAAAATAATTTCTATTAGATTTTTGAGATTTAAGACTAAAAATTCATTTTTGAACCTGTGTGTATCTATCGATTTTTTTCAAAATTTTTTTACAAAAACTGCTCTAAATTTGACGACTTTTGAGCCTAGTCCGATAATGGGAAAACGATGGGAACTATTTTTTTCGAATTTTCAAATTTTACGTTTTTAATTATCTGTATGGAAATCAAACAATAATCATTTTCTCTCATTCAAACCCAACGATTATTGTTAGTTTTATAAAAAAATTAGTTTAGAAAATAAATAATAAAGTAATATTTTAATTATTTATCTAAAATTTTGTTTTATTTGTAGAAGTTATTAAGCAATTTAAAATGAATGATTTTCAAAACAATACCAGATAACTTGATAATTAATAAATATGAATGAAATCTTTAATCACAAATTAAGAATTAAAAAATAAATTTGCAGACTAGGAAGATCAAAACATGAAAAAAACGATAGATTCCTGTTTTAAAACAGAAATTTTTTTCAAAATCGCGGAGTAATAGCGTGCGCTGAAGAATACGAAAACGCGACTTGCGCACTGTTACTCCTGATTAATATTCATCATGTTTTTACATGACACGCTATAAAGACTAATAAAATATGTTTTTAGGTTAAATTTGATTGCGATATTTTCGCACTTGTTCCCATGGTGAATATTAATCAGGAGTAACAGTGTGCAAGTCGCGTTTTCGTACACCCAGAGAAAAAATTTATTAGTTTTGAATAAAAACATATATTTAAATCATTCTTATTTATTTATTTATCTTATTTATTTCAAATAAATATTTTATTTAAATTAAATAAATAAATGTTTGTTTGAAATTGTCGTATATGTTTCTTACAAATAAACAATATTATTAGTACTTTTTAAAAAGGTACATTTGTGGCAAATAAATAATATATTTAATTCAAATAAAAGTTTATTCGAGTTCAACGCAAGCATGCGCAGAATACTGTATACGATATAACTTTAAGGGCGCACTCACACCTCTGGCTGCCTGCACAGGCAGCCAGTGAGAGCCAATCAGAGAGTCAGTAGATTTAAATTTGAATTTTCTGTCTCTCTTACTCTTGTACGTTTTCTGCGTGGTGGGAGGCTGCCTGTGCAGGCATCCAGAGGTGTGAGTGCGCCCTAAAGATGTCGGACGTAGTGAAAACGAGGTGACAGATTAACGCGACCAAGCAGTTGTTTGTACAAGGATTGATTATTATTTGATTAAAACAAATACTAATTTCAGGATAATTAAAGAAATGTTTTTATTCGCGAGTGTTTATTAATTAAATCACACTTTCCTTTTATTTTGAGTGCCTTTCTCCCTGTTGTGTCTCAAATGTGAAGCAGAATTCAAATCAACTTATCATTGACACAGAGAAATGGAAATTGTTATGTTTCAACAATATCCACGGAACATACAAAAAAATAACCACGAAATGTAAAAATTTAAGATTTTCAATTTGAATCATAAATTTTAATTATATCAATTCCAGAATATTTGGCTGAATACCAGGCAATTTTGCAATTAAATATATTACATTCAAAACTTTTTATTTATTTGTCCTGAATATAAAATATATTTGTAGCAAATAAAAATTTATTTGAGACAAAGAAAACTTTAGTAGGCTCTGAGACAAATATCCATTTTTATTTAAGTCAAATATATTTTATTTAATTCAAATAAAACATTTCTCTGGGTGTATTCTTCTGCGCACGCTATTACTCCGCCATTTTGAAAATCATTTCTGTTTTAAAACAGGAATCTATCGTTTTTTTCAGGTTTTGATCTTCCTAGTCTGCAAATTTATTTTTTAATTCTTAATTTGTGATTAAAGATTTCATTTATATTTATTAATTATCGAGTTATCTGGTATTATTTTGAAAATCATTAATTTTAAATTGCTTAATAACTTCTACAAATAAAACAAAATTTTAGATAAATAATTAAAATATTACTTTATTATTTATTTTCTAAACTAATTTTTTTATAAAACTAACAATAATCGTTGGGTTTGAATGAGAGAAAATGATTATTGTTTGATTTCCATTCAGATAATTAAAAACGTAAAATTTGAAAATTCGAAAAAAATAGTTCCCATCGTTTTCCCATTACACAGCCCCACAAAAAAAAGTGTCATGTACTTTTGACCGGAATACCCTATCCCTATGTATTTTGACGCGCTGAACACTAATCCGAAGTCCGTTTTGCTCCATCACGTCAGGATTTTTTTCTAACCTCAAAAAACATGTCGGATTTTGAGAGATAGGCGATTTTTAAAAAAATTAATTTATTTACTTCAAACTTGGTATCTAGGGGTTTTTTGGGTCGCTGATTACGAATCTGACGTCAGATTTAAAAAAAAACAAAAAAATACGTGTTAAATTGTTTTCAAAGAACTACAAAACTGACAAGTTTCAGAAAAAACGGCTTACGGTACTTCCCTTGTGTTACTTGTCAGCAACATAGAAAACCTGTAGATACCAAATTTCATAAAAATCTGACAATTTTTTAAAAATAATTTCTTAATATTTAATCAGACATACCGAATTTCGGAAATCTAACTTCAGATTCGTAATCAGCGATACAAAAAACCCCCAGATACCAAGTTTGAAATTAATACATCAATTTTTAAAAAAATCGCCTACTTCTCAAAATCCGACATGTTTTTTGAGGTTAGAAAAAAATCCTGACGTGATGGAGCAAAACGGACTTCGGATTCGTGTTCAGCGCGTCAAAATACATAGGGTTAGGGTATTCCGGTCAAAAGTACATGACACTTTTTTTTGTGGGGCTGTGTTATCGGACTAGGCTCAAAATTCGTCAAATTTAGAGCAGTTTTTGTAAAAAAATTTTGAAAAAAATCGATCGATACACACAGGTTCAAAAATGAATTTTTAGTCTTAAATCTCAAAAATCTAATAGAAATTTATTTCGAAAATAAATTTCAATATTTTTTTTTAAGTACGTTTAAAAACAAAAAATTTGATAGAAGATTGATCCAATTTGGTCAATTTTTAGCGAAATTACAAGCATTTCAAAAAAAGTGACGTAATTTTTCAAAAATTGATATCTCCTAAAGAGCTTGTTAAAAAAATTTGAAAATAATCGTGAAAGCTAGTCTTTATGAGTACTAAAAGGAAAAAAATTTTCAAAAACATCTGAGGTACAAAAGCCAAATGGTCTCCGATTTGGCATGGAATACCTCATATGTAGATTTGGATATCTTTCTTATAAAAAGATTTTGCCGCCGCCACTGTTTCAGAAATTTTGACCTAGGAGGGTCTCTTTTCCCCTCTTCCGCCAAAAATGACCTTAATTTTGAGGTTATTTTCGTTTCAAGACTCTGAATATAGCCGCAAGCCCTCCTTCTCCATCAACGGGGTTGGATATCGTTACTATATTATAAAAAGATATCGCTGCCGCTGATTCAAGAATCAATGCTGTTTCAGAAATTTTGACAAGGATGGGTCATTCCATGTTAAGTGTACCCAACCCATGTTTTTGACAAGGTTAGGTTAGCCAACCCACGTTATTGAGTTAATTTATTTAATTTTTTTGAGTTTAATAACAATTCATAAGCCATATTTCCATCATTAAAATCTGATGACTCTTTCGCAGTCAAATTTTAAAAAAGAATTTTCTTCGTAAAAATAATAAATTAGAGAACGTAAATATATATATATATAAAATTGTTATTAAAAATATAAAAATTATTTAATTAATTATTGATTTTGTTAAATATTATAAAAATACATTATTTTAAAAAAAAACTTAAAGCAAACCCAAATCTAAAACATGTAAAAGCAGCGGTACTATGTGTTTGTTAATTAAGGATTGTCTAAACAATGCTGTGTGTAAAAATTAATTAAAGTAAGTATTAGTCGTTTACCTTGACTAATAATATTGCACATTTCTCTCAATACGTTATTAATTTCGTAATGAGGAACTAAAATCATTAAAAATTTTTATAAAAATTGTTTAAAAAATTGAAATTTTTTTTTTCAAAAGACAAAATCAGAAGCGTTATTCAGAATTATATCATCTTTAAAATAAGACCAAAAACGTCAAAATCGGTTGAAATTTGTAGGCTCTATGTTAATTTGTCCATGGCTCACATCACATAACTGAAAAATTTGGCCGATTTTTCAAAAATAAAAAAATACGTATTTCATGTTTTTCTACAAAGAATAAGAAAAAAATATATTTACCCGAATTTTAAACCTCGACTATATACACTACCGCCGGAAATTGTCAGTACGATTAACGTGCAAGGAGTGGAAATTCGGTGCCGACTTTAAAGCAAGATATTTTAAATTAGAAAAATGTTAGAGGTTTCTAATTAGATGGTTGGAAAGCTGATAAAATTCTGCTTCTGAATGTATATCAAGAAAAATTTTTTCCTTCTTTTGTATTTATAGCACCGAAAAGATTTCAAGAAAAAATTATGCAATTTTCGTATTTTCGTACTCATGTTTTTGACTTCCGGCATAATCTAGAATAATGTATGGAAAAATTTGACAATTTTACAACATAATCTTTAAGATCTCAGCTTTAATTTGTTTTTTTGAAACTTAAAAAATGTTTTGTGGTCTATCATATTCTGTCCGGTCTACCACGGATATTTAATTCTTGAGCCCGAGCCCTAACACTGAAGATTATAATTTAATTTTTGTTAAATTTTAAGGGGTTACACCACTTTGAAATTTTTAAAAAATCAGAAAAAAGGTTTTTTGCTTACAGTACACCTTATAGGCATAGAAATGATATGCTATATGGACCCGGCTTAGCTGATTACAGGTAATTTTCAATTTAATCATTGTTAATCACGACCAAGTTGTTAAAAAAACTTTAAACGCGTTTTTCTCAAAACGACATTTGAAAAATCGGTGGGCACTCTAGCTGCCACAAATTTCAATCGATCCTCATAGTTTTTTTTTATTTTATTTGTGATATATATGTAGAAATGGTCAACCCAGGGAAGACCCTGGGAGAAGGTTCGAAGTAAAATGTAAAAAACCTTGGCGAAACCATAGGCTAGGGCAAATACATTCCCTGGGAGAACCCTTGCTTATGATCGTTTCCCATGGTCTGGGAAATGCCTGGCTGAAGAGCAGAAATACATTTCTTTGATTGTAATGAAATTAATGCACTTTAACCCTTGGCGAACCATGGATTGAGACAAAAATGTTTTTACCCTGGGTTAACCATGGCAAAACATTTTTTGTCTTTTTTATTGAATTTTTCTGACTTTAACCCTTGGCAAACCATGGATTGAGACAAAAATGTTTTTACCCAGGGTTAACCATGGCAAAACACTTTTTGTCTTTTTTATTGAATTTTTCTTACTTTTACCCTTGGCGAACCATGGATTAAGACAAAAATGTTTTTACCCACGGTTAACCATGGCAATACACTTTTTGTCTTTTTTATTGAATTTTTCTTACTTTTACCCTTGGCGAACCATGGATTAAGACAAAAATGTTTTTACCCTGGGTTAACCATGGCAAAACTTTTTTGTCTTTTTTATTGAATTTTTCTGCCTTCACCCTTGGCGAACCATGGATCAAGACAAAAAAGTTTTTACCCTGGATGAACCATGGCAAAACATTTTTTGTCTTTTTTATTGAATTTTTGTCACTGTCTTTAACCCTTGGCAAACCATGGATTGAGACAAAAATGTTTTTACACTGGATGAACCATGGCAAAACATTTTTTGTCTTTTTTATTGAATTTTTGTCACTGTCTTTAACCCTTGGCGAACCATGGATTGAGACAAAAATGTTTTTACACTGGATGAACCATGGCAAAACATTTTTTGTCTTTTTTATTGATTTTTTCTTACTTTAACCCTTGGCGAACCATGGATCAAGACAAAACAGTTTTTACCCTGGATGAACCATGGCAAAACATTTTTTGTCTTTTTTATTGAATTTTTGTCACTGTCTTTAACCCTTGGCGAACCATGGATCAAGACAAAACAGTTTTTACCCTGGCTTAACCATGGCAAAACATTTTTTGTCTTTTTTATTGAATTTTTGTCACTGTCTTTAACCCATGGCGAACCATCCAGGGTAAAAACATTTTTGTCTTAATCCATGGTTCGCCAAGGGTAAAAGTAAGAAAAATTCAATAAAAAAGACAAAAAATATTTTGCCATGGTTCATCCAGGGTAAAAACTGTATTGTCTTGATCCATGGTTCGCCAAGGGTGAAAGTCAGAAAAATTCAATAAAAAAGACAAAAAATGTTTTGCCATGGTTCATCCAGGGTAAAAACATTTTTGTCTTAATCCATGGTTCGCCAAGGGTAAAAGTAAGAAAAATTCAATAAAAAAGACAAAAAATGTTTTGCCATGGTTAACCCAGGGTAAAAACATTTTTGTCTTAATCCATGGTTTGCCAAGGGTTAAAGTCAGAAAAATTCAATAAAAAAGACAAAAAATGTTTTGCCATGGTTAACCCAGGGTAAAAACATTTTTGTCTCAATCCATGGTTCGCCGAGGGTTAAAGTGCATTAATTTCATTACAATCAAAGAAATGTATTTCTGCTCTTCAGCCAGGCATTTCCCAGACCATGGGAAACGATCATAAGCAAGGGTTCTCCCAGGGAATGTATTTGCCCTAGCCTATGGTTTCGCCAAGGTTTTTTACATCTTACTTCGAACCTTCTCCCAGGGTCTTCCCTGGGTTGACCATTTCTAATTTTTATAATTATATAATTATATAATTATCCAGAGGAATACGTAGGGATTTTTCGAAATTTTAATATTTAAATTTTCTAGACAACTTTAAGTAACGAAATTTTGGCAAAAATAAGCATTTTTTCCTTAAAATCGATGCCATTTTTCAAAAAATGCATTTTTTTTAAAAACGGCTATGTATTTCTCTAGATTTTGAGTTGCAGAAACTAAAGCTTTTTTTTGTTTGATCTAACTCAATTCTGGACCGAGTTATGGTGCCCACCACACAGCAATCCATTTTTGAAGCACTCCGCCATATCATCTGTCAGACCGACATTTTTGAAAAAAAACATATATTTTTTTAGTTCAAGAGTAGTATAATGCCCTACTGTATTTTAATTTTTTTGAAAAAATTCTATTCTTGAATAAAAATGGTTGAAAAAGCATATTTTTTGGGCGGGTCAAAGTGGTGTAACTCCTTAATAATAGCAATAATTAAATTGTGAGATTTATGTACATGACCTTGTGTTACTTTTTTTTATTTTTGCAAAATTTGTCGAAATTTTTAACATTGTTCGTAAAGACTCTTACTCATACATGCGAAAAACAACTGCACATCTATAGAGTCAATAGAAAATTATTGCGGAGCCATTATAGTTATTTATTAAACTGTAAATGTAAGCTCAAGACCTTGTAAATGATCTTTTTTGAGTTCACGAGCACGGACTCGTGCACTAAATTCCTTTAGTTGACATGAATATATGAACATGTGCATGTTTTTGTACATATGTGTCCTGACGCGGTGAAAGGGACCTTATGGTACAATAGCAAATTGTACTTTTGAATGTTCAGGATAAAAAATGAATTGAACAAACTAATTTCTAGTTTTTGGAAATGAAAGAGCAACTCAAATAATTTGATTTCCAAAAATTAGAAATTATTTTGTTGAATTCATTTTTTATTATGAACATTTAAAGTACAATTTGCAATTGGACCATAAGGTCCCTTTCACCGCGTCAGGACACATATTCATCCCACATAGCACAACATTTCGCAGGAGAAATTTATTTACTGCAAGTAGGAAAATGTCCACCTAGTGGCGAGTTCGCAAGACGAATTTGCTGAGAACTTTAAGTGGGAGTTTGCTAAGAATTTAAAATGCAAACTCGCTGAGAACTTTAATGGCGAATTTGCTGAAACTTAAAATACGAATTTGATGATATATTAATTAATTATTTTTGTTTAATTACTATTATTATATTATTATAAATAAATAAAAAATTATAATTATTATTAATTATTTAATATTTTCTTAAATTTAATCAATATTCAAGTAAATAAATATAAAAATAAAAAATAATTACTTATTTATTTTATTGTTGTGTTGCTTTTTATTTATCCCTAACATTAGAAGAGGAATTTTTCGAAATAAATTTGGAGCGACTGGGGATTGAACCCGGGTTTGCCGCGCAGAAAGAAACAATCTAACTAACTAACCGAACCAACAATCTGAAAGGAACTATGCTTCGGGTCCTCGGTCTGTTTACTACTGCGCTAGTGCAGCGTAAAGCTATGTGTCCAGTTTCCTGAAATCTGTAGCATTTATCTGCCTCCTATGAACCGACCATATGTCTTGCCGTTGAGACCAAATTTCCACGTTCCCGTTGATCGGGATATTTCTTTTCTGACGGAAGACTAATATTTTTGAAAGCTCTCAGCAGGTCAGTTTTACTATTAAAATTCATTCAGCGTGCTTGATCCTGCAGAAGGCGTTCTGGAATCCCATCGATCATATAGTCCACCATTTCGTCCTCTATAATGGGGACTCCATTGGCAAGTATAACTTTACCATGGTAGTAGTCTGCGAAAGACTCACCAGCTTGCCATGTTCTTCCTTCGAAATTTTTCTGCATCGCTAACTTTTTTGGTCGTAAATAGAACATCTTCTTCATTTCTGCTATCAAAACGTTCACTTCCAAAGTGATGTTTTCCGGTTTAGAGTGAAACCAACTAAGTGCTCGACCCTTTAATTTGGAGCTAACTAAAATTCTCGCTGAATTATCGTCCAACTGGTATGTTCTAATAAACAATTGCAATTGCTGTCATAATCGGAAAGTCTTTGAATGAGTTTGGCCTTCTTGCCAGATGAACTTAAGTTTCTCTCCCTCAAGATCTCTTTCAACTCTATCATAGTATATTCGTTTAGCATTTTAGCAGACATCTTCTTTTTTTTCTTTTTAGAATCCCCTCGAAGAAAAATTTTTCCTCAAAAAAATGTCACAGCTTCAGCTCACACGCAACAAATCTCGACGTCAATTCCAACACGTACAATAAAACACTTTATCCAATATTGGAATTAATTTTTTCACTCAATTAGAGCATCAGTTAACGAACAATTTGTAAACTTCACAACACATGGATTCAATTTCTTTCCACTCAACAACAAAAGAAAATATCCTCAAATAGCATTCGACAACGACGTCTAGCTAGGAAACTCTGCGTGGTTAGACGGCCATCTTAGCGTTTAAGTTCACAGGAGCGAATTCATCGACCTTGTTCAAAGAGAAAAAAAATAGGTCTAATCACTCGCGGATACCACTTCTGAAATTGTAGGATGTCGGATGGCAAATAAATAAACCATCTGTTTTTAGTAACTGTCTGAATGAGGGATTTATATATTAGACTAGGACTACGTTTTGATTTTCATTTTAGAATCAAATTCTTTTCATTTTTCCATCAGATAATTTTCCCTCTTTTCTTGGAAATTGCTTTGTAAACAACTTTTTCAAATATTCTAATTTCTTTTATAATTCAAGTAGAATTGTGAGATTAAGGTAAATTCTTTAATAGTAATCTCAATTGCTTTGTACAGGTTGGGGTGTTGAATTAACTAAAAGACGCTTTTCTAATTTAAAAACATCTTACAAAAGAAAAAAGAAAATGTCAGCAAGTGGTTCTGCTGCAGTGTATAACAAACCATGGGGTTTGGAGTCGTACCTTCAATTTTTGGATGACGCTGATGCTGATGGATCAAGAGCGTATGTATTATATGAAATTAGTGTTGTTCCGTGTTTGTTAGAATACCCGGGAAATATATAATACTCATACTGAGAATTCCTTCAAGAATTCGTCACAGGTGCCTTCCACAGGAATTGAAACAGGCTTCCTGGAAGATTACCTACCAGGATTCTTTGTGGGAACCTACAAAGAATCCTACATAGCATTCGTCATATGTGACAGTCCCCGAGAGAAGGGACCTTAGCTCACCAGAGGTCAATATTGAGTTTTATACGGTAAATGATAGATTTTGAATTGCTTTTTCACATGCAAAAGTCAAAAACTGATTAGGATAATTGCTTTTGACACAATAACATTTTGAAGATGGGTATGTCAAGTGCATTTCGAGGCGGATTGTGGCACTCAAGAAATCAGCCCCACTACTTTACTTACACAACTATACTCTCGCGTACGTGAGTTTCGCTCGGTTCGTGCATCTTCGGCCTGTCTTCCCTTCCCCCCTTCTTCCCTCACAGTCATGTATTAGTCTGTATTAGATACCCCGTTAAATTCGCAAGAATTATATTTATTTCTAAGACTTATTTAAATTTAATTTTAATACTTCTTTAAACTCTTAAAAAATTATAAAACATGCGTTAGGTATTAAATATTTTCCACTTAAATTATTATTTTCAAAATTGTATTTTTCAACAATTCCTTTATTTAAAGTGCAAATTAAGTGATTTATCCATAAAATAAGTGAAATGTTAACAATGTAAACGTATTATAATCTAAATATTGTTTTAAAAAAAACTTAAAATACAAAGGAATTCACTACCTTTTTGCATCACTTACTTTTAATGTTTACACCACTTTTCTAATTTGTTTACATTTCACTGTTGTGAAATAATGTATTGCCTACGCAGCACAAGCAAATACACGATGCGATTTTTCGATTAAGTAAAAAACATAATTATACAACGATCAAAAGACGTAATCGTAAAATAAGTTAAAAGTCAATTAAATGTTACTAATCTTGTTTTAATTAAAACTTTAATTATGTTGTAGAATAATTCGTGTCTTTAAATCAACTTAAATATTACTTGTAGTTATAAATTAAACTTGAATTACGCCAAATTCCTATAACTCACTTTTTACAATCTTCAATCCTGAAAAACAAATATATAAATTCTAAAAAACACCTGTAAAACCTTTCATGAAATAATTGTTTTTCCTGCAAAAGAAAGGTGATGAAACTTTAAAGTATCAAAACAATTACTCTGAATTACCGACTGAGACCTGAAGATGCACGAAGTAGACGAAGCTCAAGTATACAGAAACACAACGTTGTGTTAGTGTGGTGGGGGAACTTTTCAGAAGTTCCACCCCACTCTTCGAGTTCCGCGTTTCTGCTTCTTCTTCAAACGCTTGCCCTGTGAAATTCGTTTTGGTGAGCTAAGGTTAGTGTTTCATCGCGACACGATAATATCGACTGTTTCGACCGATTTCGTTGTCGATCGATTGTCATTTTTCAAACGAAAGTCTTCGTTATTCAATTGTTCGACCATATGTCGTATCGTTTAATTTTTTAAACGACATTCAGTACTTTTTTCAGCTAATGCAAACTTAAATGTCAAATGTCACAGATACATTTTACAATCTTTGAAAAAAGTTAATCTATTTTTAATCATTTTCGTTTTAAAATGTCTAACGACAAAACACCACAGATCTCTGAGATTCAAAATCAAAAGAAAAGGAAACGTGAAATTTATGAATCTATCTTTGAATACGGACTCACAGAGAGTAAAGACAAATTTGCCAAATGCAGGAAATGCTCCGTTTTGGAAAAGGACTGTCTAATAAAAATGAAGGATGGTAATACAACGGGGACAACGCGACATTTAAGAAAATTTCACACTGATGAATTTGAAAAAATACAAGCCCTTTCTGATTCTTCTCATTGTCAAAACGTAATCATATTGTTGATTTATTTATTAAATTCTGTATTATTATCCTTCGTTTTATGAACTCACAATTCTATACTGCATTTTTATTTTTATATTACGATAGAATTCTTAATTTAACAATTCAATTCTGAAATTAAATTTACATACACGGAAATATTTTTTTAATTCTAACCTGTTGTTATTTTAAATAAAGCTTCATTTAAAATTACAAAAAAATGAAATAATAGATAACCAAATTTTCAACTATGTGTATGTGCCTGTACTTAACTTTCTAATATAAATAATAATAAATATAAATAATTCTAATATTATCTTTTTATTATTATAAATGCATATATGCGTTTAAAATAATTCTAACAATGCCGTTAATAATACCAACAAAAAAAAATAGCGTAAATTTGATCAAGACGTCTTCAATCGAATGATTGTGGAATTTGCCGTCAAAAAATATCTACCAGTGAACTTCTTTGATGATGAAATGACTCGAGAGTTTTTTACCTACATCAACAAAGGTGTTAAAGTTCCACAAAAAAACGCCTTACGATCAATGATTTCTTCTACTTTTAAAAGCATTCAAACCGATGTCATCGCTAAACTCCAATCAAATTTATCAAAGCTGTCATTCACATTAGACGGTTGGACGTCTATTTCTGCTACTTGTTTCTATGGAATAACAGGTAAAAATATGTTGAACCTCAAGTAAAAAATTAAATTTGGTTAAATTATATTAATATAAATAGCTTTTAAAATTGTTAAAATTAAAGAAACAATATTTTTTTCAACCAAATAAATATTAAATAAATAAGGAGAGAGACCAGTTAATTTTAAATCTTCGAAATTTTCAATGCTGGTGCAACATACTTTTTTCTATTATTCATTATTTATAAAATAAAAATATATTAGTAAATTCAAAAACAATATTTTTGACTATTTTCTAAATTTTATTTTTTGAAAAAATGAAATTAAAATAAAAAATTTTAATTACTCAAATTTATAAAAAAGCATCTGAAAAATTTAACAATAAACAATAAGAATTTTTGTAAAAGTTCAATTTTAAATAAACTTAAATTCAAACTAATCAAACTTGACCTTTTGTAAAAGTGACAATTTTTTGGCATTTTAGAAACCTAAAATCGTATTTTATGTTTATATTACAATTTATATTATACTTATTTCATGTTTTTTACTCTTTTACCATTTTTAAAAGTTTTTGCTGTTTATTTATTTTTATTAGTAAACAATATTTATAAATAAATAAAATAAATAAACAACATAAATTTCAATGGATTGTAATTTAATTAGTCTCTCTCTTTATTGAACGGTATTTATTTTAATATAGACTATGTTTGATTCAAATAAAAACTATTTGGTTTAAGTGAATATTTATTTCAAAATATTGATTTTCCTAATAATTAATAGTAAAATTATTTATATGTATAATTAGGCCATTACATCGACGAGGATTGGGTGTTACAGTCTTTGACGTTGGAATTTACACCTGCAAATGGGGCGCATGCTGGCAAAGATATAGCGAAGATTTTCATGGAATTTTTAAAAGAATACCAATTGCAAAATAAATTGCAAGGAATCACTCTGGATAACGCTGCCAATAACACTACGTTTATCAATGAGCTGAAAATACTTTTTGATCAAGAGGGAATCCAATTTGTTGCGAAGGATAAACATTTTAAATGTCTTGCGCACGTTTTCAATTTGGGAGTGCAGGATTTTCTAAAAGAATTAGATTTGCAAGAAGACAATGAGGAGGAAGAATTTGAGTCTGAAGATGACGAACATGAAAGTATATTACGAGAAGAATTAGAAAACAACAAACGCCTCCAACCCATCGCTAAATTGAGAAAATTATTTATAAAGTTAAAATACAGCGAGCAGTTGCGCCAGAAACTCGAGTGTTGTTGCTTGACAGTGAATATTAAAATGATCACTCCAAGTATTGATGTAAAGACGAGATGGAATTCGACGGATGAGATGATATCTAAAGCAATGAAAATGAAAATACCTCTAAATTTGTTGTGTACCCTGAATCAAAATTTAGAATGTTACGCATTGAGCGAAAATGATTGGACGCTTTTAGCTGAAGCTCATAAACACCTACGTCACTTCAAGTATGTATCCCAAGCCCTTTGTGGAGAAGAAGAAGTAAAAGAAAAGTAGATTCCAACCTGACTGATTTGAAAGTAACAAATGCTCTCTACGCTGCAAAAGAAAAATTGTTAAAACATTACAACAAATGTAACTGGATTTATTGCATCGTTCTTATTCTCGACCCCAGATTCAAAATTGAAATGTTTGACAGAACAGAATGGGGAAAAAGCATGAAGGCAGAATCAATAAAAAAATTTGAAGGGATTTATAAAAATGAATATTACGTTCCACCAGCGCATGACAAAAATGACCAAGAAACTTCTACTGGTTCCAGTGTTGAACAAATTCCAAATTCCGACTCCGAAGATGAAATTGATATACTAAAATTTTTCAGGAAAGAGGATAAGAGAAATTCAAATCGCAAAGTACGTGGCCGTGGAAATAAACCTCAAGAAGAATGGAGGAAAGAAATCGAAGAGTACATAAAAGCAGACCGAGCCGATGAAACTGTAAATATTCTTGCCTGGTGGAAAAGTCGCGAAAAAACTTTTCCAAATTTAGCGCGAATGGCACGCGATTTCTTGTGCATTCAAGCGACATCAGTACCTGTCGAACGTTTATTTTCCCGATCTTCTTTGATTATACGGAAACATCGAAATAGGTTGAAGAACGATATTGCTCGTGAACTTCTCTGTTTACACGATTGGACTGAGAAGAAAGAATATTCAATTTTTCATTGCTCAAAGTGAACAATTTCAAAAAATTGACAGATTTATTTGTCTTTCAGATATTTTTTTATTTTATGTTTTTTTACGTAAAAATTAATTTGTTTGCAATAATTACTTCCTGCGATTAATTGTGAATAATACTCATCGTTATTAATATGTAATTGAAAATAAATAAGTTTTAATAAAAAAATGGTGTAAATGAGATAAAAAATTTATTTGTCAGGAAATTAAATTACATGAATTTTCTGGAAATTTTTCGTTACTTCCAAACATAAATAATAAAAAATATTTAAATAATAAATGTTGATATAAATAATAAATTCATGAAAAAATTTTAATTGTTGGAATATATACGGTGTTTTGAAAATTTTTATAATTCCTCGATTAAATAAAAAAAAAATTCTTAAGAAAATTCTGTAATATCACATTGTAATATAAGTACTATAAATTTAACAATAACGTAATGGTTCTACTATTTGACCTTTTTTTATTTTTGTGACACTAAAAGTTACTTTTTTCTTTTTATTGAAAATTTACATTACTTTAAATTCGCTAATAGTTAAAATAAAATAAGGATCAAAATATTTTTTTCAAATTCTTAGAAATAATTTCAAAAAATTTTAATAAAATTCATTTGAAAGAATTTAATTATTTTTAAAATAGAAAATGAACTTCATAAACTATTTTCATAAATAATGAAATTCTTCACTGAAATTCAATTCTTTTAAAAGAAACCAAAATTTTTAGAAAAAATTAAATTATTTTCATAAATTAAAGAATTTTGACAGGAATTGAATAAATTAAAATACAATATTTAAATAACTTATGAAATAAGCTTATACATAGAAATTTAATACTTTCAATACAATTCAATTGCTCGATAGAATTGCATTATTTTAATAAATTTCATTCATCGCAAGAATTGATTTATTTTCAATTGATTGTTATCAAATTCCTCGAATGAATTCAATTATTTTCAAAATTTTTAATGAAAAATGATTCAAAAAATTAAATTATTTTCAAATTTTAATGAAAATTTTTCATAAGAATTAAGTTATTTTCACAAATAATAAAATTTTTCACATCAATTTAATTATTTAAAAAAATTTTTATTAAAGTTCGTTGTAAGAATATTGGATTATTTTTATAAAAAATAAAAATTCTTCAATGAAATTCAAATATTTTCAATTATCCACGATTTTTATGATATTTCTAAAAAGAATTCAATTCATTTAAAAAACTAGCAATAAAATTTTTTTGAAAAATTCAATTACAAAATTGAAAAGAGAACAATTACATTGTTCTGTATCATGGAGACCATATTATGCTCTTTATCTTGTTAGAATCGAACGAGTTCAAAATCATTTCCTTCGGTTCTTTGCTAGACAAACTAATGTTCGTTTTGACAGATTTTCACATGAATTTATAATAAGAATTTATTTAAAAATAAATTTCAATTAATATTTTAGTCATTGGTTGATTATTAGAAGTGTTATTGTATGGATTTTTAGAAATAACTAAATTTCAAAAGATTTTTAAGAAATTAAGAAATTTTAATTTAATTTTGAAAGAATTGCAGTTGTAATTTTTAGGAATAGTGAAATTTTATAAAGTCTTTACATTAAAATTATTTATTTTAATATTTGTAGAAAAATAGATTGAACAAATTATTTAAATATTTATTTTACAAAAATTATGGAATTTTTAGTCATCTTATCGATAGCTACTTTTTACTACTTTTTTCAGTCTTAAAGATACTTTTTTAAAATTAATTATATAGTAGGGGAGGATGGGGTAAGGATAGTTAGGTAAGACATTTTTGGATCTAGTAGATAAAATTCAACACGCATCGGAAAAAGAATAGTATCGTTCGAAAGCCTGTTTATTTAGCTACAATTCTGTAATACATTATTTTGCTGTGGTTTGCAATGCCTTCGAGATATTTGCGGAAAATTTAAAAAAAAATGTAACTATCCTTGCCCCCCTATTGGGGCAAGGATAGTTATCAAAATTCTTTTTTTACGAAAAATAATCAAAAAAAGACATTAAATTTGGGGTTTTTTTAATTTCATTGGATAAAAGCACCTCAAAACACTTCAAAGCACTATTAAAAAAATTTTTTGGACATAAATAAATATTTAAAACAGTTAATATCTGAAACAGTGTTTTAAACAGAACTGAGACATTTTAGAAAAAACAGAATTTTCACAAATAAACACGTAGCTACCATAAATGATATCGCATCAAGATCAAATTTTTCTTGACGTCTTTTGGTGTTAAAACAAGTATATATGATGAATAGTGCCCTTTTTGAAGAAGCCGTATAGGCAATAGAGCCACTAACTATCCTTGCCCCATCCTCCCCTACGAAGCCTGTAATGACATTATTGTTATTAATTAAATTATTTGTAACAAATTATTACACCCACATAGTTATCGTAATATTCCAGTAATATTACAGTAGTATTACGCGGTAATGTTACTGTAATGTTGCAGTAATATTTCGGTAGTATTACTGTAATATTACAAGGTTATCAAAAAAATTTAATAAAGTGTAAATTTGATGAGGAAATGAGGAAAACTTCTATTCTTTAATCACTAGATATGCATTTTACTGCAATTTTTATTCACTCTAGACTACCGTGTAATATTATAGTAACATTACCGCGTAATATGACTGTAATGTTACTGGAATATTACTGTAATATTACAGGAATACTACTGAGACGTTGCTGAAATATTACTGTAATTCTACCGGAATATTATTGTAATATTGCTGGAATATTACGGTAGTATTTCCATCAGGCGGACATTTTAATATTACAGTAATGTGACATTAATATTACCTGGTAGTATTACTGTAATATTACATGCTACTTGGGCATAGTCAACTCGCTAATATATGGAGAATGCTGGTAAGGATCCTTTATAAGTTCCTATCTCAGTAGACACTTGCATTTCTATTAAAATGATGGGGGAAAATGAAATGTCATTTGAATTTAAATAAAATGCTCTATTGTATTTTCATAATGCAGCACATTGTCCGATGTACAGTCAGTTAGCAGGAGAGTGTAAGACTTAGTTGACAAGTCTTCTCAAGAATACTTTTTTTGCCATGGAGATTCAGGGGATGAGAGTTCATCAAATCAAAATAAAAAAATTATAAACAAACTTGGTTTTCCGGTAACAAAACATCAAGGTATTTGCAAAATTTTATTCATTCATGTTAATAAATAAACGTAAAGGATACAGTAGGACAAAAAACCGAATATTAAATATTTTGTTAATGATATTGTTTCCAGATAAGAAACGAAAAACGCAGGACCAGGATCCACTTGAAAAAGCCATCCTAAATTTAACGTCAAAAAGCAATCAGAGGATCCCTAAGAAGGAGTTTACTCCTTTGGAAGAATGGGGTTTATGGCTAGGCAGAGAAATCAATGAATTCGAAGATAAAAACGACCGGCTCGAAATACAAAGCCACATAAACAGCTACCTTGCACAGAAGCGTCGCCAAACTGTTCAAAAGTAGACGAGCAAGTTGTTTCACTTTTCAGTTGCCTTTTCAGTATTTCTCAATTTTATAGTGTTCGTTATAACATGTTGTGCCATTTTATATTTAATGTCATTTCATTTTTATTTTTAATAACTTTTGCACTTTTCCTACCAACTACAAAACACAAAAACGTTGCAAAAATCGTTTTTCTTTGATATTCCAATTGTGATGCCGTTTGCCACAAACTTATTGGTTCGTTCAGTACTGCTCCATTTTATACTTTTCGTTTTAGCATGTTGTGCCATTTTATATTAAATAGAATTTAATTTTTTTTTTAAAATATTTTTTGCGCTTTCCGTTTTGTAGTTAAAGGTAATTGAGGCTCTGGGTCTAAAGAGGGCGTACGCGTATACTCTCGTGTAGAATCGTTGGCCTCTATAGGTAAATTTTGAAATTGTTCAAAATCAAATTTCGACTATTGATTCTTGCAGAAAATTATAATGCGCCAACTTTTTTCATATAAATATTTTTTTATAATTCACCGTTTTTTGTCTACTTACAAATATGTAAATTTTTAGTACCCAGAAACTTCAATAAATTTTTGTGAATTACTTGCAATCACTGTGTTGAATATGAATTTTTTTCACTAAATTTTAACACAATATTTCTCAACTTATTCTTAAGATGAATGCACAATTTGAAGATGTTCAAAAACTTTTATGAAAAAGTTCTTAATTGTGTATATAATATTTCTCAAATACTGATTATCTTACATTCAATTAAAAAAAGTTAAGTGACGAATTTTCGAATTCTTAAAACTTCCCGGGACAATAATGTTTATTGATTATTTATTAAAATAATATTTGAGAAATATTTTTTCACTGGAAGTTTTCCGAATCCGAAAATTCCTCACAAAACTTTTTCGATTGAATGTTTTGAAAACAAAAATTATTTAATCAAAAAACTCATATTTACAAAGTAATTAATCATAAAATTATTTGAAAATCTTTCAAATATGCTTTCACTTTTAAAACAATTCGAAAAATTTTGTGTTAAAATTTGTTTAAAAGAAATCATATTTAACGAAGTAATCGCTAGTTGAACACCAAAATTTATTGAAACCTCTATATCTTAAAAATTACATTAAGGCCTGGAGTCATATTTAAAAAAAAGACTGACATAATAATTTAAGATGTTTAGTTCCTAAAACTATTAAAAATTGTAATTTTTTCGTTTTTTACACGGAGAAAATTTGTTCCAAGAGTTTTACTGAACTTAGTACGGTAAAATTGGGATATAACAGCCAAACGGCAATTTTTCAAGAATTAGTACAGTAAAATGAATTTCATAAAATTCTCATGCAAAAGGCATAAAATATTATTAAACATATATTAGTGTTTCAAACAGTAAAGTAATGTAAGCTTTAACTGAGAATTCAAAGTCTCAAGTTCAGTTCGGGAAACCGTAAGGCACTGATAGTACATAAACTAGAATAATAGCCAAGAATATCAAGATCCGTTTTCGGTAAATCAGAATTGAAATTTTTTAAATTATTAATGAATAGTGCGGTAAAACTTGGAAGTAGAAATGTAAAAAATAATGCTAATAAAAAAATAAATATTACCCCAACTGGAAATCTCAATTCGCATACTTTAATGATTCTCTGATCGTTTACAATTTTATACTCACACGTACGAATTGAACCAGTATATCATGTTAACCTTACACCTATAGGGTGACCAGACGTCCTCCTTTGCGGAGGATTGTCCTCCTTAATTTCCGAGTGCAACTTTTTAATTTTTAATGAACTATTTTACGCGTATTTTCGTTTCATAACTTCAGAAATTTTTTCTGTTAGAACCGACCAATTGAAAGTCTGCATGGATTCTCAGTCCGCCATGCAATGCGCAGGCATCAAACTGTCGTTCACACTGATTCGCATCTTACTTATTTATGAACTTTGGCCAAATCTTTTGACAGTAAACACTTCAAGTGTAATCAATTAATAAAAGTAAAATTATTTCTACATCTAGTTAAAAGTTCTAATTGAATTTTTACGGTAATATTATAAGCCTATTTTAGTTTATTTAAAACTATATTTTATATAGTAAATAATTAATATTATAATTATTTATATTAATAATAATTAATTAAATAAATTTATATAGTAACTAATAATTTATATAGTATTTAAATTTATTTAGTTCAAAAAAAGTGAGCTAAAAATATTTTTATTGAAAGTTTTGTCGTTTTGTTTACATTTATTAGAGGTTATGTAACACACAATTCGAGTGAAAATATTAAAACAAGACTTTTTATGCTATCGATTTAAAAAATGATTAGAAAAAAATGTCTTCAAAAGAGAAGCATCGAAAATGTCATTTAACAGAAACTTTGAAATCTGAATTTCCTCATATAAAAGCGGCACCGGGTGATGACGATTCTATCGTAAAATGCAATATTTGCAATTGTACTTTCACAATTGCTAGAGGAGGACGAGCAAGTATAACTAAACATAATGAATCTGTGAAACACAAAACATTTTTGGGAGCAGTAGCATCGACACTAAAAGTAACTACATATTATCCAAATGAAAAGTTTCTTGATCATGAAAAGAAATTTGCATATCACACACTACAACACAACCATAGTTTTAGAAGTATGGATTGTACCTCAAACCTTCTGCAAAATTTCTATGACAAGAAGTTTCATTGCGCAAGAACGAAGTGCGAAGCCATTGTGAAACATGTTTTTTTTAATTATGCTCATGAAAAGTTACAACTTGATTTGAAAGATGCAAAATTTGTTACTCTGCTAAGTGATGCTTCGAACCACAAGTTCACTAAATTATATCCTGTGCTAATTCGGTATTTTAATTTTCAAACTGGTGTTAATGTGAAGATTTTGTATTTGGATGAAGTACCCGGTGAAACTTCAGATATTTTATCAAAACAAATTAAAACAGTTATTGATTGTAACAATATGAATAACAAAGTTGTTGCTATATCTGCGGACAATACGAATACTAATTTTGGAGGATTAAGTAGAGAAGGTAAAAATAACGTTCACAAAAAATTGATCTCGGCATTAAATAAAAATATTTTTGGAATCGGCTGTTGCGCTCACATTGCTTCGAATGCTATTAATTCGGCTGCAAATTTAATGACCGTTGATGTTGAAGTTATCATTCCGAAAATATATTTGTATTTTGATAGATTCACGGTCAGAGTTGAAACTTTAAAAGAATTTTGTGACGAAGCTGACGTTGTGTTTAGAGCTCTACAGGGATATTCGAAAACGAGATTTCTTTCTTTAATGCCAGCCATCGAAAGAGTGCTACAAATGTTTGAACCACTAAGGTCCTACTTTTTAAGTATAGAAAAGTGTCCAAAAGCTATTCAAGACTTTTTTGAAAACGATTTGTCGGAAGTATTGCTCTATTTCCTTCATAGTCAAGCAAGTATGTTTCACAACACTGTTATGAAAATTGAAGGATATAATATTTCGTGTATAGAAGTCAACCATGTTTTAAACGAATTGATGCAGAAAATTGAAAGTAGATTGGATGAGAATTTTATACCATTGGCGGTCAACTCTTTATTGAATCGTTTGGATGAAAGTAATCCCGGAATTAAGCGCAAATTTTGCATCGAAGCTGGAAATTTCTATGCAAACAGTCTGGCCTATTTAAAGGAATGGACTAAACACACAATGGATTTTAACCAACATCAGTGAATTTTATTAAACGGAAATTTTGAATGGAATAATGATGTTTCGAAGACTTGAAATTTGTAAAAGAAAAATTTTCAGTTAGTATTGATGACAATATTCTCTTTGATGAAGTAACAATGGCTATTAAATACTGTACGACTGAGAAAGTGACAGAATGGAATGATAAACAGGTTGATCTTGGTGAAAAATGAATTGAAATGTTCGAGCATTTTAAAAAAAATTTTATTCCGCATGAAAATTTAAAAATCATTGTCGCATTATTTCTTTGCCTTCCTGGTACAAATGCTAGCGTTGAAAGAGTATTTTCTTATATAAGTAATCTATGGACCGAAGAAAAGTCGCGACTAACTGTAACGACAGTTTCCGCGATTAGTTTTGCCAAATTTAATATCAACATGTCTTGCGACGAATTTTCAAAAGTCTTGTCCAACAACACACTGTTGCTTAAAAAAATCCATTCGAGCGAAAAATATGTATAAAGATTAATATAAGCTTAAAGTGTAAGTAATGTAAGTTTACGAATATTGTATGTGTAAGATAAAATTGTGGACCTTCTTCACAATGCATTACAATAACAGTGTCACATACAATTTTATGATTATAGTAAGCAACCCAATTTGTTATTCGTGAAATATCTGTTGCTTGAAGAAGGTGACAAAATTGATCAAAATTTGGTATGTCTTTCAGCGAAAAAAATGATTTTGTTGAACCTGTAGAAAATATTTCGTATGTACATTTTTTGAAAGAAAACGATAATTTAAAATAAGTTGATACTTTAGAGCAATCGTTCGGCAAACGTTAACGCGACTACTTGACGTTTTTGCCGTTACTTTTCCAATTCTATGGGTGGCTTCGAAACGGATACTACTAATTTTTGAAAGAGAATCAATTTTACTCATGATACGAGGATAATGAAGAAGAAGGTGATGTTTTGGTTTTAGTTGATTAGGATACAATTCGTGGTGAAGTCGTAAATATTCTTCAATTGCTGTTGCCAAATGTTTATGAGTTGATGTTTGAACAACGGGATTCATAACCATCTCCAGTAAATTTTTTAATTGTAAATATAAATCCCACTCCAGACAAGGCGGTACTACGTCACCAATAATTAGATTTAATGATCTAACGAGAGTAACCATTTCAGCGGCAGTCATAATTAGGCATTTGTTCTTTATTTCGGATTCTTTTAATGGTGGTGGTTTTTTCGAATGATCACTTTTTTTATAATCAAAATTAACAATCCTTCTATTAAGTTCTTCGAGAGAAATATAACGAAATTTATAAATAATATCATAAATGATCAGACCTAAATCGTACCTACATATTCCGTCCTGAAAATCATGCATGACATCTGCAGCAAAATTCTTTACAACATGAAAATCATCTATTTCATGGAACACACATTCTTCTTTTATTCTAAATATATGGTGCTTTTTTGATTCAAAGTGTTCTTTGTAATTCTCAATAGTGCGTAGTTTACAATCGCTCTCTTTAAAAACAATTTTGCCGGGAAATTTGGCTATTTTTTCTTTCCACAAAGATCCTTGAATAAGATTTCTAATAATTTTATTGTGTTTATTCAAATTATTTACATATTCCATCGTTTTTGCAAAAACATTAGGCATTTCAAAAAACAGTTTAAAAACCTTTCTCATCGGTATAAACTGTGCAACAATGGGAACATTTTTGACAATATTTACTCCATCCTTTTTTATTATTTTTTGTTTTTCCTCAAGAAGATAACTTTCGGGCATAATAAATGTTTCCATTTTCTTAAATTGAGTAAAGCGTTGACTCTCTGTTACCATATTATCAAATGGTTTTGAAAAACGTTCAATTACAGTTTCGATGTCAGTTATTGAAACTGAATTATTTTCTGAATTACGTAAACTGTAAAGTTCCGATTTCATATCTAAAACAAATTTTTGCATTAACTGTGACACATCTTGGACAATTTCATTGGTTCTAGCACGTGAAACATCGGTGTGTCGATAAATTTTAGCTGCAAATTCCATTTGATTTTTTTGATTAGAAGTTAAATCTAAATTTGAATTTTCTGATGTTTTTATGCACGATGTATCTATATTTATGTCAGATTGGGGAACAAGAGTATTCTGGGCAGATATATTTAAATATTTATTGTTTTTATTATACATTGACAAAATTCCTTTTCCTTCAACATCGGATTTCAAAAAGTTTAATAAATCCTACAAGGTTTTAAAATTACTTATAAAAATAAAGTATAAATATATTATTAAAAAAATATTTTTATTATTTAAGATGTGCACCTGATTATAATTACTAGGAATTGTTTCAGTTGTAATGGGAATTGTACTTCGTACATTTTGTGTATTTTGTACAATTTGTACATTTTGCTCCGTATTATTACTTGTAGTCGTCTGCATTGATTCATGATTGTAATTTCTAGGCACCCTGTGGGCAAAAAACCATGTTCGTTCTAAAAACGTTTTAAGAACGATTCATGTCCACCAAATAATGTTCTGGAACATTATTTGAACATCCATGTTCTTAAAATGTTCCAGAACATTATTTGGCGGACATGAAACGTTCTAAGAACGTCCTTAAAACGTTTTTAGAACGAACATGGTTTTTTGCCCACAGGGTAGTTGGTGATTTTGAATTTCTTGCCAATTTTGTCATCCGTTTTCATAACAATTTGGTGTATATTGCAAATTTTGGGGGTAAAATTGATTTGTGGGAAATTGCGATTGGGGATGTTGCAAATATGGTACTTGAACATGTTGTGATTCTTTTCGTGGTTGAAGCTAACAATAAATATTATTTTAAACTGATGTGATAATAATTAAAAGTATAAATTTTTAAAAAGCTTGTTTATTGCAAGAAAAAAACATATTAAAAATCAATATTTTAAATTATATTAATTAGATAAATTTATATTATTTATTTACAATACTATATATACATTAAATAAATATTTGTCCCTGATCAATATGATTTTTCCATTTTACAAAACACTGTAAAATAAAAAAATTAATTGTGAATATTTTTTATATTTACTCTGTGCTTATATATTTCTCACATTGAGTGTTTTATTTATTTTTAGCAGAACACAGTGGTCTGAAGAACTCGAAAAACTGCCAAAATTCAAAATATAATGGGGATTGGTTGGAACTGCTCAAAATAAGATTCTTGAGTTCGCTGAGTCTACATTTCTCGTAAATATAATAAAATAAAAAATAGTAGATATAATATGGCGGATAAAAGTGTTTAAAATTCAATTACACAGGCACACAAAAAAAAAACTTGTCTGTTTCTTGAACTACACATATATTTCCTATAGTATTTTGGCCCGCTGAAACCGAATCTGAGGTCAGAATTGCTCCATCACCCTCAGTTTTTTTTTAAATCGACCAAAACCACCCTTAAACGGACAAATTCACACTTCGGAGATAAAAAATAAATCAACTTATTTTTTAGAAAAACCAAATTTTACATCTACGAAACTTTGCTCCACTAACTCAAAAACAAAGCCAGCATTGATCCAGCACCCCCTGAATTTTTTTAATCGAAAAAACTACCCCTAATCTGAAGAATCAAATTCAGGAGGTAAAACAATAAAATAACTGATTAAAAAATTTTATAACCAGGTATTTTTACTCCAGCAAGGCAGAAACAAATCCAGAAATGCTCCCTCACCCTCTAAATTTTTTTTAAATCGAAAAAACCACCCTTAAATAGAAAAATTCAAATTTAAGAAGTAAAAAAAAAATACTTTACCGGCTTTTTTTAAAAACAGAACCTTACATCTATGTATTTTCGCTCCACTAACTCAAAAAAACAAAGCCAGCATTGATCCAGCACCCCCTGAATTTTTTTAATCGAAAAAACTACCCCTAATCTGAAGAATCAAATTCAGGAGGTAAAACAATAAAATAACTGATTAAAAAATTTTATAACCAGATATTTTTACTCCAGCAATGCAGAAACAAAGCCAGAAATGCTCCCTCACCCTCTAAAATTTTTTTAAATCGAAAAAAACCACCCTTAAATAGAAAAATTCAAATTTAAGAAGTAAAAAAATAATAAATTACTGGCTTTTTTTAAAAACAGAACCTTACATGAATGCAGTTTTGCTCTACTAATTAAAAAAAATAAAGCCAGCATTGATCCATCACCCTCTGAATTTTTTTAAATAAAAAAAACTACCCTTAATCTGAAGAATCAAACTTAGGAGGTAAAACAATAAAATAACTGTTTAAAAAATTTTATAACCAGATATTTTTACTCCAGCAATGCACAAACAAAGCTAGAAATGCTCCCTCACCCTCTAAAATTTTTTTAAATCGAAAAAACCACCCTTAAATAGAAAAATTCAAATTTAGGAGATTAAAAATTAAATAACTGACTTTTTTAAAACAGAACCTTACTACATCTATGTATTTTCGCTCCACTAACTCAAAAACAAAGCCACCATTGATTCATCAACCTCTGAATTTGTTTAATCGAAAAAACTACCCCTAATCTGAAGAATCAAATTCAGGAGGTAAAACAATAAAATAACTGATTAAAAAATTTTATAACCAGGTATTTTTACTCCAGCAAGGCAGAAACAAATCCAGAAATGCTCCCTCACCCTCTAAATTTTTTTTAAATCGAAAAAACCACCCTTAAATAGAAAAATTCAAATTTAAGAAGTAAAAACATATTAAATTACCGGCTATTTTTAAAAACAGAACCTTACATGAATGCAGTTTTGCTCTACTAATTAAAAAAAATAAAGCCAGCATTGATCCATCACCCTCTGAATTTTTTTAAATAAAAAAAACTACCCTTAATCTGAAGAATCAAACTTAGGAGGTAAAACAATAAAATAACTGTTTAAAAAATTTTATAACCAGATATTTTTACTCCAGCAATGCACAAACAAAGCCAGAAATGCTCCCTCACCCTCTAAAATTTTTTTAAATCGAAAAAACCACCCTTAAATAGAAAAATTCAAATTTAGGAGATTAAAAATTAAATAACTGACTTTTTTAAAACAGAACCTTATTACATATATGTATTTTCGCTCCACTAACTCAAAAACAAAGCCACCATTGATTCATCAACCTCTGAATTTGTTTAATCGAAAAAACTACCCCTAATCTGAAGAATCAAATTCAGGAGGTAATACAATATAATAACTGATTGAAAAATTTTACAGCCAGGTATGTTTCCGCATTGCTGGAGTAAAAATACCTGGTTATAAACTTTTTTAATCAGTTATTTTTTTGTTTTACCTCCTAAGTTTGGTTCTTCAGATTAAGGGTAGTTTTTTTTATTTAAAAAAATTCAGAGGGTGATGGATCAATGCTGGCTTTATTTTTTTGAGTTAGTAAAGCAAAACTACATACATGTAAGGTTCTGTTTTTAAAAAAAGCCGGTAATTTAATATTTTTTTACTTCTTAAATTTGAATTTTTCTATTTAAGGGTGGTTTTTTCGATTTAAAAAAATTTTAGAGGGTGAGGGAGCATTTCTGGCTTTGTTTCTGCATTGCTGGAGTAAAAATATCTGGTTATAAAATTTTTTAATCAGTTATTTTATTGTTTTACCTCCTGAATTTGATTCTTTAGATTAGGGGTAGTTTTTTCGATTAAAAAAATTCAGGGGGTGCTGGATCAATGCTGGCTTTGTTTTTTTGAGTTAGTAGAGCAAAACTACAAACATGTAAGGTTCTGTTTCTAAAAAAAGCCGGTAATTTATTATTTTTTTACTTCTTAAATTTGAATTTTTCTATTTAAGGGTGGTTTTTTTGATTTAAAAAAAATTTAGAGGGTGAGGGAGCATTTCTGGATTTGTTTCTGCCTTGCTGGAGTAAAAATACCTGGTCATAAAATTTTTTAATCAGTTATTTTATTGTTTTACCTCCTGAATTTGATTCTTCAGATTAGGGGTAGTTTTTTCGATTAAAAAAATTCAGGGGGTGCTGGATCAATGCTGGCTTTGTTTTTTTGAGTTAGTAGAGCAAAACTACAAACATGTAAGGTTCTGTTTTTAAAAAAAGACGGTAATTTATTATTTTTTTACTTCTTAAATTTGAATTTTTCTATTTAAGGGTGGTTTTTTTGATTTAAAAAAAATTTAAAGGGTGAGGGAGCATTTCTGGATTTGTTTCTGCCTTGCTGGAGTAAAAATACCTGGTTATAAAATTTTTTAATCAGTTATTTTATTGTTTTACTTCCTGAATTTGATTCTTCAGATTAGGGGTAGTTTTTTCGATTAAAAAAATTCAGGGGGTGCTGGATCAATGCTGGCTTTGTTTTTGAGTTAGTGGAGCAAAGTTTCGTAGATGTAAAATTTGGTTTTTCTAAAAAATAAGTTGATTTATTTTTTATCTCCGAAGTGTGAATTTTTCCGTTTAAGGGTGGTTTTGGTCGATTTAAAAAAAAACTGAGGGTGATGGAGCAATTCTGACCTCAGATTCGGTTTCAGCGGGCCAAAATACTATAGGAAATATATGTGTAGTTCAAGAAACAGACAACTTTTTTTTTTTTGTGTGCCTGTGTTATTGAACACAAACGTTCTTAGTAGGAAGGTTTTTGCATTCGTAAAATCTGAAACTGTTATAAAAAATAACAATGAACAATTAATAGAATTTGAGAAATAGAAAATTGTAATATTAAAGTTTTAAAATGGATTTTAAATTTAATATTTTTAAACCTTTTTTTTAAAAAAGTTACTAAGGTGTTCTTCTATTAAACAATTCAAATTATATATTATAAATGAACATTTGAGAATATTTGCAAATTAAATATTTAATATAATATATTTATTATAATAAATTATTATCATTATATTTAATAAAACATTAACATTTATATATTATTACTTTTAATTAACTTGTACATATATTATTATGAAACCAAAATTGAGCAATTTAATGAATAAAATTTTTGAAAAAACTTACCTTTAATTAATTAAAAATTTCTGAAAGTATAAATATTAATAGAATATATAAATAATCATTTTTTTAATACATTCACTGTATTTTATAAGAAAATAAATTTTTATAACCAACAATAATAAATGTCAAAAAAGTTTACAAGAGTATATTGAAAAAAAACAAAAGAAGATTCAAAGGTAGATAGAAATATATTATATTTCGATGAATGTGACAAAAGCAATCATTTATCTTACTTGATATAAATAAATATAACTATGTCCAGGTAAAAAAGTAGCAGCAAGTAGCAGCATATTAGAAAATTGATATATTCAGGAGTAAAATGATATATGAAAAACTTTATTTGAGTGGGGTACATCGGAGTACGATGAAACGAAAAAATGTTTCCTTTCATTCGCCGAGAAAAAGTTTGCATAAAAACTAGTTTTGCATCCGAAAATGATTAATTTATTAAAAATACAATACATAAAGGCATTTTAATAACTTGTAAAATAGTTAATAAGTTAAGACATTGAAAGAATGGGACTTCTTTGCAAGTAATACAACTTTTTGCAAAGACTCTGTCATGATTGTTATAAATTATTTATAACTTTTGTATTGTTCTAAAACGTTTTGGCTTTAATAAAAATAATTTTAAATATCATTTAAGATTACTATTACTTATTTAGAAAATAATAAAGTTAAATTTGAATTTAATCGATAACCTTAAATTTTGGCAATTTTATAACGCTTTCAGACCACTGTGCAGAAGTGAAAACAACTTCAGGCCTCAGATCGACTAGAAGGCACAAAAAGTCGATTTAAATTCTACAAAAGTTTAAAAAATCGAATTTTTTTATTTTAATTAAATTAAATTTTTGGTACTTAATTATTGGTAATTTTGACAATCATTGAATTTCATAAAATTTTTAATTGGAAAATAGTTTAAGCTAATTGAATTCGTGAAGAATTTTTATTAAAATTATTAAAAATAATTAATTTAGAAAAGAATTTTTGTTAAAAATTTGTTAAATAATTAAAAGAGAAAAGATCTGAAGCAGTTCTGCATTTGTATACTAAAAAGACTTATTTTTTTCAAAATTTTGTAAAAAATGTAAAAAAAAAGTCGAAAAAGTAGCATCTTAATAAAATAAGTTGAAAAAAGTCGTATTTACGAAAAAATACGAAAAAATTCAAAAAAGTATAATTCGAGGCTTGCAATTTTATATTCATTTTCTCTTATATAAAATTTTAACCTCAAAATCTGACGTCAAATTATTTGTTAACACGAAGTAGTATAAGGAGACCCCACTGTCCGGGAAAGCTGAAGCCGTTTTCCCCGTTTCTCTTACAATTAACAGAGGTGTCGTGTTGTGTGTTGTGATAAAAATATACTTTAATAAGATTTATATTTAAAATGAAACTCATTATTATTATTTGGATTTCTTTGAAAATAGTTTTATTAATAGATTTATATTTTGTATTGCCTTTAACACAATTTGTTTTGCAACCTTTAATGGAACCACTAATCATATTTCCTTACTTTTCTTTAAATTATTTTCAAAAACCAGAAAAAAACAAACCGATATAAAAACAATCAGTTTATGCAGGTTATGTCACGGCAGCCATTTTGCGAAAGTTCTATGTGTTAGTAACTGTATGTACACATTTTGTGTCAGTGTGGGTAACTAGTTCCCAAATTTTCCGATAGGTTCGACACCTCCGTTAATTGTAAGAGAAACGGGGAAATCAGCTTCAACTTTTCGAGGGCTTAATATAGCAGTGGGGTCTCCTTATACTACTTCGTGTTTGTTAAATATATTTATAAGGGTATACTTACAATTCAACTGTTGCTTACACCTTATAAATTGTAATCCAAACTTTTATTATTTTTACTATTGCAGTTTCAACGTTCGTGAAAACTTGACACAAAAATGTTGATGAAAATAAACAATTTACCGGTTTAATGCGAACCACACGACAAGTAAATCTGTTGATTCTGTTGTTGCGCATACGCATATCACGTGACTTCGAATTTCAGGGCCGTCTATCTATTTACCTCACTTTGCAATAAATATATAATTATGTTTTTAATTGTTATTTAAACATTATTTTACTACTTAAGTGTAATTAATAATAATTATAATAATATTATAATTATTTAATTATAATTATTATAATAATTATTATAATAGTTATATAATATAATATATAAAGTATAAGTTCATAAAAAAGTACTTCAATCCTGAAAACAAATGCGATTAGAATTGTATGAAAGTTTTACCGAACTGGACTTGAATGACGTAGTGCTCAGCAAGGAAATACTCAAGAAAGCTCACTATAGTTTCGTTCATCAAACTAAAATTTCATATAATTGACAATTAGCTTTAAATTTCATTTGTTTGTAAAATTAGTAAACCATATAAAAGAAAGTCTATATGTTTTAAACGAAAGATTCATTAAAAAGTGATAAATAACACAAGTTTTTTTGGTTACTTTTAATTTTAATAAACGATTATTTGAAAAATAATCTTATTGAGAAATTTACTGACTAAAATATTGATTTCTAATTTCTTATAGACTAATAGACAACATAATCTATGTATACGTTATCCTAATAGAAACCAATGTTTAATAATTCAAATTTTTTTATGTATTTACAGTACTAGCTTGCAAGAAATCAAAATATCTGTTACGGACGGATTTCCGTAATAATTTAAATTTTTTTGGGCGATAAATATTATTTATTAAAAATAATATTTATATAATTAACGTTACAAATACTTTGTCAATTATATACCTACATCTATACAACACAAACACACACACATACTAAGTTTCGGACACTAGAATATTCAAATAATATTTCTAATTAATTCAATAAATATTTATAATTTCATTTTTTTTTATTTTATTTAATTTCTAAATCAAAGTTTATTTCGCAAATGATTTCAGATTATTGAACCTCATATTGCGAAATAATTTGAACTAAATTATCGATCGATTGCACAAGTTGTGGGACTTACACTGTATAAAAGTTGCCACATTATTTTGGGAAAATGAGGAAACATATAAAGTATACCGATAATTCAGGTGGTTGAACCGATCACGCCATGATTAAAATGCAAGTTTTGCTGAAACTTGCATGGAAACAACGAGGTGTTGATTGCAAAATCAACCCTCCCACCACCTAAAATTATATACCAACAGGGTGTGATCGTTGCCACCAAATTATTGTTCAAGGAGTCTTATTTTTTATTTCCCGCAAGGCGGATGTATTTCCCGCGAGAAGGCGGAAGAATTGTTATAAAGTTTTGTGCCCACTAAAGGTGGTTGAATTAGTTATTTACTCCCCTCAGTAAGGATAGAGCTTCTCAAATTATTCTGAAATTATAAAGTGTTATTCCACAATTTGTGAAGTCGTCTATCATATAAAAAGTTTGTTGAATAAGGAAGATTATTTTACCAAGTATAAAGTGTTATCAATATAAAAAGTGCAGAATCCTTAATTCATAAATTATTATTATTTGTTATCTCCACAATTGTTTATATTTCAACTTAACTGTTTATAAATTCAGAATTGGTGAACCCAATATCCTGAATTTTTAATGAACAGAAATTGAAATATTGAAATAATTGTTCAAGGACAATAGAATAATACAAGTTTGTTAAAAAGGAAAGATATAAAATAAAGGAAGGTAAAAAGATCGACTTCCTCATACCACGGAGTCGTATGACAACCAAGAGTTTTAAAATCCTCAAAGAGATAGAGGAGTAATGTGATTGAATTGAATGTTTACACTTTGGGGGTTGTATGAATAAATAGATTTCTTATTTTATGTTAATTCAAGTTTTGATTTATTTAATTACCTTTATATGCATTTGTCTCATTTCTTTCTTTGTAATCATTTTCAATAAAATACCGTCTAACCGGGGGTGTTGAATGAATAACATTCTGGGTAACAGTCCACTACCTTTTTCTATCTTGCTTAGCGAAGAGCAATTACGTTTTCCGAATAAGCGGAATTGTTGAGTAATCAAAATTAGTATTTTTTTCTAAATATTTATTATTTCTCTTTGAATTATTTATCTTTATTATTTATTTTTGTTAATTAACATCCGTCTTTAACAATATCATATTAAATTTTAACTTTTGTCATTACAAAAAATAAAATAAATATTTTTAAAAATTCTATTCCTGCAACTATATCCCAACTATCATTTAAAATTCAGTAAAACGTACGGAACAAATTTTCTCCGTGTAAATGTGACATAATTTTAGTAGAAACGAATTTTTCAAAACTTATAAAACTTTATTCCTTATTATGTAATATCTTATGTTCAAAAATAAAATAATGTGGAATGTTAAAGTGTTATAATATTGCTTCGTTATAAAATAACACAGATTGCATGTTAATACTTAAAAATATATAAGAATCCTAATATAAAGCAGCAAATGTATAGGGTGACCAGGAATTGTATTTTAAAATATTCTACAATTTATAACATCTTAGTATCATGTTGAATAATTGTTGATCCACCTAGACAGATTTGAAACGTTTTGAGATTTTTTGAAAAATCCAATAATATTTTAAACTTCTGAAATATTTTAGAATTTTAAATACAACAGAAAATTAAACATAAATTTTAAGTTTTTCTAAAAATAATTAGGGTAAAGATAAATAGTATAAACCCTGGGCTTTAGTTTTAGAACAAATTTTTTTATGCGCTCTCGAAATTTTCCGAAAAAAATTAATCGAAGCAAAGTAGATAATTTGCATTAATGAAAAGTTTTTACAATTGTAATTTCTTATTAGAAGCTAGTTGGAAATTTAAATATAGTTGGACTTTGGATTGATGTGAGTCTCAATAAATAAAAAGTTTTTGATTCAGAACTAAAATTAATTATACTTTGGATAAATTAAAATTCAGATGATTTGAGATTTAAATGGATTAAATTTAAAATAAAAATTCAAATTGGGAAAATTTTTGGTTTTGATCAATTCAACAAAATACTTAAATAGGATAGATGCACCGGTTTTGGCCAACCTCACATTTTTATTAATTTAACTAATTTTCTGTTATTTTCACAGTATATTTTTTGATAAAACTTTATTTCACAATTAATGTTTTAGACAAATGTATTTAATATTTATAATAACTGTACTTATTCTCCATGAAAATAAGGTGGTCAAAACTAGCAAAATTAATATTTTTATGTATTTATTAATTTATTATATTATTAATATTTTTCAAACCCTTAATGACAAGAAATTTAGAAACTAAGAATAGTAATTTATCAATTAACAACTGGAAGTAATTCAGTTTTTATAATTAACATAAAAAAATGTCCTAAAAATATGAAAATCCTTAAAGTGGCCAAAATTGGTGTACCTACCTATTAACAATTAAAAAAAATGTAAAGTCACTAGGAATTAAAATAACTGAAACTCATTTTGTCAAATCAAATTTTAACAATTTATTAATATTAAAGAGTAAAATATAAGAAAGTACAAAATTGATGGGCACGTGGCCAAAAACAATTCTATATAAATTTTTAGAGTGTAAGTTTCACGTTTTAATTAAGGGAGATACCGGCACAACACTCAATTCATTAAAATGTTTTCCGTTGTTCTTATTTATGTATAATTGAAAAGTTAATCGATTTTACAAGACTAAATACGCTTTTAGAAGCCTAATCGCCCTTACGAGCCCGAGATTCGTACTGTTCTATCCCATTCCGAATTCTTCTTACCCCGTACGTATATCCCCTCCCTTTCTATTAATTTTGAAACTTGCGCATCTCTTTTAATTTAAAATTTTTGATTAATAGTATAATTTTTAATTTCTAACAAATCGGCCATCCTTATATCAGTTTGTCCTCAAACTGATTTTTACTAAGCTAAATTAAACAATTAATGTATGTAT
Source organism: Leptopilina boulardi (assembly GCF_019393585.1). Taxonomy (NCBI): domain Eukaryota; kingdom Metazoa; phylum Arthropoda; class Insecta; order Hymenoptera; family Figitidae; genus Leptopilina; species Leptopilina boulardi. The sequence continues at coordinate 343,621 of NW_026137880.1, read as the reverse complement.
CTTTCTTTATCCCTGATAAAAATTTGTTTTTTTTACTCTAGTACTTCTTCGAACATTTTCATTTATAACGGTTCCTTTATTTCTTTCATCACAAATTATTTCATTTTTACTTTCAGTTACAATGTCTTTATTCTCCCATTCGTCTTCTCTACTATTGGTCTCATTCTTATCACTATTTTCCTTCTGGCAATCTCCTTTCCAAATCTTCAATTGGCTTATATGAGCAGTTGTCTCGAAACCGCGATCATTAAAATCATTTAATTTCTTTACTCTGTAAATCTCGTTCGAAATTTTATCAACAATTAATAAAGGGCCACCATAAGCCATTTGAAGCTTTGTCGAAACTCCAGTACTTACCGGATTAATTTTCATATATACGATATCACCAATTTTCATTTCTAAATATACATTTTTGTTTTGATGATATTTATTTTCATATTTGTTTTGTTCGCGTACAATATTTTCTCTAATTTTTGTTTCGACAATTTCGGGTGAAACATATGATTCATTTTCTTCAGTCAAATTTCGCATTTCCCCTTCTTTAAATCTAGGATTATATCCTATCAAAGCTTCATACGGAGTTCTTCAAGTTGATTTACTAACCGATGAATTTAAATCTCTTGTAATTTTTTTTAGATGATTGTCCCAATGAATATCATTTTCAATTCCCACGGCAATTTTCATAATTGGTAAAACAGTTCGATTGAAGCGTTCAATTAAGCCATTTGCTTGTGGATGTCTACTTAAAGTTAAAGTATGTGAGATTCCGTACTCGAAGCAAAATTTCTGGAAAAACTCCGAAGCAAAGCAAGTTCCCCTATTGCTAATAATTTTGCGAGGTGCACCAAACAAATTTACAAATTTTTCGATTTTATTTACAGTACTTTTCGCATCCACATTAGGTACTGGTGCAAGCCAAGCAAATTTAGTCAAATTATCTATAATTCCGAAAACATATTTGTTTTTCTTACTCGACGTAGGATATGACGTAAAATTTACAATTTTACAAATCACAAAGGTTTATTTATTTTTCAATATATTAAATAACTTTGTTTATTATTCCCGAAAAAGATATTTCAATATCAAAAATTTACTAGACGAAATCACATTATAGATTCGAGGAATGGAAAAATCTTATTTAATAATAATTTAATATTAAGAATTAATGTCTGTAATCACTTTTTATTTATGTACCTTCGAGCCAACATTCGACTGAAACAAGAAATTAAGAAAAATTTCAAGATTTAAGAAAACTTTGAGAAAAATTGATTATATTGAATATTTTGTATTGGTCAACCTAACCTCAATTTTTGATGTCATCAATAATTGGATATTTTGAAGTTTATTATCGATTATTTGGATATATTTTTATTATTAAAATTTGGATTCTTGAATATTCACTTTCGATGTACCCATTAATTGGATAATTAAGAGATGCCAAGTATTTTCACGTTTTATGCAAATATCACCCTGAGAATATCATTGACTTCGTTTCCTGGCGAAACAATCAAAATTATTATGATTTTTGGAAGGCTTCTTTATATTTTTAAATTACTATTTAAAACTTCTATTGCTGCGGTTAGTCAAATCCCAAATAATATATTTGATGTTTTGGATTTATGTCAATTTGAAGTTTGAAGATTTTTACTTGAGTGTGGCATTATCTTTGTAAATTTCAATATTAATTCCGAATTCATTAATATATATATTGGAGAAGAATTAAGGATTTACCATCTTGCGTCGGATTAACGTATTAAAATCGTTAATCAAGAAGAAGTATTATTATTATTCAAGAAAATAATTTTTGTCAACAACATTTATTATCAACGAGATGAAAAATATGGAAGGATATAACTCAAATATACAACATTTATTATCGTCAAGATATAGATGAAAACGTTTTTACCGACCGTCGAACAAACAACGTCCTTTTTATCATTCTTTAATGTGATTTCGTATAAGCTAGACGCTTTTATTATATTCTTTCGTCACTTTTATTTTGGGAATCTCAATTAATATAAAATACGTTTTAATCATTTATTATAAAGTAAAAATAAAGGAAACATTAAAAATAAGAAAATATATTTATAAATCGAAAAAGAGGAATTGTTTTAATTTATCATTGGAGATATTCGTTGCCGTCATCCATTTTGAACACATTGATTTTTTGGAATTCTCTGGTAAAATTTTATTTTCCCATTTATGAATGTTATCTCAAAATTATTTATTTGTTTGAATTTTTCAATAATGAATTTATTTAATTTAGAATTTCAATTTAATTTAATTTAAAATGATTTCTTTTGAATTTAATTGATAATTTTATTGATTTTGGAATAATTTAAGAATGAATTTAATTCTCTAAATTTAATTTATAATTTTTATTTAAAAATTGATTGAAATGTCATTCATTTAATTATTTTATAATTATTGTATCCATTTCAATTTTCCATTTTCTATTCCTCGAATTAAAGAATCCTTATTCTTTTAAATAGAAAAAATAAGTAATTATTTTTCTTGCATTATATCGAGTCTTGACTCAAGTTTTTTATAATGTTTAAAAATTTAAATAAAGAAATTTATTAACCTTTTGTTTAGAAAATCTCATGTTTTATTTAATTTAAAAATCAAATCTTTTCGAATATGGCTTTTCCGAACCGCCCTCTCTACTGTTAACCAAGAATTGGGACTGCAGCAGGCCGAGTAAAAGGAAGACTATTTTAATTTAATTTGAATTTTGAATCATTCCTTTGCTTTGACTAATTCAGACTAATTTTACAATCAAGAATAATTTTGATTTAAGAGTCGAAATTGACAGTCTCTAAAATAGTTTGCCTGGTGGCCTTGTCTATTTTTCCAGACTAATTCAACGATTAAAGAAAAATTTATTTAATCTATTTAATCAATTTTTTCTTTTGTCTCTTAATTATTTATTTATTTTTATTTTTGTCCCAAGAAAGGACTGGCGCCCAACAAACAATTTATTTGAGTCTTCCCTTTGTAACTTTGATTTAATTAATTGATTTTTTCAACATTCAGCATCATTAAAAAATCATTGGTTACAAGGAAACGGTCCCAAATGGTCGCAGTGTACAATTTCAAAGGGACGTTTCCCTGGTGGTATGGGGTGAAGCTCCGCCTCTTTTCGTCCAGATTTCTTTTTAGCTAGGATGCATTCTAAACTATTTTTAATGTGTGTTTAGATATCTTCGCATTTTTGGAAAATAGTAGAATTCCTTAATTCGATTGAATGTTTTGTCTATCCCAAAATAGCTGTGTAAATCGTGATATCTAATCGAAATAGATTTACGCATAGCTTTTGGTACATAGTACAGTTCCTTCACTTGATCATTTTCTTTAATTTTTTTGAATAAAAATCCCTCTTTTAATACAAAATCGTGACCTAGTTCTTTTTCCTCTCGATTTCTATCTTTAACTTCTTTTTTTAAAATATCGATAATAATTTAGATTTCCGGGTCATTTCTTTGAAAAAGTAATATCTCTTCTTCTCGAGTTTCAATAAATCGTATTTGCTCAACCGGTTTAATTTCTTCCAAATTTCCCTCTACAGGCGCGCGCGTAAGGGTATCTACATGCGTCATTTTATCTCCCCCCATGTGTTTAATTTCGAATTCGAATTCAGAGACTTCGCTAATCCATCGAGCTGTGGGAAATTTAGGTTGGTGTATTCCCAATTACCAAAATAAAGTTAGGCATCTATAATACTTGATTATTTATTTTAACAATTTGCCATCTGGCTGACCACTCAATACACGTCTTATTACTCTCAAATACGGATCCACAATGATCCCCCGTCGCTCTCCTCACACATACCCGTACGCATTCTCACACACGCGAGAGGAGGAAAAACTAAAGGTTGATTTTCACGCGGACAAAGGCAAACTTTAAGCCAACCGCCACAGAGCCATTTGCGGGTTTTTGGTTTTCTAAGCGTTCAAATTAACCAGGCATTGACAATCAGTAATAATCGTAAATGTAATCGGTATCAAAAGTGACCTTAGTCTTTCTAATGCCCACTTTATTGCTAACAACTCCAGCCTACTTGAATGGTATTTTGATTCTTCTGCAGTAGTTTTTCTGCTTATCGCGTAAACCATACCTTTAGTGTCTCCCTTTTTCTCTGCCTGCAAAAGTATTGCCCCTAAACCTACACTTGACGCATATGTGTGTAACTCTGTCACTTCGGCCTTGGGATTGTACAGTTTAAGAATTGGTTTTCCTGTCAATTTTTCTTTTAAATTTTCAAAGGCCAGATTTTGGCTTTCCCCCCAGACAAATGAAAATTCATTTTTCATCAAATTAGTTATCGGACTTGCGATTTTTGCAAAATTTGGCACAAATCTTCGAAAGAAACTGACTAATCCCATAAACCGTCTAATCTCATGTTTATTTTTCAGAGTTGGAAATTTTTCAATTGCAAGTATTTTTCGCTTTCCGGTCTGATTACCCCCTCTCCTAAAACATATCCGAGATATTCAACTTTTTTTCATTCCAAATTGGCACTTTTTTAAATTTAACGTGAGTTTAGCTTCTTTTAGTAAATTTAGAACAAATTCCAAATTAGTCATTAAGTCATCCCATGTTTTCGCGTATATTCAAGTATCATCAAAGAAAGTAAAAGTTATCCCTTTCTTTCGAGCAATCCCTAAAACTTTGTCAATTAATTTTGCAAAGTACATTTGCTAGAGGAATGTGCAAATACCCCAAAGCTAAATCTAAAATTACAAAAATTTCTGCATCTGATAATGTTTCCAATAAATCCTCAAAATTCGGTATTGGAAAATTGTATTCTTTCGTTATTTTATTTAATCTACGGTAATCGGGTATAGGTCGCGGAGTTCCGTCTTTCTTCCTCGCCAGAAAGACTGTACTTGCGAATTCGGCTTCAGTTTCGGTAGCGATTCCCGCCGCTTTCCATTCGGTTACCATACCATCTAAATCTTTCGTATCTTCTGCGTTTAATCGGTAAGGTTTCATTTGAAATGTGTGATAATTGTTTAATTCTGATGATTTCGATAATAGCCATTTTTCAGCCGCAGATTTTAGTTAAGACTTTGCAATGCTAAAAGCAATGGCATCGCTCCATTCATAAATAGTTTTTGATGCTTCGAGTTCGTTTATCCAAGCATGTGCTTTCTGTGGACCCTCAGTACCAAGAAATTTCCGTGTAATGACCTGACTTTTATTGCCAAAGGATTTGCTCGCCGGATGGAGTCCGGGTACCTATTTTGACTAGTTACTTTAAATCTCGGTAGATGGCGAGGAGGAGAGGTGTTGTCATTGACGAGTCTTTATGTAAACCTTCGAAAGAGAATATATTGTTTAAATAAAAGAATAATAAAATATACAAAAAAATGAATTATTACATAATATAATATAAGAACGAACGAATCTATACAATGCAAATAAAATACTAATCTTTAGAAAACATAACGATGAAAGAACTAGCTATTCTAGAGGAGCATTCGCTGAGCTCCGATCGCGCTCGTCATTAATCCAGAGTAAAACGGATTTAAACATATTTACCACGTTTGCGAAGATGTTGATCAGGACGACGCATATTACTTTCGCATGGGGTACTTTCTAGAATTTACCCCCTAGACGACGGTACGGACGGATACTAGGGTCGTGCACGCTAGGTCGATTATTATTCGTAATCAGGAAGAAGCTAGATCTTTGTCAAGAGAGGAGCGACTCTACTCGACAAGGACGGTCCTGGTGGAAGTGAGTGGGTAACCTGGTTCACCAGTCTTCCACGGAAGCGCCCATAGGAAGTCCGGTTCACCAGGAGGAAGGAAGGCGAAGGGTGTTACTGTTCCGCAGGAGTGCCTACAGGAACAAGTACATCTCCGTCTAGGAAGTGAGGAAGGCTCCGGTGTTCAGAGAGACGCACCTCTCTACTGAGCACCAGGTAGCCAGGAGTGAGTCGCTTCCAATCGTCAGAGAAGCACCTCTAGACGAGTCGGAAGAAGACTGAGGAAAAAGTGAGAGACGAAAGGTATATTAGCTAGGTAACAGCGAGTGGTGGGGGAAGAGAGTGACATTACTACTTATGCTGTCTACTTTCTCTCTTTTCGCCGCGCTACTATACAACGATACTCTATCGTTAGACCTGAATGATGCTTTTTGGATCAGCGAAGATTTGATGAACCTCTCCGCCACCAGTTTTTCCATAAGTACTCGTCTCATGCATTTTATTGAGTACATCCCCAATTGAGTGTAGTGCTGTCGCCAGTAAGTCTTGTACACCTCCTTCTAGTCCTTCTAGTTCCTTTCCTTCTAGTTGGTTGATAGTTTCCTTGTCCGCCATTTCAGAATACGTCACTTCCATACTTTGAGTCTGTGGTGTGAAGCCTAGAAACGGTTAGCTTTGGGACTGATCATCTACCATTTTGAAACAATCACAGCCATCATAAATTATCCACTAAAGAGTTTAGTATCCCACTTCTGATTTATTAACAATTAAAGAAAATGTAAAGTCACAAGGAATTAAATTAACTAAAACTCTTTTTGTCAAATCAAATTTTAACAATTTATTAATATTAAAGAGTAAAATATAAGAAAGTACAAAATTGATGGGCACGTGGCCAATAACAAGTTCTATATAAATTTTTAGAGTGGAAGTTTCACGTTTTTATTAAGGGAGATACCGGCACAGCACTCAATTCACTAAAATGTTTTCTGTTGTTCTTATTTATGTATAATTGAACAGTTAATCGATTTTACAAGCCTAAATACGCTTTCAGAATATTTCCACATTATAAATTCAACTACTTTCGAAATAAAACATTCATTAAGAAATGTAATTGACATACTTTGTTATAAAAAAACAAGTTGTAAATTTAGATGTTCATTACATGAACATTTTGCTTCCTTTATACCATCATCAAAAATATTTGCATCCTCGTGGAGAAAGCATTAATAATTCTATATAATTTTTTTCTCATAAATATATAATTTATAACTTAATTTTATTTATATAAATACTTTTTCTATAATTACTATAGTTACTATTATAATTAATTAGTATTATTACTATAATTTTGAAAGAAGAATTGAGTTTTATATTTTTATAAAAAAATATATACTTTATACTTTATATAGACCAATCGATTTATCTTGTATAACGTGTATTTTTAATAATTTATTTATTTAATTGAATTTTACTGAAATTTTTAATCCTTATTATATTAAAAAAGATTGTTCGTAGGTCGTCGTCGTCGTCGTTGCCCTTACCGATATCTTCGATATATATAAAGATATGGGTCATTCCATGTGAAAAGGCAAATGGATTTGTCCACTCGTGGTTTAAAGCAATCGCAAAGTCTTAGGGCTTAAAATTTAGAATTTTTTATGTAGAATCGAATACCGAGTGGCTGATTTTAAAATTTTCAAAATGGCGGCCACCACAGGCTGGAATGTGACGTAAAAAAAGCTTTTTTTTATTTAAATTGAAAAAACTTTTACATTTTAAGACCCAAATTATTCAAAACAACTACTTTTCATATTTGTGAGTTGACAGAACACAAACATATGGTCAGAACTAAAAAATCCAAAATGGCGGAACCAAGATGGCGGATTAATTTTTGAAAATTCAATAAATTCAACTGAATTCAGTTGAATGGTGTTACTCAGGGGTTTTCGGGGTCGCTGATTACAAATCTGATGTCAGAATTGAAAAATTCAAAATGGCGGATCCAATATGGCGGCCAAAATATAAAAAAATCAGTCAATTCGCTTGAAACGTGTTACTCGGGGGTTTTCGGGGTCGCTGATTACGAATCTGAAATCCATTTTCGAAAATTCAAAATGGCGGATCCAATATGGTGTACGAAAAAATTAAAAATCACTTGAATTGAAACGAAATTCGTTACTCAGGGGTTTTCGGGGTCGCTGATTACGAATCTGAAGTCAGAATTAAAAAATTCAAAATGGCTGACCTAATAGGGCGTCAGATTAATAAAAAAAACCATTAGAAATGTTTAAAACTGGTTACTCTGGAGATTTTTAAGTTGTAGATCACGAATTTGTCAGCGGAGATTAAAGAAGAAAAATATTAATTAAAAAAAGCGCTGAATACGAATCAAAGGTCGGAATTAAATAATTTTAAAATATCGGATCCTATATGGCGGAAGATTTTTTCAAAAAATGGCTGAGGACTTTGGCTTAATACTATATTTATCAAAAGAAAAGTCCTGAAAAGGACTGATTAAAATTGGTTTTAATGCTATTTATCAAAATAAAAGCCCTGAAAAGGACTGATTGAATTAGTTTTAATGCTATTTATCAAGATAAAAGTCCTGAAAAGGACAGATTGAAATTGGTTTTAATGATATTTATCAAAATAAAAGTCCTGAAAAGGACTGATTGAAATTAGTTTTAATGTTATTTGGCAAAAGTAAAGTCCTGAAAAGGACAGATTAAAATTGGTTTTAATGCTATTTATCAAAATAAAAGTCCTGAAAAGGACTGATTGAAATTAGTTTTAATGGTATTTGGCAAAAGTAAAGTCCTGAAAAGGACTGATTAAAATTGGTTTTAATGCTGTTACATCCGGAGATATAACATAATTAATTTAATAATTGTTTAATTTTTAAGTCTAGACTTTCGTCCTACAACTTAGGAATCTTTTCGATTGGATTTCTTGTTGAGAAAATAAAAATTTTAGAAGGTTAGGAAATGATTTTAAAAGGAATTGAGAAAATAATTGCGCACTGGTAGCACTAAAATTTCTCGGAAAGGTTTTCAATAATTATGAAAAAATAAAAATTTATAATTTTGGAATTTGATAAAATATCGCGCACCATAGCACGAAATTTATCGGAATTGAGAGATGGATGAGATTAAGAAAAGAAAGAAATAAAGATTTTAAATATAAACTTACTTTTTTTTATTTTTCAAATAATAGATTTCCTAAAGATGCAAAATTAGGAGAACGTCCTTCGAATTCAAAGATAGGTTGTTTGGACAGCAATCAAAATAACAGGAACTCGTAGAATTGGATGTTGAAATTGAAGAATTGAATTTAACAAGATTTTAAATTCAGAAAATAACTTTGAAAATAACTTGTCACTGAATGTAAAATTTTTCAGAATAACTTTTTAATCAGAGAAATTGGAATTTTATAATTTGTAAAATAACTTTAAATTTTGGAAACTTATAATGTTGAAAGAATTTGAAAATGACTCTTTAGAGTTTGTTAATAGAAATTTTGAATGTTGAATAACTGAAGATTTTAGGGTAACATACGTTTTTAAAGGTTTGTCCCCACTACTAATTTTGAGTTTTTGGGGTAGATTTTGAAGAAGGGAGAGATTTTTTGTAGAAAGGGAAATATCTTGTAGGCGGAGAGAAAAAGGGAGTTGAGAAAACTTATTATTGGAGTTTCTCAAAGAAAATGGTAAAAACTCGAAAGAAAAAATGGAGAAAACTCATTTACATTTTCTCCCTATTGGGCCCCACTGACCCAACCCTTAGGGTTGGTTCGAACGTGTGGGTTGTCCTTCAGAGACACACATTTCCAAAAGTAGGGATAAATTCTTTAAAGAAGGGAAGATCATCCATATTTTGCATCTTTTACAATTAAGCTAAATTTTTATTATTAACAATGATTATTATTAATATTATTTATTATTAACAATTATTATTTAATTTATTTTACATATTCCTTTTTGAATTTTAATTGTACGATGATTTTTAAGAAAGATACAATTTATAAATTTAATTTGTTTATAATTTTTAATAATAATAATTATTTTTTATTAATTTATAAAGTAATTTAACCTAATTTTTTTATAATAGTCGAAATTATTTAAAATTTTAATTATTTATAATTATTTATTGTTAAATATCAATATAATTTAATTATTGTTAAATTGTATTAAATTTTAATTGTTTATTTATTAATTTTATATTTTTTATAATTTTTATTATTAATTTTACTTATATTAATAATTTTAAACAATAATTAATTATACATTTTGACAATTATTAGTTTTTATTAAAATTTAATATAAATTGTAAAAAAATAACATTTTAATTATTTATTAATAATAATAATGAAATTAATTATTAAAGTTAATTGTTATTAAAAATTTATATGTGTGTGAATTTTAGTATAATATATATTTTCGGAACCTAGACAAATTTTATTACAAACAGAAGGAAATCTTGGCGACAGGGACTCTCGGACCTGTCGTAAGAAAAACGAAAATTAAAGGAAAAGCTTTTTTTACGTCACATTCCAGCCTGTGGTGGCCGCCATTTTGAAAATTTTATAAACAGCCACTCGGTATTCGATTCTACATAAAAAATGCTAAATTTTAAGCCCTCAGACTTTGCGATTGCTTTAAACCATGGGTGGACAAATCCATTTGCCTTTTCACGTGGAATGACATATATATATATATACATATATAAAAGTAAAGCACATACACGTGTGTATCACACATGCACAAAGAACAAACACATGTATACTCACACATATACACAAGACACATACACAGATATACTCACACATATACACAAAATATATTCACATACATACACATGTATACTCACACATATACACAAAGTAAATACACATGTATACTGACACATATACACAACATACATACACATGTAGACTCACACATATACACAAAGTACATACACATGTATACTCACACATATACACAAAGTACATACACATATATACTCACACATACATACAAAGTACATACACATATATACTCACACATACATACAAAGTACATACACATGTATACTCACACATATACACAAAGTAGATACACATTTATACTCACACATATACACAAGACACATACACATACACTCATACATATACAGAAAATATACACAACATACATACACATGTAGACTCACACATATACACAAAGTACATACACATGTATACTCACACATATACACAAAGTACATACACATATTTACTCACACATACATACAAAGTACATACACATGTATACTCACACATATACACAAAGTAGATACACATGTATACTCACACATATACACAAGACACATACACATACACTCATACATATACACAAAATATACACAACATACATACACATGTATACTCACACACATACACAAAGTACATACCAATATATACCTTACACATACATACAAAGTACATACACATGTTTACTCACACATATACACAAAGTAGATACACATGTATACTTTTACATATACACAAAGTAGATACACATGTATAGGAACAATCTTTTTAATATAATAAGGATTGTTTGTAGGTCGTCGTCGTCGTTGCCCTTACCGATATCTTCGATATATATAAAGATATATATATATATATATATAAAAGTAAAGTACATACACGTGTATAATCACACATGCACAAAGCACAAACACATGTATACTCACACATTCACACATATACACAAAATATATTCACATACATACACATGTATACTCACACATATACACAAAGTAGATACACATGTATACTTACACATATACACATAGTTGATTCACATGTATACTCACACATGTACACATATACACAACATACAGTACATACACATATACACAACGTAAATACACATGTATACAAACTACTTACAGACAAACCACATACACATCTATACACTCATATACACACAAAACACATGTACATGTATACTCAAACACATACACAAAGTACATACGCATGTACACTCACACATATACACGATACACATACACATATATAATCACACATATGCACAAAGTATATACACATGTATACTCACACATATACACAAAAATATTTTTAAATATTCGAAAAAGACATACACAATTTGTTGTTCTTAATTTCTTTAAATCTAAGGTGAACTGAAGTAAGGAGAGGTAGAGAAAAAATTAAACACGGTTGTTGAAAATGTAGAATTTTTTTATTCATAAAATCTTCTTGGCGACGATCCTGTTACTTATAACGAAGATAAAGTAAGTAACTAAATTATTTTAGTGTCCTTTTTTGCACATTCACATGTGTCATATCTAGTGAGTCAATGCATATAAAAATGTTAAAATTAAACAGCTGTAATAAAATAACTTAATTAATTTTCTCAAGGAGCAGCCGTTATGTTCAGCGCTTCTATGAAATATTACCAAAACATTCTATATACCTTTGAAAGGTTATATCCCAGTTGAAAAAGTTATATAGAATTTCTCTAGAACCATTCTATAGAGTTATTCTATATAAATTATAGTGAATATTCTATAGAATTTCACTTGAACGATTCTATACAATTTCTACATGTATTGTACTAAATTTTAGTGAACATTGAAATATATAAATCATAATATTTTAAATACTTTTTGTGTTAAACTTGTCATTGAATTATTAAATTATTTCACAAAATATTTATTTTTTTAATTAAAGTTTACTAAAAATTATTAGAATTCATATAAAAATTCTATAGCATCGTTGTAGTGAAATTCTAAAGAATATTCACTAGAGTTTATATAGAATAACTCTATAGAATGAGTCTACTAAAATTCTATAGAACTTTTTCAGCTTGGATTGTTTATTATGTCTATAATAAATGTTTTCAATTTAAGAAGCAGCCGTTATTGTCAGCGCATTTTATAAAAATTGAGTTGTTTTATTATTTCGTATTGCCGTTATTTTCAGCGCTTCCTTATAAAATATTGTTAAATTTTTGTTAATTATATTGAGAATATTAAAATTAAATTTAAATATGACATTGTAAATAGAAGTATTAGATTTAATATGCTTCTTCATATATTTTGTTTGAAGGAGCATCCGTTATTTCCAGCGCATCCTTTCAAATTGTCAAAAATGTTATTCATAACTGAAATTTTTTACAAAGGACTATATATTAGTTTTAAAAAACTTCTGTGTATACTATTTTTTTTGTATATATCTTTCCCTCATCCTTACTTTTATTTTTATTTGTGATTCTTATATAAGAATCTTTATTTAACATTATTTTTAAATTTTTTTTAGATGTTGCTCTGGATAGAGCAACATATAATTGCCCATGACTGAAAATTGGTGTTGGTAAATATACACCTACTTTTTTAAATGATTGACCTTGTGATTTGTTTATAGTCAATGCCTTTCATATTTCCAGTTATTATTTTTCCTGTAATAGAAAAATCATTCATCTCCATTATTTTTAATCTTGTTCCATTACATAAACATCCTTCTATATTTATGTTTCTTAAAAGTATTATCATTGCTCCGATTTTTAATACTAATTTATAAGGTGGAAGTCCATTTGGAGTTAATGAGTTTAAAAATTCAATTGGTATTACTGTATCTATATCATTTTCGTCTGCAGATGAATCTATACTTAAGTATTCTCTTGATTTACTTTTTATTTTTTGAAGAATATTGTTATTTAATTCGAATACATCATTATTTCTTGGGGCCAAAATAACTTTTTTATGAATGTTATCATCTTCTACATCTATTGTATTGCCATATATTTCTTCAATAATATTATTAGAGAGTAATTCCTTTGGAATATTTATTACATTATTTTCTTTTTCAAATGAATTTGAAAATTTGCCATTTCCTATATTTAGAAGCCATTTTTTAAATTTTTGGTCATTATTTAAAACACGTAAATTTTCTTTTAAAGATAAACATTGGAATTGGGACCATAATTCACTTTTTTTAACACAATTAATAACTGTTAAGGATCTATTGCCATGTTTGACAATTGGTAAAGTTTGCCTAAAATCTCCTGCAGTTATAATAACTTTATTTCCAAAAACTTTGTCTACTTTTGTGATATCTCTAAATAATCTATCGATAGCCTCAAATGCCTGTTTTGAAGTCGTTGTTATTTCATCTCAGATAATTATTTCACATGATTTTATTTTATTTCCATGAGTAGAATTTGTATTTATATTGCAAGTGGTTTGTTCTGATATTATTAATGGTAATATAAATGTCGTATGAACTGTTTTGCCTCCTTCTAATAAATTTGCAGCTATTCCTGTCCATGCTACTGGAAGTACAGATATTTTGTTAATATTGAGAAATTCTATTAATGTATTAAGTAAATAACTTCTCCCAGTACCACCTGGTCCGTCAATAAAATAACATTTTTTTTTGTCTTATTATTAACGGCGTTGATAATAATATTACAAATTTCTATCTGAGTTTTTGTTAATGTATTCAATTTTGAAACATTGTTATTATTCGATATTGTTTTGTTTGCAGAATGACTTTCTACATTCGTTAACTTATTTTCATCAGAATATGACAGTTCAATATGAGGCAAATTAAAGTCAGTTAAGGTTAAACCATTGTTAATCAGAATGCTATTAATTATTATTATCTATATATTATTTTTTGTTTATATTATAACTTAATTATGCTCAATGTTAATATTTTTACACAATTCTGAATTAATTATCTCAATGTTAATTTCTTATTTTCGATATGAATATTCGATCTTTTCACACAATCCTTTTAAGAAAGGAAAAATTTGTATTATATATTTAATATGATTTATTTAACATTACTTTAATTCTCATTTATTTTTTAAATTGTTAAATTAATTGAAATTAAATGAAAATTACGAACTCCAATGACATTTAAAAGGGCGACTGCAGCTCCATCTTCTAAGTATATGTGAGTTTTTAAGGTACTACATTTCATTTGGAAATGTGAGTTCACCCTTCTATTCACTTTTACATTGTCAGTGCTTATTTCTCATTTCGATATATTCGACTTTTCTCAAACTGTCTTTTTTAAGAAAGGATATGTATGTTTGAATTGTATTCCTTATTATTATAACTTAATTGTCTTGATTTGTTTATATATTTATTTATACCGATTTAATTGAATTATGAATTAATAATTATTATTGTAAAAATTATAAAATAATAATAATATTATATAATATATTATATAGTAATTATTATTATCTTATTATCCATTGATAATTATTTATTATTTATTAAAATAATTCTTCATTTTCTTTGACGGCTTATTATTATATTTTTTAATTATTTATCGCCTATATATATTTTTTTAGATTATGAATTATAATATTATTATATATAATATATATGTATATATATAATATAACATATAACAATAAATAATATTATAAAAATATACGCATACATTCACATACACACACACATAGACATAACACTATAAATAATAATAATAAACATAAATAAAAAAAACATAATGATGTTATGTATAACTTACACACACATTTACACTATCATATATTATATTAAAAGATACATTTAATATAAGTACAAAACATAAGTTAATAATTGATAATAAAAATTGAGCCGCCGGAAAGTAAAAGGGCGCATAAAATTTGTACGGCCGTTCGAGTTGGCCCCTGACGCTTGAAAAATCGATTTAAAAAAAAAAATTTTTTTTTATTACTACATTACTGGAAATTTTATTCCGCATCTTTTTTCTTCTATGAAAAAAATCTCTATCTTTTTCGGTTTTCGAGTAAATCGAAAAAAACTGGATTTTTAAAAAACACAAATTTAATTAAATTTTTCACTTCAACTCGCTCCAAAAAACAAAGTTATAAATATTTTTTGACAAAATTTACAGGAATTATAGTTTAAACTATTCTTAAAACGACAAACTTTGTAAGAATGTGATTTTTTTATTTCGAAAAAAGTTATGAATTTTTTTGTTTCACAGTGACAAATTTACGTTTCCAAATTTTCAAGGGCTTCGTTTATCTGAAAAATTTTCAGTCAATGAAAACTTATCCCGAAAAAAATGTTCACTAGGGTCTTACAAACATTTTTGTAAAATATTTTTGCAATTGGAATAGCCGTTTACGAAATATTATTGAAAAACTATTTTTCGTCAAACGCGCGCGAGTAAACATAAACGACCTTGGCAGCCATCGCTGAGTACTAGCAGGCTCTACACAAACGGGAAGTTTTTGACTCGCGCGCGTTTGACGAAAAATAGTTTTTCAATAATATTTCGTAAACGGCTATTCCAATTGCAAAAATATTTTACAAAAATGTTTGTAAGACCCTAGTGAACATTTTTTTCGGGATAAGTTTTCACTGACTGAAAATTTTTCAGATAAACGAAGCCCTTGAAAATTTGGAAACGTAAATTTGTCACTGTGAAACAAAAAAATTCATAACTTTTTTCGAAATAAAAAAATCACATTCTTACAAAGTTTGTCGTCTTAAGAATAGTTTAAACTATAATTCCTGTAAATTTTGTCAAAAAATATTTATAACTTTGTTTTTTAGAGCGAGTTGAAGTGAAAAATTTAATTAAATTTGTGTTTTTTAAAAATCCAGTTTTTTTCGATTTACTCGAAAACCGAAAAAGATAGAGATTTTTTTCATAGAAGAAAAAAGATGCGGAATAAAATTTCCAGTAATGTAGTAATAAAAAAAAATTTTTTTTTTTAAATCGATTTTTCAAGCGTCAGGGGCCAACTCGAACGGCCGTACAAATTTTATGCGCCCTTTTACTTTCCGGCGGCTCAATTCTCTCGAGCGAGCGTTAGCGAGCGAGGATACATCGCTAGTGTTAATTAATTAATTTATAATGTGGATTTGAGTAAAATACCCGTTATATTTGGTTTATTTTAATTTAATGCCCGAGACGCCAGGTTATTTTGTGGAAAATAACCAAACCATTTATTTAATAAATTTAATATGCTAGCCCAGCTGTAAACAAGGAGAGCGGGTGGGTAAGGAAAATCACCAATATCATTTTTAAACCACACTTTAATTATAATATGAAACAGGTCCAGAAGGGACCTGTGAAAACACAGAAATTTAGTTATAATTTGAAACAGGTCCTGAAGGGACCTGTGAAAACACACAAGTTTTCGTAGAACAGAGTTTTTATTATTTTAATCTTTTAGGCGATCAAATCCGCCGAAAGTTCACTTTAAATGACGAGAGACTCAACGGAGATACGCCGACGTCCTCGTAACAGTCCGCGTCTCATTACTTTATTTTTTTATATAAATTTAATCTGACACCAAAAATCACAACAACACTGCTGTCGAACGCCAAAACGAGAATGATCAAAAATGGTTGTTCGTCCGCGTCAACGCGTCCGTTCGTTGCGCTTCGTCTACATGGTGAGTCTTGCCCGAGTTACAAAGGATCCACCATTGGTAATCGATGCGCGTCAGATGGTAACTTCATTAGTTATCGACGGTCGAAAAAAAGTTCGATAAATGACTGATAGGGGCGCTGCACAATAACATGTGTCTGGAAGATGGCGATGACCAGTGTTTTGACAGGTCTCTGTTTTTAAAAGTCGATCTTCGTTTTCCTGGCAATGTTGTATAATTGGGACTCACATCTAATTATATATGCCAGAAAATACTTCCCTTGATGTCTTCCTTCAAGGATGTTTAAGTCGATGGTCGACCCGATAGTTGTGGAATTGGGGACTGAACCCCGAGTGTTATTTTATATAAAGTAAGAGGAAGAAAAGTGTTAGTTTTATTCTTGATTATTTTATGATCGGTGAACAATCATCTGACGATTCGCCCATAAGCGAGATCATGGAATTTATTGAAAATAAAGGTAAAATAAAAGTGATAGAATTGAAGTGAAATAAGTTGTTATTCCCGCTCTGGCGTTAAATTGACGTTAAATTAATTATTTTTATTTATTTTGAACACAGGTAATAAAATGCCGCGTTACAGCTCCCTCCTGCCAAGAGTGAGCCAAGGGGGAAGAGACCTGGTGAACCGATGAGCTCTCCTCAAGGAGACTTCCATCAGATAATTGATCACCCAAAATTGTTTCTTAATAAATTTCATATTCATTTAAGTTTTTAAATTTTATGTTCAATTAAAAATTTTCAGATGACCGAATAAGAACTTCAAAAATAAATTGTTTAGAATTGAACAAGATGTAGTTGCCTAAATTATTCAACTGTTCAAAACCTGAAAGTAAAGTATAAATTAAGAAAGGAGCAGGATTTGGTTTAATATCGCGGTCAAAGAAAATGGTCAAGTCTACTTATTGTTTAAATTATTGTTAAGTGTAAATTTATTTAGAGTGACGGGGCATGAGAGAAAACCATGACCACTCTGGCCACAACTTCCGCAGATTCCATGACAGGCCCTATCGGCCTCCCGGAATTTATTTCAATTTATTATTTTTAGGTCGTTTGTACGCGACAAAATGCCGCGTTACACTTGATGCAAAAAATAAGATCTTATCATATATTAACTTCAATATAAAAAAAAAAATTTTTTTGAAAAAAATGAATTTTTTGATTAAGAATAAAAAACTTTTTCAAATTGTTTAACATAATTCATAATCACGGAAGAAGAAAAATTCAAAATTTCCAGATTATGTAAAGTATAATATTGAATTTAAAATCTTTTGAAAATTAGTTGACCAGGTCAGGTGAAAATTTGGAAATGTTACAGGACTTTAAAGTCCAAAGTTTCCAAAGCCTAGCCTTTAGAAAAAGTAATTCAAAGGATGAGTCTACCATTAGCTTCATATTGTTTAAAAACTCAAAGAATTATTGAATATTTTCAATAAAAAAAGTGCGAAACTCAGTAAGTAAATTTTTTAAAAAATTATTCTTCAATTGTTGCAACTTTATCTTCAAAATCTCTGACATTACTCTTATTCTCAGTATTTTCTTTATGTGTCATCTTAATTATATTAACACCAATATACTATTATACATTGTATTATTACAATAATTATGGTTTTTAAATACATTTTTATTAGGCATGTTTTTTACATTAATAAATATAAAAAAGATCGAAGAAAAAGAAAGAATCACAGGTTCAATTTTGCATTACAATTAATTAATTTAATTAGAAAACCCCTACATTAACCCTATTGGTAGGCCAATCTACACTACCTTCATTTAAAAAGTAATGCATTAACGTTTCACGTATGTTAATGGCATTTAAATTTTGAATATGGTCAGGAGGAAGAAGAGCAAAAGCATTCATTTAAAATTCGCGTCTCCACTCTCCTTCAGTTTCCACTCCATTCTCAAGATGATCAGCGAAGTTAATAGGGCAATGACTCCTTTCATCTTCGGGACAGTCCTCTTCTTTTTTTTAAGAAAATTGTGGAGGCAAACCGCGGCTAAAATAATCAGCTTAATGTGATCTTCGTTGGCAGTGATCAGTGTACGAAATATTCTCCATGGAGAGGAAAGAATCCCAAATGCATTCTCAATGGTCCGACTCGCTCTAATTAATCGATAATTAAAAATTCTTTGGCAAAAAGACATCAATCCAGTCGAGCGTCCACACAGAAATATGACACACTTGGACCCCCAGGAAAAATTTCTGATGGAGGTGGAAGATTAAGACTATTATTAAAAAGCCGTCTTCCAAGAATACTTCTCTTTAAAACTCCACTCTCTCTCTCTGCCTCTTCCCTCAACGTTCACAGCGATGAATTTATATACAGCATCACAAACAGCCATCAAGTTCAGGCTATGTTGTTTTTTATAATTGAAATTTATGGAACCACTGTGTGGTTGAGCCTATAATTTGGAAAAAATTTAATTGAAAGACATTGCACTAATTGGTTATTAAATAAAAAGTTTCAGACAGTAGCTTTAAGGGTGAAAAAAAGGGAAAAGGAGCAATAATTCGTTTTAAAGTACTATTTGACGAAAATATTGAAATTTTTATAAGTTTAAAATAAAAAATTGGGAAAGGGAAAACACAAAAATTTTAGAAAATGAAAAGAAAAGTGAAAACTTAAGGAAATAAAATGTTGAGAAGAGGAATTTTAGAAAAAGTAAGAATTTCAAAATTCATCAAAAAGAAAAGAAATTATGAAGAAATGTAAATTATAGAGCAAGTTGGGAAAGTAAATAGGGTAATTGACCCAGTCATTGGCACTGTGCCAGTTATTGGCACCCTTCTTAGTTTTCTTACAAACACAAGAAACAATAAAATTTTGACCTTTTTTGCATAGGTTTATTAAATTCTGCATAATTTTTTACATAAATGTAGTATATATATAATTTATATTTATTATATTTTAAGTATTTAAAAAATTAAATTAAATATCATTTCGAGAGTGTCAAGCATTTTTTTGTTTTTCTAAAGAAAATCTTAACGAAACTAGAATTTTGAAACTTGATACTCTCCACTATTCTAAGTTAATATGTTTACTTTTTTCTGCGAATATAATACGGGAATACTTAAATATTGATAATATAAGATGCCAAGTCTTGAAAATTATTTATTTATTTTTTGGGGGGTGCCAATAAAATTGGACAACAAAGCAATTGCGCTAGTCATTGGCATCTCCGTGCCAATAACTAGATAAGCAAATTTCATTCATGTTCCAGTCATTGACACCCTTTGTTTTCCGGAGAAAAGTGTGGTTAGATTCGATGTTTACGTTAAGATAGTAATGACACGTATGTAGAAAAGGTGGAAATAAAGTAAGTAATTTTAACATTTATATATTAGAATTAATATATTTCTACTTAATTTTGGAGTGACTGTTAATAATACATATGGACTTGATACAAAAGTTATAATTTGTATATATTAAAAAATATGATGCGTCGTATATAACCTTTTATATGCATGAAGTTTAATTAAAGTTATCTTCATGTTTTTTTATTTAATTAAAGTTATTAAGAAAATGTACGTTTATGTCAGATATATTTTCTTTTTTCGTTTCTGCAAAATTCTGGAAATGACATGACAAATTAAAAATTATTTAAGATATGTACATATGAATGCATAATATAAAATTATATTTATGTTTTATGTAAAGTGTTTTAATTAAAGTTTATGCAAAATATTACTACGTTGATTTGAATTATTTTTAAAAATACATAAAAATAGCTTTTTATTTACTTGTAGGTATGAAAAATTTAGTAAATTTGAAGGTTATCTAGAGGGGTGCCAATAACTGGAACATAGGTGCCAATGACTGGTGCTTGCAGTGCCAATAACTGGAAATTTGTGTTAGCATATAATTATTTAACAATTATAAAGTTGCAGTATATTTTCATATTAAATTAATTACTGCATTGTATTCTGCATTAAATTTTGAATACATATGTCCCAATTATTGTTGAATTATGTTAGTTTTTATATTTTAAATTAATTCTTGAAATCAAAATTTAGCCTTAAGGTGCCAATGACTGGGTCAATTACCCTAATTCAAGATTTCTAATGAAATTAGAATTTGAGGGAAAAATTAGTTTTAAAAAAGAGAATTTTAAAAAACTGCAAGTAAATCCAAAAAGTTTCCATTGATGTGTATAATAACAATTGGGAATATTTTATATATATATATATATATATATATGAGAGATTCTTTTTCAATCGCCCCAGCCCAAAAAGTCAATGTTCTGGGATTGGCTTCATACTTTGGTAAATTGTTGTCCTATATGATAGTAATAAATCCCTAAAATATAAATTAATTAAAAAAATATTTGTAGAAAGTAGAGGGGGTTGAAGTTTTGACGTTAAGGGTAACATTGTCATTTTCAAATCCGTTTAACTATGACAAAAGTTAATGGATTTTAATTTATCTATAATGAATTTTATTGCATTTTTCACGTACTTTTCAAAAATGTATACGAAATTTAAAAAAAAAATTTTTTAACCCCTTTTTTGTCAAAATCAACCCTTATTTTTCGATTTTCACCCCTTCGGGTATTTTTTTTTTTTTTATTTTCATTGGAAAGCTGAGGTTTTTTCCGATGAGCTATGTAAATATGAAAATGGGACAACAATAATTTTGTGAGAAACAGAATATTAAAGTAGGCGGTGCCGATAAGGGTGCCGTTAAGGGTAACATTGTCATTTTCAAATCTGTATAACTATGACAAAAGTTAATGGATTTTAATTTATCTATAATGAATTTTATTGCATTTTTCACGTACTTTTCAAAAATGTATACAAAATTTAAAAAAAAAAAATTTTGACCCCTTTTTTTTCAATATCAACCCTTATTTTTCGATTTTCACCCCTTCGGGAATTTTTTTTTGTTTTTTTTTTATTTTCATTGGAAAGCTGAGGTTTTTTCCCATGAGCTATGTAAATATGAAAATGGGACAACAATAGTTTTGTGAGAAACAGAATATTAAATTAGGCGGTGCCTATCTAAATCCTCAAAGATGATCTCCAGGTACACCCCTTATCGGCACCGCCTACTTTAATATTCTGTTACTCACAAAATTATTGTTGTCCCATTTTCATATTTACATAGCTCATCGGAAAAAACCTCAGCTTTCCAATGAAAATAAAAAAAAAAAAAAAAAAAATACCCGAAGGGGTGAAAATCGAAAAATAAGGGTTGATTTTGACAAAAAAGGGGTTAAAAATTTTTTTTTTTAAATTTCATATACATTTTTGAAAAGTACGTGAAAAATGCAATAAAATTCATTATAGATAAATTAAAATCCATTAACTTTTGTCATAGTTAAACGGATTTGAAAATGACAATGTTACCCTTAACGTCAAAACTTCAACCCCCTCTACTTTCTACAAATATTTTTTTAATTAATTTATATTTTAGGGATTTATTACTATCATATAGGACAACAATTTACCAAAGTATGAAGCCAATCCCAGAACATTGACTTTTTGGGCTGGGGCGATTGAAAAAGAATCTCTCATATATATATATATATATCAATAATATTTCAAATTGTTATTACACAATATATTTAATTATAATAAAATGTTCAATACATAGTAGTTGTAGTTTTCTAATGTGATGTTCATTTTTAAAAATACTTGCTTGCATGACAACATGTTTTCCGTCCATCGCTCCCCATGTATGAGGGATTTGCCAATGTCTGTCAAAACCGTCCGAAATTAATTTCCATTCTTCTGGAGTTTCAGGAAAACGCATGACAATTGTTGTAGCGCTGACCATAAAACATTTAAAGTTTTATGAATCCACGTTATTGCTGTAGATAACCCCATCTTAAATTGCATGTGCAGTGAAGAGAAACTTTCTCCAGTTGCTAAAAATCTGAAATTATGATAAATTTATGATTATCTGAAATATGGATAAAAGTGGAAGATAAAAGAGACAATTTTTTTCAAAAAAAAGTGTTTACGAAAATGTGTTTTTTCAAATTGTTAGGGTTAGAATTTGATGGAAAAAGGTTTTAGGTTTTTATTGGAAATCAATCATAAAACAAAAAAATAGCTTTTCTTATTACAAATTCCGGTAGGCCAACAACATGCCCTTCGGACAAATTTAATTATAAAGGTAGTGGATTCCTCCTAATACCATTCTATTATTCAGAACGTCATTGAGATTCATATTCTTATTGTACTCTTAATTTGATTAATCAGAAAAAAAGGAAATATGAGAATAGTTCAAATATAAAAATCACAATTTAAACTTCAAAGAAAAACATGTATTTTATAAAATAGAATAAAAATGATTTTATTACATGTATCAAAACAATGTGTTTGATAGTGTGAATATGTGTGTGGTGTAAATATAATGTATTAAAACTCACCAAAATCAAATCAATAATATTTAAATCAATAGTCCTCAATAATCAATCAATATTCAATTATTCAAGAGTCCTCAATTCAATAATCAATATTCAATAATTCAATAAATCGATAATCCATAAGTGACAAATCAATATTTCAATATTTAATAATCCTCAATTCAATAATCAATATTCAATAACTCAATAAATCGATGAACCAGTATTCAATAAATGACAAATCAATATCCAACAGATCAACAACATAATAAACCAATATTCAATAATCACAAAAACAATACTTCAATAAATCAATCCAACTAAAAGAATTTCTCCACTTACAAGTAACACTACCCAATTGTTACTCAACGATTGAGATCGGACTATGGGCATTTTGCACAGAATGGAAAAACATTTGACACGTGTATTTTTATTTTGGCAGACATGATGCTTTAAGGGTTGAAAATGAGGATTGAAATATTTGGATTTTTTATTACCACATATACAATAAAAATCACTATTACACAACAACACCATGAAAAAATCCCAAGTTGGACCTTTATCCTATGTATTTTGATACGCTGAACACGAATCTGGAGTGAGATTTGTTCCATCACGTCAGCAGTTTTTCCTAACCTCAAAAAACATGTCGGATTTCAAGGGTAAGCGGAATGTTTTTAAAGTCTAATGGTTTTACATTAGTATCTGGATGTTTTTTTGGTCCCTGATTACGAATTTGAAGTTAAAAACTTTAAATCCAATATGGTAAAATTAAAATTTTCAAAGAACATAATGGCGGATCCAATATGGCGGACGAATTTTTAAAAATTGTTAGATTTTAATGAAATTTATTATCTAGGGGTTTTTGGGGTCGCTGATTACGAATTTAAAGTCCAATTTTCAAAATTTAAAATGTCGGATGCAATATGCCGCACGAGTTTTTTAAAGTCGTTAGAATTTTATGAAATTTTTTTATCTAGAGGTTGTTGGAGGTTCTGATTACCTACAATCAAAATTCTAAAAATAAATTTAAGTTACTTCGCTGTTTCTCGCTCTCTGCTAAACCCAGGAATAACCAACGTGGAGGTGGCGAGTGTCTATTCCCTTTTTGTTTTTTTTTGTTTTTTATATTTTTAGTTTTTTTTTTGTTTTTTGTATTTTTAGTATTTTTTTTTGTTTTTTTCGCTTTTTTATTGTTTTTTTACATTATCTCGTGTAAATTTTTAGTCTTTAATTAAACCTGATAATTTTTACAATAATGAGGAGAACTCTCATATTTTGAGTCAAAAAAGTGTTCAAAGCACATGTACTTTGTACACCAGGCACATCTGAAAAATGCAATTTTAGCGCAGTAATTACAAGTAGTGTCGCAGGTATTAAAGCAATAATTTACTGGCATTTCGCATTTTATCGGTTTTTCCTCAATATAGCCACTTTTGTACCACGCATATTTAAAAAGATTAATAAATCTTAAAGATGAAAATTGATTATGCGTCAGAGATTGCAGTTTTAAGATATTGTTTCTTAAATGCAAATTAACTTCGTAGTCATATAAAATGATTGAATCGGAAAAATGTTTCACGAAGTTCTTCCAGGGTCTAAATCCATAGACATCCAATGGCTGTATCATTCCTGTTGTTCCTGCAGGTATTGTCAAAATTTTCACATCTTTTCCATTAACATTTACCCTGCTCAAATTTTTTTTGTTTGTCCTGTCCAGGAATCTAATAAAAGAATTGACTGTTGATTAGAAACGGGCAAGTAAATATCCTTATACCATTGAGCTGACAGATCAGAAGTTAACTTTCCTGACCTTGAGGAAAGTACAACAATGTTTTCAGCTTTATATATGTTTTTTTCAACGAGTGGCCCAAACTTTCCATCTTTTTCCTGCAAAACAATAAACAATGAAGATTTTAACACTCCGCTAGCACTTACAGTGGGTTGAATGGTATAACTATGCGTTAAGGAATTTAAGGATTGAGCAATACATTCAATCTTTGCATCTCCTTTAAAAGATAAAGTTCTTCCGCCGTGTACTTCCAAATTAAAACCAGATTGGTCCGAGTTATAAACATTATCTGCTCCAAATAGCGAGATTTGTTCACTAACATGAGTAACAAATTGATCTGCTTCTTTTTTTAAATCATCTTTATTTGCTAACTGGGTTTGGGTAACAAATTTGTTTATTTTTCGGGACACAATTTTGTGCTCTTTTTTGAAATTATAAATCCATTTTGTGGATGCTGTAAACAATTCTTTGGATACACTCATTTGAGCTCTTGCTTTCAAGACTCTTAACTCTTGCCCATCTTCTTATATCTGCGTCATGAATCGCAATGACTTATCGCGTGCATTTTGAAATTCATTAAAGACACACTTGCATATTTCTGATAACTTTTCTCTGTAGCTACCACCATTTTCAACTTGCACTTCCCATCTGTAAAGATTTGCTTTATATTTGAGCTTTTTGAATTGATTTTGCACGGTTTTAAATTTCATTTTTCCATTTTTAGCAGATTTCCAGTATTCAACGGCTCTCTTCTTATAATCAAAAGGTATACTGACTTTAACATTTTTATTATTATCAGTAATTACTTCTTCAAAGTCCTCTTCATAATCTTCATCGACTATTACAGGATCTTGTATCACGCTTTCGTCTTCAAAGCATAATGTTGAAGAAGTTTCAAAAGCTCCCACAATAAAAAAGCGAAAAAAACAAAAAAAAATACTAAAAATACAAAAAACAAAAAAAAAACTAAAAATATAAAAAACAAAAAAAAACAAAAAGGGAATAGACACTCGCCACCTCCACGTTGGTTATTCCTGGGTTTAGCAGAGAGCGAGAAACAGCGAAGTAACTTAAATTTATTTTTAGAATTTTGATTGTAGGTAATCAGAACCTCCAACAACCTCTAGATAAAAAAATTTCATAAAATTCTAACGACTTTAAAAAACTCGTGCGGCATATTGCATCCGACATTTTAAATTTTGAAAATTGGACTTTAAATTCGTAATCAGCGACCCCAAAAACCCCTAGATAATAAATTTCATTAAAATCTAACAATTTTTAAAAATTCGTCCGCCATATTGGATCCGCCATTATGTTCTTTGAAAATTTTAATTTTACCATATTGGATTTAAAGTTTTTAACTTCAAATTCGTAATCAGGGACCAAAAAAACATCCAGATACTAATGTAAAACCATTAGACTTTAAAAACATTCCGCTTACCCTTGAAATCCGACATGTTTTTTGAGGTTAGGAAAAACTGCTGACGTGATGGAACAAATCTCACTCCAGATTCGTGTTCAGCGTATCAAAATACATAGGATAAAGGTCCAACTTGGGATTTTTTCATGGTGTTGTTGTGTAATAGTGATTTTTATTGTATATGTGGTAATAAAAAATCCAAATATTTCAATCCTCATTTTCAACCCTTAAAGCATCATGTCTGCCAAAATAAAAATACACGTGTCAAATGTTTTTCCATTCTGTGCAAAATGCCCATAGTCCGATCTCAATCGTTGAGTAACAATTGGGTAGTGTTACTTGTTAGAGAATTCTTTTACAATACACACTTTGATCAATCCCAAACTCCGGGTTGTAACACCGTCTCCACTTGAGACCTCAGAGTCTCCAAACCTCTACCTTAACTCAACTGCGTGTAATTTACAATTACAATTGGTTTTATTAATTGATGAAAGAGTGGGGAAAATATAATGAAATTGTCTGTTGCTAAGTCGCTTCTTGCAACCTTGCAATTTTGGGGTAGTGGAGTGATCCACCTTCGATGAGCCACTCCTTGTATTGAGCAATTAAATTGCTCAATTGTACATTGACTTATGAAGTGATTGAACTTTAATTGTGAAACTTTGTTAAAATTAAGTTTTTTATTCTATATTGAGGTTCTCTACTTTCTATTTCTTCATATTCTCGAAATTTATTTAACAATACTAAAATGTGAGCAGTTATTTGTTTCTTAATTTATTTATAAATTAATTTCAAAAATTGTGTTTGTGTTGTATGCTGTGATTTATATTATTTATAACTCCATCTGTAATTTATTATAAGTAGAAAAAGAATTTAATTCACTATGTGATTTAAGTCTTACAATAATTAATTGAATTTAAGTATCTTTTATTTAAAATTGAAAATTTTAAAAAGTTACGAAATTCGTTCGTAACACAAATGTTTAAAATTGAAAAGTTGTTTCTTTAGAAAATATTTTAGTTTATTCAAAAAAACTTACTGAAAGGAAAAAAAATGATCGAGAGAAATTTTTGAACCGTATATAAAAAATGCATGTATGTGTAAGCGCACTATCTCAAATATTAGTCAAACAGCGTATTCAGCGAAACTTGATTAAAAATTCCCTGACTTTTTTCTAACCTTTTTTTTATAAGAAATATTTGATATTAAAAAAATTTTTAATGTTTAAAATTTCATATTAACTTTGCAACGTTTATGATAAACAATTAGAAAACAAATTTTCATTAAAACACAGAAAATTAAAAAAACTTAATGTGAACAATATTTTTCATAACCCTGGCGGATCTCGAAATCGGAATGTACGCTGAATTCGTTATACATTGGTTAAACATTTAGTTGGAGTGAAAATTGTGTAGAAACTAAGTGGAAACTGTGGAAAAGTGTAATTGAATTGAATAATAAAAGTATTTAGTGATAGATTTGTGCTGTATTTGTGATAAATTAACGTGTTATTATTAAATAAATAAAGTGTAAAATGTTCGTGTAAGTGAGTTTGACAGGCTAGGGAATTTTCTAGTGACATCCAAATTGATAGTCGATAAAGAAGTTGAGCCGCCAACTTTGCACGGTAGGTGGCAGCATTCATACTTTCTCTTTTTTAAAAATTCTCTTTTTCAATTGTAAATAGAAAAATTAATTAATAAGTTATATAGTTTCTATGTTGTCCTTTTTTTTAACAATTGAATTTTTGAAGATTGTTTAATGAGATAAATTAAACTTGTATAATCGATGCAAATTGTTGTTTTTTAATTAAATTCAATTAAATTAATTTAATCATAATTTTAATAAAGAAAACTTTTTTATCTTTCTTTATTTTATTATTATTTACTTTAAATATAAATGTAATTAAAAGAAAAGATTTATTTAAAAGTATTTTAAAAACAACAATTTGAATCGATTATACAAGTTTAATTTATCTTATTAAACAATCTTCAAAAATTCAGTTGTTAAAAAAATGACAAGATAGAAACTATATAACTTATTAATTAATTACCCTGGCGGATTGGAAAAAACGAGTTGTAACCGAACTGGGTTACGATTCGCTTACGTTTCGGTTCATTGTGAAATATTATCGTTAATCGACGAAATATGTAGTAAATAACTATTAGGAATGGTTAATATACATTTAGAGTGCTTATTTATGCAATAATAATAATAATAAATTGAGATATAATTAATTAATAATAAGTGTTTTAAGTGTACGGTGCATACAGTTGTTAAATTATTATGCATATGTATATTACCATCAGCGGCAGCTGTGATACGCGCGTTAAACCCTAGATGGCGTTAAGGATGACTTTGTGAATGAATTTCTAAAATTAAGCCCTTGAGTGTCAAATGTGTAAGTGAATATATAAGGTTTAAGAAAATAGATCAATTTATTAAAACAACTTTTTTGATTTGTACAAATATAAAAAAAATTTATATAACGAACAAAAATTTTTTTAACGAGAAAAAGTTTTTTTTGTGTCAAAATGAATGTTTCTCATTTCATTGAGGAAAAAAATTTTTTTGAAAAAAAGTTTTTTTCAAAATTAAACTTTCTCATTTTATTGAT
Source organism: Leptopilina boulardi (assembly GCF_019393585.1). Classification (NCBI taxonomy): domain Eukaryota; kingdom Metazoa; phylum Arthropoda; class Insecta; order Hymenoptera; family Figitidae; genus Leptopilina; species Leptopilina boulardi. The sequence continues at coordinate 314,319 of NW_026137880.1, read as the reverse complement.
AAAAAAAATTTATTAAAAAAAAATGTTTATTTTTGTTATTTGTTTAATTATTATTATTATATATATAATAATATATAATATATAATAATATATATAATAATAATAATTAAACAAATAACAAAAATAAACATTTTTTTCTTAATAAATTTTTTTTTTCAATGAAATGAGAAAGATTAATTTTGACACAAAAACAAATTTTTCTCATTAAAAAAATTTTTGTTCGTTATAAAAATTTTTTTTTATATTTGTACAAACCAAAAAAGTTGTTTTAATAAATTAATCTATTTTTTAAAAACATATATATTCACTTATACATTTGACACTCAAGGGCTTAATTTTAGATATTCATTTACAAAGTCATCCTTAACGCTATCTAGGGTTTAACGCGCGTATCACAGCTGCCGCTGATGGTAATATACATATATATGGTAATTTAACAACTGTATGCACCGTACACTTAAAATACTTATTATTAATTAATTATATCTTAATTTATTATTATTATTATTGCATAAATAAGCACTCTAAATGTATATTAACCATTCCTAATAGTTATTTACTACATATTTCGTCGATTAACGATAATATTTCACAATGAACCGAAACGTAACCGAATCGTAACCCAATTCGGTTACAACTCGGTTTTTCCAATCCGACAGGGTAATTTTTCTATTTACAATTGAAAAAGAGAATTTTTAAAAAAGAGAAAGTATGAATGCTGCCACCTACCGTGCAAAGTTGGCGGCTCAACTTCTTTATCGACTATCAATTTGGATGTCACTAGAAAATTCCCTAGCCTGTCAAACTCACTTACGCGAACATTTTACACTTTAAACTTTATTTATTTAATAATAACACGTTAATTTATCACAAATGCAGCACAAATCTATCACTAAATACTTTTATTATTCAATTCATTTACACTTTTCCACAGTTTCCACTTAGTTTCTACACAATTTTCACTCCAACTAAATGTTTAACCAATGTGTAACGAATGTACAACGAATTCAGCGTACATTCCGATTTTGAGATCCGCCAGGGAATTTATTGATTAATAAGCTCTGCACAAAATATTTTGGAGACCAAAATTTATGGAATTTTTTATTTAAAAGAATTTCTTTTTCAAAATTGTTAATATTAAACGTTGTGTCCTTTAACTTATTTGGCCACTGAACACAGTTAAATATATCAATATTACATATTTATTATTCTTACCTGCTTAAAATGCTCAAAAAAGTTAAAAAATTGTTTAAAATATTTTTTTAAAATTCATCCTATAGCCTACTAGCATAAATGAATTTATATTACCTTAATGACATCATCAATTTAGTGGATGGACAAATGATGTCACCTCGAGTTGGCTTGCTCAGCAATGCCGAACCAACGATTTGAAGGAGATCTTCATACTGTGTTGGCGTCATTCTTGTGTACTACCTGAATAAAGTCTGATCCAAAAGTGCCGTTTCCAGGGCAAAACTATGAGCACCTGAAATATTAAACAAAATGTAATACAACTAAAAAAAATTCTTTTCCATAATTTGTTGATTAATAAACACTGTAAGCAATATTTTTGAAGAAAAACTTATAGAATTTTTCATTCTAAGAAATTATTTCTTTTTACATTATTTATTATAAACGTTGCAAACTTCTGCATCGTATTCTTATTCCGTTATCAGGTCAATTTTATTATTTTATTTCACAAGATAAATAATTCAAAAAGTTCTACAACTTATTCTGCTTGTAAAAATAAAAAAAGATAAATCCTTTTAAAAGTTATATAATTTAATCTGTTAAAGAAATATAAAACTAACAAAATTTATGAAAAAAATTGTACACAAGTTTTAAGATTAAAAAACATATTATTCACTTCTTCAAATAATTTTAAGACAACATATATATATATATATTTAGGATTAATAAAAAATGTTTTATTTACAAAACAATTTTACTTATTGTAAGAATTAGTATATAATTTAGTAAATATATATTTTTTGAGAATTTATTTTATATATTTTTTTTGACTTTTTCCATGCTTTTTGTTATGCTACCAAAACTAACCTATTCTAATCCATTAAAGTATGATTAAAGTATGAAAATCATTTTCTTAAAAAATGGAAAAATATTTTACTAAATTAGCTTTTGAATAAATAATAAACATACATATAGAAATCATATATATTGATTACAGACGCATTAACAAAAGTTTCAAGTTTGAGGTTATGTGAAGTGAAAATTAAAATGAAATATATAAAAATAATTAAGTAATATATAATGATATGTTAAAATTCAAAAAAGAAAACAGTCTTTACTTACCAAACCAGCAATAGGCACAATTTATTAAGAATGACTTTAAATTTAATTTAACATTTAAGATGCGACACGTGGGAGAGCCAATATAGTTTGGCCTGCAACATGTGACTGAACATTTTTTTGTGGTTAGGACACATAATTACACAGACTGCATGTTTACATTATTTTATAAATAATTCACATTTTAAAAAAATAAGTTTCATTATCATCCAAATTTCCCGCCTACTTTCCACTCGGCAGGCAGCCGGAAAAATGGAAGAGTGAGCGATCGACTGTCTGCCTGCGCAGGCAGGCAGTCACAGAAGGTGTGATTGAGCCTTTACCGACGGTCGTAGCGAGATGGCGCTGTTGCTCGCGAAAATTTTTAACCCGTTTTGTCACCAACCTCTTGGTCACCCACCACCCCCTAATTTTCATATGTCTTTCCTATGTATTAACATATTCGGTCCCAAAAATTCAAAAATCATAATTAGAACCTCGAGGAACAAAGGGTTCGCGAGATACCGCGCGGAACTGTGGGCGGCTGTGGGTGATGCACAGTGGATGACTCAAAAGTGAAAGGTGCGCGGCAGATGTACGCGTATGGCCACCGGGCCCGTTGGTAGTCCATGCGTCAAGTGGGGATGGAGTTCAGTGGTAGGATGTTGTGAATGGTGGGGACTACATGTACCTCAGGCGATTTCCGTGGCAAGGAAAGTCATTATGTTTCAGCTTCCAGAATCAGCAGCATCAGACCTCTGGCACTAGTCATATATCTATAGCAATTCTCTTCAGAGGTCTCATTCCAGTACAAAACTTTGTTGAAGAAGCAGTACCAAGAGCATCAGCGTAAGTTAATCTTATTTTTATGTATAAATTATATCAAATTAATCATAATCCTTTTTTCTGTTTTAGATACACTGTTTAGTTCAAGAATATCAAGTCAATCTTCTTACAAGAGACAAACATTCATTTGCATTGCTAAATTTATAGCAGCATTGTAAGTTTACTTAAATTACATATCTTTCCATACATATCTCTTAATATTCATTAAATTGATTGTAATTCTATTTGTGTTACAGATATACTAAAAGCAGCAAAGTGAAGCTTCACAACATCATCTTCGGCAGACATCTTTACAAAGCATTTGGCATCGAGGACTACCCCCACCCACCCCTGCACTTCCACCACTTCCTTTCCAACTTATTCCAAATTTTTGTAATAGGTTTTTCAGATTTTTTAAGTTATTTTCAGCGTTCTTTTTATCATTCTTTTTAGCGTTATTTTCAACGTTGTTTTTAACATTCTTTTCAGCGTTCTTTTCAGATTTTTTCATCATACAATCCTTCTCAGAATTAAAAAAGGCTAATCGTAGAAATATTGATACATCTAAACCATACACCTCTGTTGATAGTTTCAATGAGATTTGTAAAGCCTCAGACTTCTTAGATGATGCCTTTGTACCTTTTGAAAATCATATTAGAACTTGCTTAGACACGTTCGGTCTGCTGAAAGTATATACAGTATTTAATGCAAAATATAAAAAGCTTTTACTTGACGGTACTACAGAATTCGATATAAAATATTTTATTAATAAGTCAAAGACAATTTTCCCTTCAAGTGAGTTACGCGATTAGTATAATGATTATGTAAAGCAGAAAACACTTATAGAAATTGAAGATTTTCAAGATAAAGAATCAAATTGGCAACTCTATTCAATCCATAGATAAGATGTCAATATTAACAAATACAATTCTTTGCGCGTTGGTTCTTTCATTGATCTACCGCCATCTATTAAAACTAAGCGTGCCTGTGTCAATGTTAGAAATGAAGAGGATAATGAATGCTTCAAGTGGGCAATATTATCAACATTGTATGAAGCTTCGTCAAATCCATCCCGTTTGCAAAACTATGAAAATAATAATCAACATCATTTACATTTTACAAATATTAAATTTCCAGTAGCACCCAATGACGTTACAAGATTTGAAGTGCTTAACAATATTTCAGTAAACGTTTATTGTTTTGTTAAACGAAAGGGGAAAGTCATCGTCTCGCCAATACACCTAACCTCGCAGAAACAGTCCAAACATGTTAATCTTTTACGCGTTGATGATCACTACATTGATGAGGATGATGATAAAGAAGAAAAAAAAGATTCCTCAATTTCCAACAAATACCACTATGTTTGGATAAAATCTTTATCGCGTCTAATAAATTACCAAGTCTTTACAGATGGGTATGCGTTATTTATTTGCGATCGTTGTCTGCACTATTTCAGAAGTAACGAAAAACTTACTGAGCACGCTGAAGATTGCCAGAAAATGAATAACACCAAAATCATCTTACCGAAACCTGGATCTAATAGTATTCAATTCAACAACATTCATAATAAAGAAAAAGTACCATTCATCATATATACAGGTTGCGAGAGTCTACTAGTTCCAGGGGAGAATTCTTCATCTATGGGTTGTCACACAGAAGTAGTTCAACAACATCAACTTCTCAGCATTTAAATGAATACAGGGCATCACCCAGGAATGAAGAAGATCCGGCGAGATGGTTTGCAAAAGAGTTGAAAAAGTTGGCGGAAGAAATTGAACCTACATTTATGGTAAATATTGCAATGGATTCTCTAAATGCAGATCAAAAAGCCGCATTTGAAGTAGCTAATATTTGCCATATCTATATGAAAGCTGTCAAGCATGGAGAAGTAAAAGTTAGAGATCATTGCCAGCTAACAGGGATGTATCGAGGTGCAGCCCATCAAGATTGTAATGTCAATTATCAAGATTCTAGATTAGTTCCTGTAGTCTTCCATAATTTAAGTGGTTATGTTGCGCATTTTATTATTAAAGCGAATGGGTTTGAAGGTAAAGTTGACGTTCTTCCCATTAATAAGGAAAAGTATATTAGTTTTACAACACATGTTGAAGCAAGTCACGTTAAAGTTAGATTCATTAATTCATTTAGATTTATGGCATCATCTTTAGACAAATTAGCATCTTATTTGAACGAATACAAAATTATTAAATCAAACTTTTCAACCTATAGTGATGATAAAGTTCACTTGTTAACCCGAAAAGGAGTTTTTCCTTACGAGTATCGACTCTAAGGAAAAACTCAAAGAAACTCAGTTACCCCAAAAAGAAAATTTTTATAGTACATTGAATGATTCAAATATATCAGACCAAGAATATTTACATGCTCAGCAAGTATGGTCAGAATTTAATTGTAAAAGTCTTAGTGATTATGTTTATTTATATGTGAAAACTGACATCTTTCTGCTTGCTGATGTATTTGAAAATTTCCGTGAACAATGCATAAAAGCATACGGGTTAGATCCTGCACACTATTACAAGACACCGGGTTTTACTTGGGATGCTATGTTAAAATATACAAATGTAAAACTAGAACTGCGCACTGACATTAATATTATAATGTTTATTGAACGTGGTATAAGAGGGGGCATAAGTCAATGTACAAATCGTTATGCTAAAGCAAATAATCAATATATGACAGAGCACAATATCAATGAGGAGACTTCATACATTGTATATTTAGACGCTGTATGGTTGGGACATGGTACAGTCTCTTCCCTATGGTGATTTCAAGTGGGTTTTAAAATTTGACAATAGCTTTAATTTTAACGTTGCTGATGATGCAACTATAGGTTATATTTTGGAAGTTGATTTAGATTATCCTACAGAACTACATAATATGCATAATGATTTCCCATTTTGTCCTGAACACTTGAAACCACCAGGGTCAAAGCAAGAAAAGCTTCTAACTACTCTTCAACCGAAACGGAAATACATTCTGCATTATCGTGCACCTTAACAAGCATTAGCCAATGGGCTTAAATTGGTTCACATTCACTGTATTTTACAATTTAAACAGTCAACTTGGCTTAAAGATTATGTCGATTTCAATACTATTCAACGAACAAAGGCTAGTCGTCGGGTTAGTGGAAAACTATGCCATTTCAGAAAATATTTGAAAAACATGCCATTCCGCGTGAAGATTGGAAAAGATGCCTATTCGTGAAAGCCGTGTGAAACATGCCATCTCAGATGATATTTGAAAAACATGCCATTTCGTCGAAGAGTTTTTTTTTCCTATTTTAAGTTGGTAATACTCTTTGAAATTTGCATATAATTTAAAAGATAACTTTTCGTTTACAATTCAAATAAATAATACTTAATACATAATAGTGCACTATTCTATTAGTGCAAAAAAAGTAAACAAAAAATATTACAAGAAATCTGATGAACTTTTGGCATTTTTAGATATTTGATTAATTTGAAAAAAGTGCTTTCATTATTAAATTTTTTAATAAGAATAGCAGAAATCCGAGAAAAAACTTTTTAGAGATGCCTATTATTTAATTCGAGTCAGTATTACCAACTTAAAATAGGAGAAAAAAAACTCTTCTCCGAAATGACATGTTTTTCAAATATCGTCCGAGATGGCATGTTTCACACGGCTTTCACGAATAGGCATCTTTTCCAATCTTCACGCGGAATGGCATGTTTTTCAAATATTTTCTGAAATGGCATAGTTTTCCACTAACTCGACGTAGTAATGAATTCGAGAAAAACTTGTTTTTATAAATGAACAATGCGTTTTATGGTAAGACAATAGAGAATGTACGTAATCACGCAAACGTGCAACTCGTGACAAAGTGGGAGGGTAGGTACGGGGCAGAAGGTTTAATTGCTAAATCTAACTTCCACACGAGAGCTATCTTTAGGGAAAATTTGATAGCTGTGGAACTTAGGAAGGCTGAGGTGTATATAAATATACAGATTTATATAGGTCTTAGCGTTGTAGACATTTTGAAAACTCTGATGTACGATTTCTATTATGATTATATGTGGAAAATGTATGGAAACAACTGTAAACTACTTTATACTGACACTGACAACCTTATGTATAATATCAAATGTGAGGATGTCTATTCATTCCGCAAACCAACAAAAAAGTGTTAAGTCTTATGAAAGACAAATGCAATGGGAGGATTGTCACTGAAATTGTTGGTTTGCGTAGCAAAATGTACAGTTTACGTGTGGATAATCAATATTTCTTAAAAAAGGCAAAAGGTGTAAAGTCTAATGTAGTTAAGAAACATATAACTTTTAATGATTACATTTATTGTTTAAAAAATATTAAAATTCAATCTCGAACTCAATATTTCATTCGCTCCATAGTAATAGAATATAAGTATTATATTGTAAATAGAAAAGACAAATGTAATTTTATCTATATTTATGAATATTTATTGAAGTTGTTTATTATATTGATAAATATTTTATTGATGTTATTATACACATTGGTTTTAAAATAAATGAAATTTTTTTTCTATATACACTGAAACTTTGTCTACTTTTATTTAATTGAACCTTAATATAGTTTAACAATTAGGAAAGAAAACTTAAAACTAATTCTTTTTTCTTTGAAATATTAAAAGTTATTATATATTATTTAAAAATTAGATAATTCTCTATTGAGATCAATCAATCAATTCAATTTTTTATTAAATTAATTAATAATAGTAATAATTTTTTTTAATTTTTATTATTTTTCGAATTATTTATTACTTGATACAGTTAATAATAAAATACATTACCTCGAACACATTTTCAATATCATTATCCGCGGATTCAGATACAGGCTTTCACGACCTCCGGCAAATCATCTAGGTTCCATATTGTGTCCAAGATTTAAGACATTGTCAAAATATTAATTTCAGTCATTTACTATGTAATAAAAATAATTTAATTTCTAGTATTAATATAAAACTTGATTATTAAAATAAAAATTCTTTCACAGTCAACATTTTACATGAATTTTAATTGTTTTAAATTTAATAGCTTTAATTTAATTTAATATTGTAATTTATATATGATATATTTAATGAGTTTAAAATTAAAAATTGAAAATAAATGACTGATGGCAGAAATTAATTATTTTCGTTCTCTTTTGTGCAGTAATGGAATAACTGCGATTCCTTTCGAGGTTGAAATTTTCCACACTTTTGACAATACATTTGTTAATGGTACACAACGTATTTCCTCTGCATTGCTGTCCTGTGCCATATAAATATTTAATAGCCTTGAATCAGGCTCGTCATACAAGCTGCCTATAATGCACAGCTTATGTCCAATGAGCCGAATGTCTTGAGCACCACCAAATTGCACTTTATTTTCGGCTACTAAAAATGTTCCATCATTTAGAATAAAACAACAATCCTTCGAATTATTATAGTTGATTGAAAATCCTTTAGTCTTAAAAATTTTATATTGGTCAAAAAAATTGGATAAGCAGTCGCGACTTAAAGGTCCCCTACTGTGAGGCTGTTCCAGAACAAAGTTGTCAATCACAGCACAATTTTTTTGAAAGTCTTCAACCTCTGCATACCTTCGAGCAAGTTGCTGTAACGGCTTATCTCCTTTTTTTATCATCTTCTTTGCAGTGTCCATATAATTCTCGAATTTAAAAGCGCTGAAATTGTCGAGAATTCCAAATCGTTTGACATCTTCACAAATGTGCAACAAGTTGTGCACATTGTAGGAAATAAATTCTTTTCCGTAATGTAATGCAAAGTCTTTCACAAACAATTGTAACTTTTCGTGTGCAAAATCAATGTTTCTCGGGTCGTGAATATGTGTTTCCCTTATTAAAATAGAAACTGCTGTATGCAGCAATAAGAAATGAGAATAAAGCTTGCTTGGAAATCCTTCAACATTTTTCAAAACAATGACGCCTGCGTATAACAAAAATGTACGGAATTCCGTAGCTTTCCAGAATTTGTATTTCCATAGTGTCCTTGGCCTCCTATTGAACACATCAGGGATTGTATTCCGCAATAAAAGTAATCTTTCTGATATTGTTTTCAATATTATACCCCTAGTAAAATTAGGTGCATGTAGTCCAGAGGGATTGAACTAACGCAACCGAATTCAGGAAGTTTTGTTATAACTATTTCATCATCTGTTTCAAGGTTATTATATTTGTTGCTTTTAAAATCCTTATCACTTTTTGGCACAAATGGTCCTATACCAGGAAAACAAACTTTTCCCTTCTTTTTCTTCCCTTTTGTGGGGGACGTCCATTAATTACGTGAGGCGTTTTTTTAAATCTGGACCCCTCCCACCCCGTTGGTGAGATTTAGCTCCACCCCTCCACCCTCAGGTAAGATTTTTTATTTTTTATTAAAATACGAGGGAAAAATGAAGGTATTAAAATTACATTATATTTTAATGATATTAATTAATATGATAAGCGCCAATGATCCTTACCAAGCGCCACTGCGCTTGCGCCGCGTTTACTCTCTCATTGGTAAAAATAAGCGCGCTTATATGAAATGCTTTAATATAAGAAAAATATCAATAAAAGAATAATAAAAATTTTCACCATTGAATTGATTGTTTTTGTGTTACCCCTGGCGGATCTCGAAATCGGAATGTACGCTGAATTCGTTGTACATTCGTTACACATTGGTTAAACATTTAGTTGGAGTGAAAATTGTGTAGAAACTTAGTGGAAACTGTGGAAAAGTGTAATTGAATTGAATAATAAAAGTATTTAGTGATAGATTTGTGCTGTATTTGTGATAAATTAACGTGTTATTATTGAATAAATAAAGTTTAAAGTGTAAAATGTTCGCGTAAGTGAGTTTGACAGGCTAGGGAATTTTCTAGTGACATCCAAATTGATAGTCGATAAAGAAGTTGAACCGCCGACTTTGCACGGTAGGTGGCAGCTTTCATACTTTCTCCTTTTTAAAAATTCTCTTTTTCAATTGTAAATAGAAAAATTAATTAATAAGTTATATAGTTTCTATGTTGTCATTTTTTTTAACAATTGAATTTTTGAAGATTGTTTAATGAGATAAATTAAACTTGTATAATCGATGCTGCTACTTTTTTACCTGGACATAGTTATATTTATTTATATCAAGTAAGATAAATGATTGCTTTTGTCACATTCATCGAAATATAATATATTTCTATCTACCTTTGAATCTTCTTTTGTTTTTTTTTCCATATACTCTTGTAAACTTTTTTGACATTTATTATTGTTGGTTATAAAAATTTATTTTCTTATAAAATACAGTGAATGTATTAAAAAAATGATTATTTATATATTCTATTAACATTTATACTTTCAGAAATTTTTAATTAATTAAAGGTAAGTTTTTTCAAAAATTTTATTCATTAAATTGCTCAATTTTGGTTTCATAATAATATATGTACAAGTTAATTAAAAGTAATAATATATAAATGTTAATGTTTTATTAAATATAATGATAATAATTTATTATAATAAATATATTATATTAAATATTTAATTTGCAAATATTCTCAAATGTTCATTTATAATATATAATTTAAATTGTTTAATAGAAGAACACCTTAGTAACTTTTTTAAAAAAAGGTTTAAAAATATTAAATTTAAAATCCATTTTAAAACTTTAATATTACAATTTTCTATTTCTCAAATTCTATTAATTGTTCATTGTTATTTTTTATAACAGTTTCAGATTTTACGAATGCAAAAACCTTCCTACTAAGAACGTTTGTGTTCAATAATTGAATTTTAAACACTTTTATCCGCCATATTATATCTACTATTTTTTATTTTATTATATTTACTAGAAATGTAGACTCAGCGAACTCAAGAATCTTATTTTGAGCAGTTCCAACCAATCCCCATTATATTTTGAATTTTGGCAGTTTTTCGAGTCCTTCAGACCACTGTGCAGGGACGTGATCAAAAACAATCAATTTAACAGTTAAAATTTTTTTTTATTCTTTTACTGATATTTTTTTCATTAAAGCATTTCATACAAGCGTGCTTATTTTTATCAATGAGACAGAAAACGCAGCACTAGCGCAGTTGTGTTTGGTAAGGGTGATTGGCAACTCTGAACTACCATCTATTCCAGTGTTGGGTAGAAACTTAACTGTAACGAGTTTTTAGAAATAGTAGCTTACCCAACACTGACGTATTTCAACAGGGATGCGTATAAAATATGTATTGCTGAAAATTACAAGTTGACGTGAGATTTTTATTGACCCCCCCCCTTTCCCTGAGTAAGATTTGGTGAGACTTGGCCAGAGCCCCCCCCCTTGTTCATTTTGACCTCACATAATTAATGGACGCCCCCTGGTTGGTGGTGGTTTATGGCATTCTCCCTTTATGAGACATTTAGGGCAACAGTCGTAACCCGTATGCCCTTTTAAATATAAAATAAACGACTTCGCGGGCGCGTCACAAACTACGGCTTCTATTGTTAATTTATGATTCTTCACTCCTTTCTCACAAACCTTGATTGGTTCTTGAACAAAAGGATTAAGGAATTCATTTGCTTCTACCGGTTTATTCGTCCCGTAAAAAGCACCGATAAGATACACAATCTTAAGGAGCTTCTACAATAGCTCCGTTTGGCAACTCCAAGTCCAAGTCGGTTGGAGTTGGTTGCGCACGCATGGTGTTGCCAACTGTCGCCGAGTTGAAAATGAAAAAAAAATTGTGCGTGATCTCGTGCTCACGAAATATTGGGGGTTATGTACCTTTGAAGCTGTAAACACGCTGTAAAGTTTAATAAATTATTTGTTGTTGTTGCTGTTGATGTTTCCACCGTCTCATCGTTTTTAAAGGGATGAAAAATATAAATTAAATTAAATTTTTCCTTTATAAATAACAAAATTTTTTTCCCCGAATAATACACACATGCAATGAATTTAATATTTGTAATATATAAATATATAGTAATAAAAAAATATACAATTAATAAGATGAACTGTCAATACAAATTTTTTTTTATTTTTTTTATTGACATTATAATAAAAGTTTTTCATCATTTTGATTTCACAATATATTAAAAAGGTATTTTCATGAACATAACCTTACAATATTTTTACATTTTATCACATGAGAAGAGCGTAATCATAAAATGGAATAATTAAATTTAAAAATATTTGAAAAATAATGGAAAACGTGCGTTGACATATTTATTATATTTTTAATTAAATACGATTTTTAAAAATAATTTAACTTAAGATTACATTATTCTCATTAACAGATTATTTTACTATATTATTCTAATGTAATTTTCAGAATTAAATTCAGATTAGAGTATTTAGATTATAGTGTTTAAAATGTTTGTAGTCTTAAATGTTTTTTTTTCTTCTAATAAGAAATCTGTATGTCAGGGAAAAAGTTATTATTTACATGGAAAAATGGAGAATTCAGGAAATTGGATTACAAAAATATTATGGCAACGCATGAAGAAATTAACTTTTTAAAGAATTATCACATATAGTAATTATATTCAATGAATTTTAGACGAAAAAATTCATTCATAAAATATTAAACTTTGAAAATTATCTGCATTCTCTCACCCAAAAAAAAGTAATCTTAAATTTAGAGGAAAATTCCTCTTCTAAAATCCTCTGAATATTTCCTCTTAAAATACGAATATTCAATTTGACTGTAGAATATTTTTATTCTTTGTTGTAATGGAACAATGACAAAAGGAGTACTTTTGCATTTTCCTCTTCAATTACGATTTTCCTGTTTAATTTTAGTATATTTGAAAAAAGGAAAAGTAAATACATGATATCGATTACATTTTTTTCCTGTTTGACATTTGCGCTTTTGTTTTTCGAAACTGTCAATTTTCGTATGTCATAATAGTGTTGTGTTATAAATCGAAAGACCAAAATGGAAAAGAGAGTCGAAGATTTACTAAATGATTTAAATCTGGGGGGATATATTGAATGGAGGTATAAATACAGAAAGTATAACCTCTCGATGAATCTTCATTTCTTACCAATTTTCTTAAATATTTGCGTCGAACTTCTTTGATATTTGCAACTAGCTATAGCATTTTTTATTATTATTGTAATTAAATCTAATGTATTGATGCTCAGCAAAAAGCAAGAAATATTTTTCAGAAATATTTAATTAAAAACCAATATTTCATTCTTTATTCCAGGAATCTATTATAATTTACCTTTTTTGAATGTAAATAATTAAATCTTATTAAATATTTATTATATTATTCAAATTTAAAAAAATTATTGGTTCTCTTGACATTAATAACACTAGGAATTTTTTTTGTTGAGGTTTTGATATCAACATTTAATTCAATGTGTCAAAACTGTACTTTATTATCAATACATAACCATTATTGTCTAATAATTTATTCAAAACCTGTGTATTACGGTTATTTTCAACTTGTCAAAATATTAGAATATTATTCTTCTTTTAAGAGGATTTTTTCGAGAGGAAAATCCTTCTAAATTAAGATTATTACTTTTGATACCAAAATTAAGAGGAAAATATGCATTACATTTAGAGGAATCCTCTAGAATTAAGATTATTTTTTTTAAGGTATAATATTAAAATAAGCAAAAAATATTGTAAGGTTATGTTCATGACAATACCTTTTTAATATATTGTGAAATCAAAATGATGAAAAACTTTTATTATAATGTCAATAAAAAAAATTTTGTATTGACAGTTCATCTCATTTATTGTATATTTCTTTATTACTATATTTATATAGTACAAATATTAAATTCATTGCATGTGTGTATTATTCGGGGAAAAAAATTTTGTTATTTATAAAGGAAAAATTTAATTTAATTTATATTTTTCATCCCTTTAAAAACGATGAGACGGCGGAAACATCAACAGCAACAACAACAAATAATTTATTAAACTTTACAGCGTGTTTACAGCTTCAAAGGTACATAACCCCCAATATTTCGTGAGCACGAGATCACGCACAATTTTTTTTTCATTTTCAACTCGGCGACAGTTGGCAACACCATGCGTGCGCAACCAACTCCAACCGACTTGGACTTGGAGTTGCCAAACGGAGCTATTGTAGAAGCTCCTTTAGAATTTATGTCAGAGCACAGGATAATCCAGAAAGAGTTAGTTCCACTTTTTGACAGATGTACGCCATCTACATTTAACACCAGTTTTATGTTTTCATCCTGAACACCTTTACGTCTCCTTTCTTGAATAATGTTTTCAACAGCTCTTTCGAGGCCAAAGTGGTGGTGCAAACCGCCACACATTTCGACAGTTTCAGTTTTTCTGAGGATTCCTAACAGAGTTCGCGCATCTAGAGGTAAAGTTGTATCGAATACTCTCAGCAAAAGTAACAAAGCTGTAAGGGCAATTAAAGTTATGTGGAAATTTAATGCCCACTCTTTAAGCTTCATTGCAAAAGTACTTTGCTTTGTATACATTTCATCTTTATGAGAATAATCTAAAAATTCAGTATCATTTTCGTCAAGGTCACTGTCAGTCTGTCTTGAGTCTTCATTACACATGAATTCTGAATCACTATCATGATTTTCATTTCTCTAAGAACCGATATTTAAAATGAAATTGTCACTGACATTGGTGATATCACCGGGGAATGTCACCGTGACATCATTTAAAAAATAATGATAAACAAAAAAAATAATAAAAAATAATAATTTTTTAAAACTTTTAATTCCCTGTAAAATATCAACATGATATCACGGTGATATCACCATGATATGACAGTGATATCACCTTGATGTCACTATGATATCACCTCGATGTCACCGTGTGATATCACCGTAAGGCGGACATTTTGACATTTTCCTGATGTCTATATTTTATTTTTAAAAAAGCCGAATTTTATAAAAAAAATTGTTAATTGAGTAGGGAAATATCGTATTTCCAAAAAAGTCGGGAATGCAATCGTGCAATTAAGACTGAATTTTAGTATACTTACGATAGACGATACTGTAACACTGTTATTATGCTTTCAGTTAATTTACATATATTGAAATATTTTTAATACTTCTCATTTTGACAATTAACAAGAAATTAATTTTACATTCTGAGTCAGAAATTTTTATAAAATTACAGAAATTTTAAAGTACAAGGCCTATGTGAATATCGTTAAAGTCATGCTGACGATGTGATTTTTAGGTTATAACTATGGAAAATAATATTTTTACTTACAATTCTTAGAATACAATTTTTTCGCAATCAATAATACTTGATCTTAATTAACTAAACTGCAATTCGACAATTAACAGTAGATAAATATGAAAAAGAACATGAATATACTGACAATGAATAATAACAATATAGCGAAACGCGAGAACTTGGGACAGGCAAGAAGACCATGTTGGATGGTGCAATATGGCTGACGTAGGCCAAGGCTGGCGGCTGTTGAGATGCTTGTAGTCTGATTGAGCTTTTCTCTCCTACTGCGCAACTCAACATTATAGCGGCCTAAAATCCTCTGACATTTCTTCGTATGCTATTATGAATCTATGAAAATTATCTGTTGTACTCATGCTACACATTTTAATAATTATTTCTTAATAAATAGAACTGGACATCATTTCCGCATTATAAATAATATCAAAAATTTTTTTTGATTTTATCCATTTTTTACAATAAAGTTGATAAACCCCGCATCAGTATTAGAAATTATTTTCTGTTTATTAAAAATTAATTATTTCAATAGAATATAATCTTATTAGAAGTATATAAATATAAGAAAATAAAAACGTACTAACAATGCGCCACAGAGTTGCGCAGAAGACTAGACGGGAAAAGTCAAGCATGTTATAACAGCAAGCAACAATTGGCAGAGTACAAATATTATTGTAAATTTTTTATAATACATTGTTTCCGTAGTTTGTAACGATATTATCATATTAATTGAAATACATCCTTTTTATATTATTTGAAATTAATATTTTTTTCTGTTTACCAGGCTAATGAAAATTTAATCATATCTTAAAAATAAAATGCGTGTATATTATGTAAAGTATGATCTATATTTTATTTGCCAAAGGATTCGCTCGCCAGATGGGGACCGAGTCCTTGTGTTCACTTAATTCTTACTTGTGGCGTGAAGCGCCATCTATTTGTCTTTATGGAACTATTGCGTACTATGATCTAGAGGAGAGGTATAGTCAATAACGAGTCTTAGTTTAAACCTTCGAAAGAAAGATATATTAAAATAAAGATATAGAAGTTAAATAATGAATACAAAATATAAGATAATATAAAACAATGAGTAATTAAAAAATGACTCGATACAATGCAAAATAACTTGTGGTTGAGTGAGTCAACCTGATCTTTCGAGCTGCTAGACGGCATTGCCCTCTATGTGATTGTTCTGGCCAGTTACTTGTCTGAAATTAAACAAAGGTACCTTTAATATTCGCGATCGCGTTCACCAGGAGTTAATCCCGTAATTTATCCATAATGTAAGTTGAGCTAACATGGCAAACGAAAACTAGAACGTGCACTCTGAGGTAATCGTTTCCAGAGAAAACTAGAAAGGAAACGATTGGGTTGAAAAATCAGGTATGTACCTGATACTCTTGCCTGATGTGAACTAGGAACATTAAGGAACGTCTCTAGGAAATATCTTAGACCAGGGGGCACCCTGAGTTAAAGATACGGCCCTGAGCTTCGCATCCAGGTGATAGAGATTGCCCCTCTACTCACCTGGGGCGGTGAACACCCACAGAGAAGTCGCGAAGACGGTACTCTAGGTTCTTGGAAGTGACGTCATACTCGCATCCTCTCGCAGGAGCGCCTACAGAGAAGTCGCAAGGGTGACGTTCCAGGTACGTGAATGTATCTTCTCGTTCTCGCAGGAGCACTTACAGAGAGTCCAAGTCGATAAGGAACAAGGAGGTGAAGTAAGGTCCACTTTACACGGAAGCACCCATAGTCAAGTGTACCATACCTTGCATTACCTGAATTCAATGAGGAGCGCCTCAATTGTTTGAGAAAATATTACTTAAAATTTTTAACATATTTAAATTTTATAACATTGAAAATTACGCATTCTCTGATGTAGATGGCAAAACTATTGCGTCGCCTACAAGTACAAATGATTTGCAGCAGAACAGATCTGTATTAAATCCATTGAGTTTAAATGAAGAAATAATTGAGCCATCTACTAATGGAGACGGCCAATCAAATAAAGGAAATCATTCCCACTTTTCTGTTTTCCAAAATGCTATACCTCAGGTAAAATGTGAGTAATTGCAATACCTTCGGGTAGGTATGTTTTTCAGTAGACTACGAGCAGTCTTTCTGTACACTTTGATTTTTCTTGTAACGACTTTAAATATTCTTCAGAGAACTATATATACATACTATATATTCTGCTAAAATTAATTGTTCTATTTATTGCATGAATCAACCTAAATAAATTCAATAGGTTATGGGCCCATGTACATTTCAACTGCGCATATATATTTTTTCTGAATAAAATAAAAGCAGAGTCGGAAAATTGAACGCCGCGTTGTAGCATTCTCGCGTTGTAAAAGTGTCAGTGGATTTTCGCTAAAACAAAGTGCCTTGAACCGTAAAAGCTTTCAGATGTAAATGAAAATCTTTCTGATACAGCTGTTGAGTCAAAGTTATTAAGCAGCTTGCCGCTCAGATTTTCATCTTTCAGAATGACCTGGGAGTGTACTCCAAAAGCGGAGAGAAAAAAGGAAAATCTTATATCAAGACTTTTGAGAGAACGCAAGCGATTAACAGAAGTGGAGGACAGCGTTTCTACACTTGCGCTGCAGGTTAATTCCCTAAAATTTAAAGAAACTCTATACAGCAAGAGGAAGAAAATAAAAAGCAAGCGCTATCGAAAAATAGGAAAATCGAAGCACTCAAGAAGCGAACTAAGTGTGCTTATTGTAAGCAAAAGGGTCACTGGGTTCGAGAATGTCCTAAAGCAGCAAATGACAAGAAAGAAAATAGCAATGACATCAAAATGACAACTGCATATATTACTGAAACAATCGCGCTATATTCCGAGAACAGTGAAAACAATGAGGAGTTCTGGATTGCGGACACTGGTGCCAGCAGGCACATGACGTACAGAAAAGATTTTTTCACTCATTTTGAACCGGTAAAAGAAAAACATTTTGTGGTAATCGCGGATGACAAAGTTCTAACAACACAAGGTGTTGGCACAGTATTAATTCAAGAGGAAATAAATGGAAAAACAATTGAACGAGAATTAAGAGATGTGCTATTTGTACCGGAGTTGAGACAAAACTTATTTTCTATCGAGACAGTGAATAAAAATAAGTTTTCGTTTCATTCATTCAAACATAAATGTGAAATTCGTGATAGTGATGGACAGCTGTCATCACTTGGTGTCCGTTATGGTGATTTATTCCGCATGTTGTTTCGAGTGAAAGTGCCAATTCAGTGCAACGTAGCTCAAAGTGAAAGTAATAAGAAAAATATGCTAAAGCTATAAAGATTTGTGCGTTGAAAAATACGAGTAAAATATACGAAATTGACAATATCGCGAGTGATAAAGATAGAGATTTCATTTGTGAATCATGTGTGATTGGGAAGCAATCTCGCAAACCACATCCATCAAGAAATAAAGTAAGTGATGCTTTGCCAGGTGAACGAATTCACACTGATGTTTGTGGTCCGATTAACATCGAATCCCCACGAGGATCAAAGTATTTTTTAATATTTAAAGACGAAAGCACGGGTTTCAGAAAAATTTATTTTTTGAGACACAAGTCGGAAGTGTTTGAGAGGTTTAAAGATTTTGAACATTTTGTAAGAACTCAAACCGGAAATAAAATTAAATGCTTGCGATCAGATAACGGAACTGAGTATACTTCGGAAGAGTTCAGCAAGTTTGTACAAGAAAAAGGAATCGTTCATGAATTTTCCTCCCCGTACATTCATCAACAAAACGGCCGAGCAGAGAGGGAAATAAGAACAATTGTTGAAAGCGCACGAACCATGCTTTTAGGCAGTAATGTTATGAGGAAGCTATGAACAGAAGCAATTAACACAGCGTGTTATCTTTTGAATAAAGTTGTGTTTCAACAAGGTGAGACACAAACTCCCTATGAAAAATGGTTTAATCGCAAACCTGAAATCAACCATCTACGAGTTTTCGGTAGTTACGGGTATCTGAATGTTCCTAAAGAGAGAAGGAAGAAATTTGATCCGAAAAGCAAGAAATTGATCCTCGTAGGCTACGATGGAGAATCAAAGAACTATCGATTATGGGATGACAGCACACAGGAAATTCATATAAGCAGTGACGTTGATTTTCAAGAAACCTGCGAAATTGAAAAGCAAGAGAAAAATGATAATACTTGTAGTATAAAAATCGACTTTGGGATTACAGAAGACGAGGAGTCTGAGGAAGATGCAGTTGAACCAGAACCGGAAAGAGAGGAACCAATCCAGGAACCAGCATTTCAAGGAAGACAATTGAGAAACAGAAACGAGATTAGAGCACCGGATTATTATGGTTTTCCTGTTGCCTATTTAGCCGATGTTATACCAATGACATATTATGAAGCAATTTCCAGTCCAAAGGAAAAAATATGGAAGAAAGACAAACTCGAGGAATTTCAAGCTTTGGAAGATAATAATACATGGAGTTTGACCTCTTTACCACAAGAGGAAAGAAAGCAATTGGCAATAAGTGGGTATTTTCAATTAAAAATAATCCTGATGGCAGCATTAACACAGCCACACAAAAAAAAGTACCCGGGCCGGGGAATGAGACCACCATTTCTTGATGTATTTTGATGCGCTGAACACGAATCTGAAGTCCGTTTATCTCCATCACATCAGGATTTTGACATAACCTCAAAAAACATAGCTGATTTTAAATGACAGGAGAAATTTTTTAAATAATGGCAGATTTGCTTGCATCTTGTTACTCGGGGGTTTTTGGGGTCGCTGATTACGAATTTAACGTCAGATTTATAAAATTCAAAATGACGGATCCAATATGGCGGACGAATTTTTAAAAAGTAGTTGGATTTTTACGAAAATTGGTATCTAGAGGTTTGGGGAGTCGCTGATTACAAATTTATCGTCAGATTATTCAAATTCAAAATGGCGGACAAATTTTTAAAAAGTAGTTGGATTTTTACAAAAATTGGTATCATGGGGTTTTTTTGGAGTCGCTGATTACGAATTTAACGTCAGATTATTCAAATGTAAAATGGAAGATATAGTACGGTGGTCAAATATCTTTATGTTTCTACATGTGTCTGCATCCAGGGCACCTCCGTACTATATCTGCCATTTTACATTTGAATAATCTGACGTTAAATTCGTAATCAGCGACTCCCAAAACCCCTAGATACCAATTTTCGTAAAAATCCAACTACTTTTTAAAAATTCGACGGCCATATTGGATCCGCCATTTTGAATTTTATAAATCTGACGTTAAATTCGTAATCAGCGACCCCAAAAACCCCCGAGTAACAAGATTCAAGCAAATCTGCCATTATTTAAAAAATTTCTCCTGTCATTTAAAATGAGCTATGTTTTTTGAGGTTATGTCAAAATCCTGACGTGATGGAGCTAAACGGACTTCAGATTCGTGTTCAGCGCATCAAAATACATCAAGAAATGGTGGTCTCATTCCCCGGCCCGCGTACTTTTTTTTTGTGTGGCTGTGTAATCGATATAAAGCAAGATTGGTGGTAAAAGGATATAGTCAACGTGAAGGAGTTGATTATTTTGAAACATTTTCACCCGTTGTGCGCTATGAATCTATTAGAATCCTGTTATCAATGGCAGCGAAAGAAGATTTGGAAATAACTCAGTTTGATGTAAAGACCGCCTTTCTTTATGGTGAATTAAAGGAGGAAATTTATCTACAACAACCACAAGGATATGTCAACGGCGACGGAGATAATCAAGTTTTAAAATTGCACAAAAGTCTTTACGGATTAAAACAATCGTCAAGAAGCTGGAACGAGAAATTCAACAGTTTTCTTAAGAAGTTCAATCTGACAGCGATCAATAGTGACAAATGTGTGTTTGTGGGTGTCATCGAAAATGACACAGTTTATTTACCACTTTATGTTGATGATGGATTGATAATTAGTGCTAGCGAAAGTGCTATTGAAAAAGTGTTAAATTATTTTAAAATCACAGTGAATGAAGTATGTGAGTTTATTGGTATGAAAATTGAGCGTCAGCGTGAAAAGAGTATGATTAAAATTAACCAATGTAATTATGTTGAAAAAGTGATTGACAGGTTTAGAATGCAAGATGCGAAATTACTGAGTGTTCCCGCGGAGCCAGGTCAGTTTTTAAAAAAATCTGAAATAAAAGAAGTTCAGGTAAATATTCCTTATCGTGAAGCAGTTGGATCACTTTTATTTCTTTCAAGAGTAAGTCGACCAGATATTGAGTATGCTGTAAA
The DNA here is from genome assembly GCF_019393585.1 of Leptopilina boulardi. Classification (NCBI taxonomy): domain Eukaryota; kingdom Metazoa; phylum Arthropoda; class Insecta; order Hymenoptera; family Figitidae; genus Leptopilina; species Leptopilina boulardi. The sequence goes on along the minus strand of NW_026137880.1, from coordinate 292,778 downwards.
TTATGAAAGCCAATTTCTGGATTCTTTTGAGCAAGAACACTGGCAATTTGTAAAAAGAATTTTAAGATATTTAATCGGAACTCGAAATTATGGAATAGTTTTTCAAAGCAGTGGGAGTTCGGTTGCAATAAAAGGATTTACAGATGCCGATTACGCAGCGTGTCTTGACACAAGAAAATACAGAAGTGGTTTTATTTTCTTATTAAATAATGGGCCAATATCATGGTCAAGTCAGCAACAAACAATGGTTTCTTTGTCAACTGCTGAAGCTGAGTACGTGGCCGTAACTCACGGAACAAAAGAGGCAATATGGTTGCGTCAAACGTTGAGTGATTAAAAAATTTCATGTAATTGTATTCCAATTTTTGTTGATAATCAATCATCGATCAGATTAGCTAAAAACTCCGAATTTCACAAACGATCTAAGCACATTGATGTTCGATTTCATTTTGTACATGATATTTTAAATCGCGGTTATATTGAAATTAACTATGTTCAATCAAAAGATCAATTAGCTGATATTTTTACAAAGCCTCTAGCGAAACAGCAGTTTGTTTATCTGAGAGAATGCATTAATGTGAGAGAGTAAATGAATAAAGTTGAACTTTCAAAATAAGTGGGAGTATTGAATTTAGAAGATCTTAAATATAAATCTTACAATCAGCTGTATATTTAGAAAGTTCATCTTATCTCTTAAAACATGTCTAGTCGAAGGATTAGAGGATTAAGTCTCTTTAGTGCAGGTACAGTAATAAAAATTGTTCGTCGCCTATTTCTGCAGATGACGATCAGATGTTTTTTTTTATTTGTACCCTATTGTAAACCTCCCACTTTTCTGTTTTCCAAAATGCTATACCTCAGGTAAAATGTGAGTAATTGCAATACCTTCGGGTAGGTATGTTTTTCAGTAGACTACGAGCAGTCTTTCTGTACACTTTGATTTTTCTTGTAACGACTTTAAATATTATTCAGAGAAATATATATATACATACTATATGTTCTGCTAAAATTGATTGTTTTATTTATTGCATGAATTAAGCTAAATAAATTCAATAAAAATCATTCAGACAAAGCTCAGTTATGTTAGGGACTTTTATCAAAAGTACTAGAAAAAAATGAAATTTCCTGAAATACTATAAAGCTTTTGATTCTTGATAGAGTGTAACGACATTTGACAATTCTTAAATTTTAAACCTTAAATTTTCTTAGAATTTTTTATCATTTCTAAAATAGTTCCATAACCATGACTTTTAATAAAACAAAACCTTGAAGTGTTGTCGAATTTTTCACCATAATTTAACGTGGGAGAATTTGTAATTGAATGTTTTTTTTAAATAATTAAGTTTTCACAGTTAGTCATATAAATTTACCAAAATAATTTACTTAGAAAAGAATTTCAATTAAAAAATATAAAAATTATTGAATTTTGCTAGAGTTACAAATGAAATTTTGAGAAAAATAAGTTTTATTAATTTTATTAAAAATTCCAAAACAATTAGATTTCTAAAGGAATTCCCTTCAATTTCTTCAAAATAATTAAACTTTTTTAAATTTATGAAAAAATATTTTTTTCAATTCATTGAAATTTCATTAAAACCATGTGATACTTAGGTTACGTGATCGTTCTTATGTTAATTTGTTCGTAACTTTTCTCGCAAAATATCGAATGGATTGAGCTAAATTTGTGTGGTGAAGTATAAAATATGATAAAGAAGATCTGTTATGTTTAAAAACATTAATACCTGGTTAAATAATCATTATTAAACACTTCAAAATTGTTAGAAAATCCTTCACTCAGAACCTTAAATTTTTTAACAATTTTTTTGTGCTTTATATGTTTTTACAGGTCAATTTTTTTTAATTTCCCGGTCAACATTATATGAACAATTCGAAATTTGTAAAGTTGTAAATTTGTTTTTAAAATTTTTTGTATACACATGTAAATTTAAAAAAATCAACTTTTTAACAGAACTTTGTCAAATTTGTGGCATTTTACGTAAAATGTCCCAAGTTAAAATGTTGATATTTCGAATCAAACTGATATTTAGGGAAATTATTATCCTGCCTGGTAGTAATACAAAGCAAAACAAATTTTTGACTTTTTTAAAAATTTGGTTGATGTAGAAAGGGGACATGGGACATTTCACGTAACATGACAAATTTTTCCGGTTTTCCTGGTCAATTTTAAAAATTCTGGCCCCCAATGAAAATTCCCACATAGGCTCCCATATGGGAAACCACATGGGTCCCTATATAGGAAGCCATATGGTTTCCTATACAAAATCGTATACGTAATTGGAACAGGAATTTAAATAGGAAATTAAGTCGGAATTATCATATGAATCCACATCCACACAAGAATGTACATTCCTATGTATATTCCTATTTCAATTCCTATAATATGAATTTTTTTTTTCAACTCTAAGATATATATCTTTCAATAGTAGAGGATCCTGATAGCCTACAGAAATAAAAAAAATTTATTGCGCAGCCGAAAAAGTTGATGAAAACTACTGCGCATGATATTAAGATATAATGTGCATTCATATGATAATTCCTACTTAATTTCCTATTCAAATTCCTGTTCCAATTACGTATACGATTTTGTATAGGAAACCATATGGCTTCCTATATAGGAGCCTATGTGGGTTCCTATATAGGAGCCTATGTGGGGATTTTCAGTAGGGGAAATTCTCGGTCTGAAAAATTTAAATAAAATTCTTGTGAATGTAACTGAATTTTCGAAAATAATTATTTAAAAAGTTGTCAAATAATTAAAACTTGGTAAAAATATGTTGCAAATAATTTATTTTATTATTAAGGGGAGGCACTACCCCCAACTTTGACTCCTTTAAATTTTAATTATCAAAAAAGGTTATGTTGCTTTTCTTGCATCATTTCACGAAGTAGCATCATTTTTAACCCAAAAACATATAGGGTGGTCATTAAATAAAAATTTCAATATTTGAAGAGGTTAGGATATTTATTTTTTCACCCGTCGCATATTTTTACAAATCCATGCGAGAGTTTGTTTGAAATTGTGAAAAAAGCTTAGAAAAAAATATCGTTAAAAAATATTTAAAATTGTAAGAGGAGATTGATTTTTAATATTTAAAATTTTATAATTTTAGTAATTTTTCGAAAGCCCTTGATCTATAATTTTTTAAAACCATGTGTACTTATGTAATTTGATGCTCTGATTGCAAAAATCATAGTGAAATTTGTCCAGTAACTCATTTTCATTTTGGGAAATGTTTGAACATCCTTTAATTCTGTGAAGTACAAAAGTCATGTGGCAAATAAAATCGTCAACACAATTAGAGAAGCCTCGATATGTAATTGTTGGATTCCAAACAAAAAGAAAAGATAAACATAAAGATTCTGCCTGTTATTTCGATCACTGTGACATTACAAATGTAAATCTCTTTTTGAATTCACAATCATATCTGTATGGAAATTTAAGTCTAAATTTTAATCAAAATCAATATTCTATACTTTATGATATGTATGCGAATTTTCAATCTTCTTACTATGGAAGAGATACTAAACCCATATTAAAGCTTGAAACTTTTAAATCATTGGCTCCTCTAATTGTCATTGCTTGTTCAAAACAAAATGAGTTTCTCAAGCAAACTTCAGTTGATGTACGTTTGGAATTTAAAGCTAGATATAATATACTTGCTGAAACAACTGCTTATTGCCTCATCATACATGATCGCATTTTACAGTATAAACAAATCAGCGGTATAGTTAAGAAGATGTAAAGCAGTGGAGGGGGTAAAATGACAGTAGTGGGGTGTTGAACTGAGAGTATTTCTATTCCAGGATGGGCTTCATTGTAGACGTTCAAGGCTTCAAGAAACCCTGCAACGATTTCATTTTGAAAGAGTTGGCTATACTTCCTCTTAAAGCTGATGCTCAACCTCGAGTTTACCTCTTTGAATCTCCATGTGCTTGGAATTCACTACCTGAACATTATAAAAGTGAAAATATCTGGCTAACAAACAAATATCATGGAATCTACTGGATGTCTGGAGATGTATCTTACGATGAACTGCGTACCATTATACAAGAAACATTACGAGGTTTAAAAACTATCAACACGAAAGGTTTGAAAAAATCAGTGGTTAGAAAAATATTTGTTGAATGTGCAAAATTTAGAAGATATAGACTGTCCAGCGATTAAAAATATTTAAACTGAATCATTTTTAACTACAAGTACGCATCATAATACACAAACTAACCATTGTGCTGTAAACATTGTTATGATTCTTCGAAATTGATTTCTGAATGTATCGAATGAATTAAAAAAAATTTTCAGAAGGCATCGATGAACTGGATTGTACTTATACTACTTTGAAATCTTTTTATGAACAATCTGAATCTTATGTATAATAAATTTTAAATCCTTTATCGGAATAAATTAATTTATTAGTTTTTTAAAAAATAAAAAAACGCCTTTTTATTGCTTAAACCTAAACTCTTAGTATTAAGACTAATAATGAAGGTAAAACAAGAAAAAAACAATTTTTTATGTAAATTTATACGTTTATTTGTCTCACATTTCGAATATTTACAATTTTATATTACAATTTTTTTCTTTTCTTTTTATAGTCTAATAATTTTTTAATATTACTTATATTCAAATTCAATTACATGAAACTTTCCGCCGATATATTTTAATTGTAATTTTTAAGATTGCGCGGCTTCTTCAATCATTGTAAATGTAGCAGGTTCAGCTTCGAACAGCTTCGCGAAACTTGCTGGGAGGAAAGTGGTAAATGTAGCATCTAGTTCTGCTATAATCCTACCTCCGAATTTTGTGTGCACCCTCTTTATTTTAGTTACAGTATATAAAGCATTTGGAGTCAACTCAGCAAGCGGTTGTGTTGGCAGGAAACTTTCCATGTGACCAATAGCGTTGAGTTTTTGTAAATCCATGATTTCTTTTTATATCTCTAAGCAGAAGTTAACCCCTTAAGGTATCACATCGGCACTAATCGGAGTCGAAAGTTTGTAGCTCGCATTACTACTTCCCGCACTATACTTTTGCCCTCAACTCCCTATACTCTCAGCCCATACTGTACCTACTTCTACAAATACACTCGTACACGTATACCCCACACTAGCAGCGATTGGAAGGAGTAGGAGGTTTGACAACGTCGCTATAAGTCTCGCTTTGACTACTGTGGACTACTGTCTCTCTCTAACTAATGTTACCATCCTGCGATGTTGCCACATCAAAGTGGCGGGTGTGCTATATATTGCAAATGACGTCATGAAATAGAATTTTTAATTTATAATTACAAATAAACGGCACGGTAAATTATAAATTTCTTTGTATATTTTAGTTCCAAATTTATTCGTGAATTCAACATTAGTTTTTGAAAAAAATTTATAGAAAACTTCTGATGATATTTATGAAAATGTACTTCTCCCCCATACATTAGTCCCGTCTCCCATGCAAAATAAGCAACTTTGATTGCTAATATCTCTGGTTTCGTACGGTGAAAATTTTTCATATTTTGCAAATTTGTCAAGAATGATAATAAGAACATATGGTAAAATTTTCAAGAAAATTTATAGAAAACGGTTTTACCGATGTGATACCTTAAGTGCAACGTGAAAATCAGTAAATGTGCCCTGAATGCCAAAAAAAAAATTTTCCAATTTGCCTGAACATCGTCATTCGGGGGTTTTCGGGGTCACTGATTCCGAATTCGATGTCCGTTTTTCAAAATTCAAAATGGCCGATCCAATATGGCGGAAGATTTTCTAAAAATTGATTAGATTTACCTAAAAATCGTCACTCGGGGGTTTTCGGGGTCGCTGATTACGAATTCGATGTCCGTTTTTCAAAATTCACAATGAAATACATCCTGATCAACAACTGAATCACCTAACTTTTCCGTCAAAATTTAGTTAAAGAAATTGTTGCTGCTTACGGAAATAATTTACATCGAAAGAAAGAAAGTATAATCCTTGATGCAGCTTTGTCACGTCGTTCGCAACATGGTCTTGTAAAGATTCCACAGACTGAAAAATAAAAAATTCAAAATCCAACCAAACGTTGCGCGGTTTGTTACAAGAAAGGCATTAGAAAAAATGTCCGACAAGTTTGCAAAAAATGTGACATTGCTTTGTGCTCATATCCATGATTTGAAACATGTCATCAGTAAATCATGATTTTAAAGATAATCTTAATTCGTTGACTTAAAGCTAATTTTAACTCTTCCAAAGTATTTTATTACAGCTTGTTTATATTAATTAAACTTCTAAAATAAAATTTAAAAATTAAATATAAAGAACAGAAAAATTTTTTTAATTAGGATAAAAAATATATTTAAATCGGCTCGATAAATAATGTATAAAAAAGATTTTAAAACAATTTTTAAATCAATAAAATTTAAAAAAAAAATTTTTTAAATGTTTAAAAATAAAAAAAAAATTTTTAATTAAAAAAAAACGTTTAAAAAATAAAAAAAAATTTTAAAAATTTAAAAATTAAAAAAAAATAAAAGTGGGTTGCTAAATCCTATTGTCAACCTCCTTGAACCCAAGCTGACATCAGTTTGGAGGGTGCATCCTGGTGACGTATGTTATTCACAAATATACCAGCTAATGACAAAGGTTGTAAGATGTTCAAAAACGTTATATTGTGAAATTTAAAAATAACTTATACATATACAATATACATTTCATAACTCAGTAATATCACAATTTTGTGTTATTTTGTTACCAAAAAAATTATTTATCAGCTATTTTAATTGATTTTTAAAAAAATTATCAGCCATATTAGACCCATCATTTTCAATTTAAAAAAATTTTGAAATAATGACTTCGGATTCGTAATCAGCGACCCCGAAAACCACCGAGTGACGATTTTCAGGTAAATCTAATCAAGTTTTAGAAAATTGTCCGCCATATTGGATCGGACATTTTGAATTTTGAAAAACTGACTTCGAATTTGTAATCAGCGACCCCGAAAACCACCGAGTGACGATTTTCAGGTAAATCTAATCAATTTTTAGAAAATCGTCCACCATATTGAATCGTACATTTTGAATTTTGAAAAACGAACATCAAATTCGTAATCAGCGACCCTGAAAACCCCCGAGTAACAATTTTCAGGTAAATCTAATTAATTTTTAGAAAATTGTCCGCCATATTGGATCGGACATTTTGAATTTTGAAAAACTGACTTCGGATTCGTAATCAGCGACCCTGAAAACCACCGAGTAACAATTTTCAGGTAAATCTAATTAATTTTTAGAAAATTGTCCGCCATATTGGATCGGACATTTTGAATTTTGAAAAACTGACTTCGGATTCGTAATCATCGAACCCAAAAACTCCTGAGTAACAAGTTTCAAACGATTTCAGCCATTTTTAAAACGCAAATGGATTGCACTGTTCATGGCAAAGATTTTGAAAAATTTGACAAAAACGTTGTTTTTAATAATTTTTTACTTTTTTGTTATTTATTTAATTGAAAAACGGAAACTGGCATCGATTTCTTTTTATCTTAGACTTCCTAAAACCCATTTAAAAAATTTCTTTTATTCATTTTTGACTTTTTTATTTCAATTTTTACCATGGCAAAGATTATCAGTTTCGTGCACTCAGAGCAAAGTTCGAAATGGCAAAGATCTTTGCCATTGGCACATAAGGGGTTAACAACTAAATGAGTCCTTTAATCGATTAAACAACTAAGCAAACCCTCTATATACATTATTAAGCAAACCCAACTATTATTTAATCTAGAATACAAAAAAAGCATAACCTATCATTCGGATGATCAATTAGGCAATCCAGCCTTTTTATAAATTTGATTTTGTCTGAGTGAAAAATTTTTGGACTTCGGTTACTGTTCCATTTATCATAGAGAGAGTGGCCTCTCTTAAATTAAAGACTGGATAATTTGTCGTAGAATTACTTTCCGATAAGAATCTTAAGAAACGATATCTGCTGCGCCTGTAAAGAGGATAATCACATAAAAGGTGTCTTATGCCCAGATATTTATATCCGCAAAGGTAATCACAAGTTACATTCCAATTAAATCTCTGAAAGTATTCTTGACATTAACAAATTCATAATATATGTTTGTAGAATCCGCAATAGAACCAAATGGTCAACAAAGCGCACCCCAAAACTCAATGTTCTTCTTGATTGTTAATTTAAGATCAGCATAATCTACTCTGTTTGTTGTGACGGTTGGAAACTCAGTAGCTATTCTTGCCAAGTAATTCGCTCTGTCATTGCCAATAATTCCACTGTGACTAGGTATCCACAATATTTTTACATCACCCAAGCCCTGATTACGATATAATTTCAACATTAATTTTAATTCTTGGGCGATCCTTAAAACCTTATACTTCCCCTACAGGGGTTAACCCATTTCAGAAACCGCATTCTTAGAATCAGAAATCAATAAAATGTTTCTTAACTCAAATGTCCTTGAAAATTGCACCGCAGCAAAAATAGCCAACAATTCCAATGACTTGACGGTATGAAAAGACGAAACCCTTACTCCATACTGAATGTTCATTTCGGGAATATAAAATGCAATAGCCGACCTGAGTGTGCTTGGATTCAGTGAGGCATCAGTATAAATGATCAAATTTTTACCACATTCGCTTCATCAAGGTATTCCCGGAATGGCATTTCTGGATTCTGATCCTCCTTCCACAAAAGACCAGTAATTGAGTCTGCATGTTTATTGTACTGAATCTGTGACCACTCCAGATCGAAATAAGATTCTCGCTCTGTTGGCCACATCATATCCATAAGCTCATTAGCCGCCCAATACGAACATAACATTCCCAGGCTCTCCCTAGGCAACTTCGATGGAAAACCATCTAAATCTCGGCTCAATGACTTTAGGTTCATCAGAGTAGGATGGCGCTGCCATTGTGCATTAAGCAAAACCGTCTGCTGAGCTGTTTCTGCCCTAACAAGTTAATCCCTTACAGACAATTCGCTAAACTTCCGGTGATGGTCCTGATGAAACCTTGGCCAAAACTTTAATTACATTATTTGCCCTAGAAATTCTTGAAATCAAGTAATTTATATGATAATTCCACAGCAATTTGTCGTCCAGTATAATTCCTAAGGACTTAACCTTCTTTCTAGGATTTAGACATTGCTGATTTAATACTATAGACTGTTCAGAAGCTGCTACCTTAGTACTCTTTGTAAATATAATAAACTGGGTTTTAAGAATTAATATCTCCAAACCAAATTCCAGTAGCCAATAATAAGAATAAACTGTATGCAAGTTGAAATAATTATTGGTTATAGTTTTTAATAACTTTTTTTTTATAAAAAAATTTAGTTTATTCAAATAAAATAAACTCGAAAGTTTAACATAAAAATTGAGCAAACGTTTATCTGAAACTCGTTCAATATTGATGTCACAGCCCCACAAAAAAAAAAAGTGTCATGTACTTTTGACCGGAATACCCTAACCCTATGTATTTTGACGCGCTGAACACGAATCCGAAGTCCGTTTTGCTCCATCACGTCAGGATTTTTTTCTAACCTCAAAAAACATGTCGGATTTTGAGAAGTAGGCGATTTTTTTAAAAATTGATGTATTAACTTCAAACTTGGTATCTGGGGGTTTTTTGTGTCGCTGATTACGAATCTGAAGTTAGATTTTCAAATTTAAAAATGGCAGATCCAATATGGCGGACGAATTTTGAAAAAATTTTAAGATTTACTTCAAACTTGGTATCTAGGGGTTTTTTGGGTCGCTGATTACGAATCTGATGTCAGATTTCCGAAATTCGATATGTCTGATTCAATATTAAGGAATTATTTTTAAAAAATTGTCAGATTATTATGAAATTTGGTATCTACAGGTTTTCTAAGTTGCTGACAAGTAACACTAGGGAAGTGACATACGCCGATTTTTCTGAAACTTGGCAGTTTTGTAGTTTTTTGAAAACAATTTGACACGTATGTTTTGTTTTTCCCCAAAAGCTGATTTATGGGGGGGAAATACCCCTTGAATTTTTTTTTGGTAGGGGGACATTATTTTACGAAATTTTTCAAAAATTAATGTGCAATAGTGTATCTGGGGGTTTTTTGGGTCACTGATTACGAATCTGATGTCAGATTTCAAAAATTCAAAATGGCATATCCAACATGGACTTCTATCGGCCACATTAGATACGCCATTATCAATTTTTGAAAACTGACATCAGATTCGAAATCAGCGACCCAAAAAACCCCTAGATACCAAGTTTGAAGTAAATCTTAAAATTTTTTCAAAATTCGTCCGCCATATTGGATCCGCCATTTTTTATTTTGAAAATCTAACTTCAGATTCGTAATCAGCGACACAAAAAACCCCCAGATACCAAGTTTGAAGTTAATACATCAATTTTTAAAAAAATCGCCTACTTCTCAAAATCCGACATGTTTTTTGAGGTTAGAAAAAAATCCTGACGTGATGGAGCAAAACGGACTTCGGATTCGTGTTCAGCGCGTCAAAATACATAGGGTTAGGGTATTCCGGTCAAAAGTACATGACACTTTTTTTTTTTTGTGGGGCTGTGTGTTTTGATATTTAGTAGGTACTTTTAACAACTTCAGTATTTTTATATTTAATATGTTTTTACAAAATTTATTCTTTAATTTTAAATAGAAAGTGTTTAAAAGTAGGGAAAACCCATATACACATAATAAAAAATATAACCCTATTGAATGTCGTACCATAATCCCTTGGTGTCCCCTGCTGATTTTGTTTATTACAAGTTGAACCTCGCACTCAAATATAGTTAGGTAAATTAATGCCTCAATTTTAAAGATTGTTTTCCTACCGTAGTCTTATACAAATTTCAAAAATTTAATGTAATAGATTATAGTATAATAATTTATAACATTGCCTGAAGTTTATAATGTTCATATTATTTTTAATTTTTATTTATGTTTCTTGTATATAACAATTGCTTTAACAATCTTAATATTCATTATTGAAAATAAAAAATGTAAATATGAAAACTATAATATTTAACATTCTTATTCATATACGTTGTAATTAGAAAATGAACAAAAATTATATATATCTAAGCTCTTTATATTAAATTAATAAAATTCTGTATGTTTTTTTGGGTTAAGTTTAGCGTTTAACATTGGGGAAGTTTTTATTATTATGCCTTTATTTATTATTTATTATTATAAAAAAAATGTTTAATATTCTCAATATTGTGTTTCTATATGTAATTATTAAATTATTGTTTGAATTATTAAATAAATAAAAATATAATAACTATAATAACAATTTGTTTAACGTAAATCATTATAAAAAAATGTTTGCCGTACGACACTTTTTTAAAAAATCTCTAAAAGTTTAGAATTTAACTTTTTTCGTATATTGACAAAATTACAAACTATTTTCTTTTGAGAAAAAAGGATCCGATCCACAGCTCAATAGTCTCGAGCGTCTTCATATAACTGCTTTCTAAAACAGATGTGCACCAAACCTTTTTCTTATTGTACATTTTTTTGAGAAAAAGGCAATAAAAATTTTAAACCGTCTTTTTCAATTTGTTCAAAATGAAATGTAAATCCATATCCTAATATCGAGAATGATTTTCAGACATGAAGAAAAGTGTAGAAACTTTTATGGCGTCAACTAATAACAATAAAAGAATGAAAATTCCCAATTTAAAAAATATCGACTCTTTCACTGACACGGATTCCGAAAATGATAAAAAAAATTTAAAGCGAAAGGTAAATTAAATTTATAAAATATTTCAGTTATAGTTATAAACATTTTCAAGAAAAATGTGGAAATTCTGTCCTTGTGTTATAATGACTTATTTTGTCTGTAACTATTTTTAAAAATTATTATAAAATAAAAATTTTTCCAATAAAATAATATAAGAAATTATAATAATTTAATAACAAAATTGAAAAAAAGATATAGCTGCTCTACTTATCGTGGCGCAAGTACGAAAATTCAATTTTATTTTATATTCTACATAAACGGCATATCATTTATATCCTACAAAGAAAAAAATTTCTAAATGATCAAATGTAAAATTAAAAGTTTTTGAATTCCTTTTTTTTGAAAGTATATGTGTGAAGAAATGTCGGTTTTTTTATTTTGAGAATTATTATTAAACATTAATAAAAATGATATATATTATTACAGGCCTCGGATCGACTTTAAGGAACAAAAATGTCGTTTTGGTCATTTTTTTTATTTTAATAAAATTTAATTGGTTAATAAATATTTTACTTTAAATAACTAATGTTATTACATATTAAATTAATTTTATTACTTATGTAATGAGAATCTATAAGAATATTATCAAGAAAATTTATTTCGAGAATATTTCAGAATCAAACTAATTGTAAACATTTTAAACTTTACAAAAGTATCAAACATGACATCTAAATTGTACACATTGAAAATTTTTAATTTATAATATGGTCAATTATTTGATATAATTTCTCGTAGCATATTTTACAAAATTTGATATATTTAAAATAAAAAATACAATAAACTGTGAAAAGAAGTAAATATTTTGATAATCAGAAAAATCTTTGTTTTTTATTAAATTAACAAGTAGATAACAATAATGAAACTCAGAAAAATATTTTAAATGCCAAGTTGGCAAAAATGGCAGCAGTTTCTCAACCAACTATAACACCAATAACAGTACCGAAACCTGCAATAAATGTGTCTGAACTTGATAAAAATGTGCCAAGACCGTCCGAGAAGATTAAAGAATTATCGGTAAGTTACACACTCTTTCACAAAAATATGAAAGATTGTAGTGGAGTGACTTTGTAGCTGTATGTATTTTTACAGGTAAACTTAAATAGAATTGCTTCTACACAAAATGTCAGTAACTTTACAGTTAATAATATTATACAAAAAGAAAATTCTATAAATTTTGATAAAATTCATCAACGTGAAACTCCTTTAACCCTTTCGTGCCTCCGGTACATATATGTACCACTTACAAAATTTGATATAACTCTTACAAATTTAACCCAATCAGTAATTCCAATGGATAGTTTTATTGACAATCGTTATTACTATATGTTAAAAAATAGAAAACAGTATAATACAGTTATAATTATTTTAAACAATAGGTACAACATTGATAAAAAATTAACAAAAGTTATATATCAATAATGTTAAGTCATTCATTTAGGCTTCATCCGTTTTTAACAACACATTGACTCTTAATATTTTCGAGGTCGCTGATTACGAAACTGGAGTCAGATTTTCAAAATGCAAAATGGCGGATCCAATATGGCGGTCGAATATCCAAAATTTTATCTGTTCTCTTCAAATTCGTCACTCGGGGGTTTTTGGGGTCGCTGATTACGAATCTGAAGTCAGATTTTCAAAATTCAAAATGGCGGATCCAATATGGAGGAATAAATTTCAAAATTTCACCGATTTCCCTTAAAACTCATCACTCGGGGGTTATTAAAATTATTATTTTATTAAACTAATTATATTGAAATTAATAATTTTATTTTAATCACCATCTGAAAATTATATTTAATTAATTTCTTTTATATTAATTGAACAATTTTTTGTATTTTGTTATATGTAAAGCTTACATCGAATTTGAAAATTCGCGAGACTCACATGATAATGAAATTCATCCACCTTGTTAAAATAGGGTTCTTGGCGAAGGTTTACTGTAAAAAAAACCTAACGCGCCTTATTCGGAACCTCTTAGGTGGTGTGGAAGACCGTCACCGCTGCAAACAATTGCTTTGAAAGTGAGAAAAATTTAAAAATTTCTAAAAATTTTTTGAACAAACTCGATCCGTCATTTAGAATTTTGAAAATCTGACTGCAGATTCGTAATCAGCGACCCCAAAAACCCCCGAGTGATAAGTTTTAAGTGAAACCGGTGAAATTTTGAAAATTAGTCCGCCATATTAGATCGGCCATTTTGAATTTTGAAAATCTGACTTCAGATTCGTAATCAGCGACCCCAAAAACCCCCGAGTGATAAGTTTGAATGGAAACCGGTGAAATTTTGAAAATTAGTCCGCCATATTGGATCCGCCATTTTGATTTTTGAAAATCTGGCTTCAGATTCGTAATCAGCGACCCCAAAAACCCCCAAGTGATGAGTTTTAAGGAGAACAGATAAAATTTTAAAAATTTGTCCGCCATATTGGATCCGCCATTTTGAATTTTCGAAATCTGACTTCAAATTCGAAATCAGCGACCCCAAAAACCCCCGAGTGATGAGTTTTAAGGGGAACAGATAAAATTTTGAAAATTTGTCCGCCATATTGGATCCGCCATTTTGAATTTTGAAAATCTGACTTCAGATTCGTAATCAGCGACCCCAAAAACCCCCGAGTGATGAGTTTTAAGGGGAACAGATAAAATTTTGAAAATTTGTCCGCCATATTGGATCCGCCATTTTGAATTTTCAAAATCTGACTTCAAATTCGAAATCAGCGACCCCAAAAACCCCCGAGTGACGAGTTTCAACAAAATCTATAAGCTAGGTTGCCCGGGGGCACGAAAGGGTTAATTCTCAAAACCAAAGAAGATTTTGATAATATGGTATTATAATTTATTATAATACCATTATAATTATGGCAAAATCCACGTCCATCCTCAACGCGATTATGTCGGCCAATTAAATTTATATATAAAAAAGAAACCGCTGAGTTAATTCGCTCCGAAATAAATTTAATAAAATTGCAAATATTAAACTTGGAAGACGCTATTGTTACTTTGAAAAATATGCAAACTATAAACTGTAAATTCCTGATGCATTTGACCATGCTTGATGTCAAAGCGATCAATGCAATAACAGATAACAGTTCAACTCAGACCTGTTATCTATGTAAATCTAAGCCAACAGAAATGAACAACTTGTCTAACCCTAAGCATGTAAATACAAACCCTGATTATTTGGAGTACGGTCTGACTACGATGCATGCCTGGATAAAATTTTTAGAGTGCGTGCTAAACATTGCTTATAAATTAGAATTAAAAAAACCTACAATCAGAAACATAAGTTCAATTGATCTGGAAACTTTCGAACTGAGGAAAAAAATGATTCAAACGGAATTACATAAACATCTTGGAATAAGAATCGATAAAGTTGTTCAAGGGAAAGGGACTTCAAATACGGGGAATGTAGCCCGTAAATTTTTCACAAATTACAAAGAAGCATCAAGAATTACAGGTGTAAACGAGGAATTAATCAGACGATTCTGGATAATCATGGTCGCCTTGTCGAGTGGTTATAATTTAGATGTTCAAAAATATGACGACTTCGCAAAAGAAACCGCTTCTTTATACATGGAACATTATTCCTGGTATAGAATGCCAGTGAGTGTCCATAAAATTATTGTACATGGAGCAGTAGTTGCTCAAGCAATTATGTTGCCGATTGGTATGATGTCTGAAGAAGCTCAGGAAGTAAGCAACAAAATATATAAACAAGTTCGTCAAAAACACACTAGAAAAATGGATCGTGCTAAAACTACTACTGACTTAATGCACAGGATGCTGGAAATGTCAGATCCTGTTATAACAAAAGCTCGAGGACTTCCGAAAGAGAAAAAAAGATCTTCCGAATGATGTTTTACCATTGATTATATTGTAAAATTCCACAAAGAATAACAATAAAAAAAATTCTTTTTATTTTTCTACGATATAAATAAAATTTTTTATAATGTTCTATTATTAAGTGACATTAATTGTAAACTTTTAATTAAAATATAAAAAACTTAAAAAACTTTTAATTATTAATTACAAATTTAACACTTTTAATCAGAAAAATTAATAACTGGCAAGCTAAACTCAAAAATTTATTTAAAATATTGTAAACATCTTACACTTCATTAAAATGCACTGTATTTCAAACTCTATGTACTGCATCTTGACTCCATCATTTTGAATTTTTAAAAACTGCCCTCAGATTTGTAATCAGCGACCCCAAAAACCCCTATATACAATGTTTTAATTAAATCCACTGAATTTGTAACTTTGATGTCCGCCATATTGGGTCTACTATTTTGAATTTTGCATAACTGCCCTCAAATTTGTAATCAGCGACCCCAAAAACCCCTATGTACAATGTCTTAATTAAATCCGCTAAATTTTAAACTTTGATGTCCGCCATTTTGGATCCGCCATTTTGAATTTTAAAAAACGGCCCTCAGATTTGTAATCAGCGATCCCAAAAACCCCTATATACAATGTTTTTATTAAATCCGCTAAATTTTAAACTTTGATGTTCGCCATTTTGGATCCGCCATTTTGAATTTTTAGAAACTGACCTCAGATTCGTAATCAGCGACCCCGAAAACCCCCGAGTAACGAATTTCAAGTAAATTCATCCAAAGGATTTTGAGAAAATAGTTTTGTCCGCCTAGATTCGAGTTTCAGACCACTGTGTGCCACGTGGTTTATGGAAAGCCCCTATGACTTTTTACAGTAAGATGAAAATTGTTTAAAAGTGAATTTATTATACTTTTGCAAGATAAAAGAGATGTTTCCATTAACGAAAACATTAAAATTTTAGTCCTATAATATTTTCATAATTCGCACTCGTATACAATACAAAACGATTATTATTTGGTTGGCAAAATTAATTTGACAAACAGAGAAGTTGGCAAAAAGATTATTATAAGTTCATTTGTTTTTTTTCAGGGGCATAGGCAAAAAAAGTTTTAGAAAAGATTTTATGTTTGCTTATATTTCTCAAAAAAATTCAAAATTTCACGGGGGTGGATGTTTTAATCCTAAAACCCCACTATGTTTCTTGGGATGGCATGTAAATGTGCCCCCTGGATCCGCGACAGAAACTGTAATACAATAATAACCTTCTTTTCGCTATTTACATTTAAAAAAATGTACTTTTAATGGCGAAAATATTCAATAGGACCGTTCTTATAAACGGCTCCACAGATCATTTTGATTTTTTTGAGAAAAGTTTCTATTTTCCATATACTTTCACAAGAAAAAAAATTTTTTACTGAGCAAAGACTTTTCGGTTGAGTCTGGTTAAGGCGCACCGTGTCTGGTATCAGTTAAGCGTCGTATCACTTATGACAATCATATGCTGGATATTATTGAATTGATTTATTTAGGTTCAACATTGCCGTCGACAATTCAACTTTCTTATTTTGAATACCCTGTTATCCCGATTGTTTCTTGCCCAGTTCGCTGTTATAAATGTCAGAGATACAGACATGTGGAAACACAATGTAGATCAAGATATTTTCGATGTGAATTCTGTCTTGAATCACATGAATCTAAGGATTGTCATAACAGACTAAGATCTTCTATACGTTGTAATTGTAATGGCCCTCATTCTGCTACTTCGGTTGAATGTCCGAGATATATCAAAGAAAAATTAATAATGCTGATTCGCTTAGATCATGGAATAGGATATCAGAAGGAGGAAGCTCAATATTCAGAATTCGATAATACTCAAATAGAAAATAAAAATATTAGAAGTCTTACGCGTTCTAGGTCAGAAGAAAAACTAACTTGCAATATTTTATTACAGCAACCCAAATTTATTCCTCCTGAATACAGTGGATCCTTTCTGAACTCCAGAGTTTCTGACCAGCTGAGCTACTAGCTCCCCACTTGATGAACTGAATGAAGCCAAAAGAAAGCGTTTAAAAGATAATAATTCAACTTCATGAGTTAATGGTCACTTCTTATCTTTCTAAATTGTTCGAGCGTTTAGTCAACAGAAGGTTGGAGCATCTGTCGGAGTCACGGGACTGGCTGCCGTGTTTGATGCGGTTTCCTGCCTGATCTCTGACATTAATCGGACATTTGGGGAAAAAAAGAACATGGTTGCTCTTGCCTTGGATATCAAGGGGGCGTTTAACTGTATCTATCCAGACAAAATAATTCAAGAAATGGTTGACCTTGATATTCCTACTAGGTTGATAAATTTTGTAAGTTTCCTAATTACCAAGAAGAATTTTCATTTTTCTCTTGATAGGAGCAAGGTTAGATTTTCAGGGGTGGAGCTACCACAGGGTGGTGTTCTTTCACCCTTTCTGTTAAGAAAAATAGAAAGATGTTTGGGCCGGGATACAAAGATTCTAATGTTCGCAGATGATATTTTTATTTATGTTGTTGATGAAAATGTAGAGAGTGCAAAGGCGAGGATAGTGCCATGCTTAAAAAATTTGATAGAATTTGATAGAAAAAATTTTTAATACTTTTCAATCCGTTTTTTGAATCCGCAATTTTGTGTATATTGTATAAGATACTATCAATAGTTTTGGATAGAAAGTCTATCAAAATGAATACTTGTTTTTGATAGAATTTGAGGGAACAAAGTTTTAATCCTTTCAATCCGATTTTTAAATCCGCAAGTTTCTGTATACTGTATAAGATTCTATTAATTATTTTGGATAGAAAGACTATCAAAATGAATGCTTATTGTTAACAGAATTTAATGGACAAAAATTTTAATACTTTTCAATCAGATTTTTGAATCTAAAATTTATAGTGTAAATTGATTAAGATTCTATCAATTATTTTGGATAGAAATTCTATCAAAATGAATACTTTTTTCCGTTTAATTGAGGGGCTGGATGCTATAAGGGAATACGCGCCATATTAATTAAATAACACGTAGCGCATTATAGCATCCAACCCTTCAATTTGATATACTAATTTTTAATAGAAAATATTTGTATGCATTTGAATTCTTTTTTTAATCTGCAATTATAGATCAATTCTTTAAGTTTCTATCATAAAGTTATTATTGTAAACTTATCAAATTTAATACTTTTTTACAGAAAAAAATCCTAGACATTTTAGTTATATTTTGTATAAGTTTTTATTCAGAACTTTTGTAGCAATGTTTATAACATATATAATAAATGTTTATTTACTACCTTAAATATATATATATACATTGTGCAATTTTATATATATATATATTTTAAAAGATTTTTTTTAGAAAAGACAATGATTTTCATATTTTATTTTATTTAAACACTATAATGTAATAAGTTAAATAGTACGTAAACTAAAGTACATTGATATAATAGGAATAAAATTTTCAAATGCTCTGATATAATATATTTAGTTGAATACTCTTAAAAAAATATTTTAAATAAATAAATAAACCTAAATACACTATTAAATATTCTTCTCATCGAATAAATTGTCATTCATGTTCAAGGGTTCGATAAATAAGGGATCTTGGTAGTTGTCATTTACATTGTCATTAATACTGTCGTTATCATTGTCATTGTCTGACAAGTCGTCAAATTCATAATCACCATCTGATGCTACAGTTTTATCATTACTTTCATCCACTTCCATGTTATCACCTTCGTTTCCAATGAAAATATATCCTCTACTTTTTCAACACTTTCTATTTCTTGACAAAATTTTTCTTCTGCTGCTCCATTATCTAAAATAAATAAATAATTGTTAAATATGTTTTATATTATAACGAAATTATTAAATTAATTAAATGTTGTTAATTAATAAGCCCTTTTTAAGTTACAAAAAGATAACCCAACGTGAAAATTGTTAGACGCCAGCCAATTTTTAAATGGAATTGGCAAACCAGAAAAATCATAAAATAACCCCAAAACTCAAAATATCAATCATCGATCTCGGAGGAGATTCTGTCGAGAACACAGGTCGAGAAAAGGGATACGACCCTTGAGACACGACACAACAAAATTGGACTTACCCACGTCGAAACTCGGCTCACAATTTCCTTTTTGTCTGTCCTCTCAGCTGATGTCGGGAAGACGCCGGTAAGGGAAAAATGTCCAAACACAGAAAATAAACAAAACTCTCCCTTTTACACTTTATTACTTCACAATAAGTCGAGCACCCACTCGACGGCTGTACAACGATTGTTTTTTGTTACACTTTTCTTCCCAATCTACTCTCTACACTCTCAACAACAACTCGAAAAAATACAAAAACGCAATACGTCGACGACTCAACACGCTCTCCGTCTATCTCTTATTGATTTCCACTTCGATCGCCTTCGTCTCCGTCTCGTTCCATAAGTGGCCGCCGTGATGGCGCCACCTCCCGGACTCCTGCGTTGTCTCTGCTCCAAATCCCCAAACGCGCGAAACCCAATTCCAGTCAAAAATTGCCTTGTGACGAATTACTTCGTCACAATATATAATTTTTTCTATTATTTCATATTTATATAACTAAAATAATTAGATATTTTAATGTAATTAAGCAAAACATTCGTACTTGTAACTGCAGTTGACTCTTCGCATTTTTTAATACATCTTTTCATTTCATTTATTTTATGTGAAATGTATTTACCCACTTTTGCTTTTTCTAGTTCTAGTTCGGCCGATATTTTATTTAGTCAATATTTTATTTTATCGAAATTCTAAATGATAGACATTTATGAAGGTCGACATTTTATTTAGTCGATTTTTTATTCGGTCGAAATTCTAAATGATCGACATTTCAAGTGGTCGAAATTTTATTAGTTAGATAGTTAAATATCCTTTAAATAAAATGTCGACTACTTTAAATATCGAGCATTTAGATTTTCAATCAAATAAAATATCGGCTAAATAAAATGTCGACCATTTTAAATATCGACCAAATAAAATATCGACTAAATAAATTGTTGACCACTTTATATATTGATCATTTAGAATTTCGAATAAACAAAATATCGACCAAATAAAATGTCGACCACTTTAAATATCGATCATTTAGAATTTCGATTAAATAAAATATCGACTAAATGTTAATAGTGTAATTGAAAAATGTTCTGTATTTTAATTATGTTTACCTCCAATAGCCATCAATTTAATTGGATCCAATTTAAATATCTCCTGTTCTGCGTCTGCGATCTTTTTACTTTTGGACCAATTTGATGTTTTGCCTGTAACCGTACTGGCTAAGAGTGTATCTATGTCAAAGACGGCCAAAGCTATTTCTTTCACAAATAAAGCTAGTGTAATGCGAGATTTTCCTTTAATGGCCCTGTTTACTATTAATAATTTTATTTATTAGAGATTTGATATTTCTAGGAAAACGAAACAAAGAAAAATTACAACAATGAACTCAAACTTATTTTAAGGAAAAAAGATATTGAATTAAAAAAATGTATAATCGAAATTACAAAATTAAAAAAACAACTGGAAGATGAAATGCATCAGAAAAATGACTTGCTTTTGTTAAACATTGACTTACAGAGAACGGTCATTGGACAATTTTCAAATTTACATTGTTAATATTTAATCAGATAATTATTATTATAAACGTTTTAAGTACTATACTTCATATTTTTTTACATTTTATTAATAAAAACATTTTTTTATCTATAGCTAATTTAAAGGAATTGACGAGTGAGGTTACAGAGGTAGCAAACATGTCAGGAAAAGAGTGTGCGGACTTGATTAGAGCCATGAAAGGAGATGAGGTAAAAATTTAAGAAAAAACTATATATATATATATATATATATGTGACCTGGACAGTGAAAAGGGGACTTACGTGCAAGTTTACTAGAAGCTTAATGATAAAATTAAAAAAACTGTTATAAAATATTATTATATATTATATATATATACCTGGGTCGTAATATTTGGATAAAGAAGACTGCCTATGACGCCATTAAAGGAAAATCTCGCATTACACTAGCTTTATTTGTGAAAGAAATAGCTTTGGCCGTCTTTGACATAGATACACTCTTAGCCAGTACGGTTACAGGCAAAACATCAAATTGGTCCAAAAGTAAAAAGATCGCAGACGCAGAACAGGAGATATTTAAATTGGATCCAATTAAATTGATGGCTATTGGAGGTAAACATAATTAAAATACAGAACATTTTTCAATTACACTATTAACATTTAGTCGATATTTTATTTAATCGAAATTCTAAATGATCGATATTTAAAGTGGTCGACATTTTATTTGGTCGATATTTTGTTTATTCGAAATTCTAAATGATCAATATATAAAGTGGTCAACAATTTATTTAGTCGATATTTTATTTGGTCGATATTTAAAATGGTCGACATTTTATTTAGCCGATATTTTATTTGATTGAAAATCTAAATGCTCGATATTTAAAGTAGTCGACATTTTATTTAAAGGATATTTAACTATCTAACTAATAAAATTTCGACCACTTGAAATGTCGATCATTTAGAATTTCGACCGAATAAAAAATCGACTAAATAAAATGTCGACCTTCATAAATGTCTATCATTTAGAATTTCGATAAAATAAAATATTGACTAAATAAAATATCGGCCGAACTAGAACTAGAAAAAGCAAAAGTGGGTAAATACATTTCACATAAAATAAATGAAATGAAAAGATGTATTAAAAAATGCGAAGAGTCAACTGCAGTTACAAGTACGAATGTTTTGCTTAATTACATTAAAATATCTAATTATTTTAGTTATATAAATATGAAATAATAGAAAAAATTATATATTGTGACGAAGTAATTCGTCACAAGGCAATTTTTGACTGGAATTGGGTTTCGCGCGTTTGGGGATTTGGAGCAGAGACAACGCAGGAGTCCGGGAGGTGGCGCCATCACGGCGGCCACTTATGGAACGAGACGGAGACGAAGGCGATCGAAGTGGAAATCAATAAGAGATAGACGGAGAGCGTGTTGAGTCGTCGACGTATTGCGTTTTTGTATTTTTTCGAGTTGTTGTTGAGAGTGTAGAGAGTAGATTGGGAAGAAAAGTGTAACAAAAAACAATCGTTGTACAGCCGTCGAGTGGGTGCTCGACTTATTGTGAAGTAATAAAGTGTAAAAGGGAGAGTTTTGTTTATTTTCTGTGTTTGGACATTTTTCCCTTACCGGCGTCTTCCCGACATCAGCTGAGAGGACAGACAAAAAGGAAATTGTGAGCCGAGTTTCGACGTGGGTAAGTCCAATTTTGTTGTGTCGTGTCTCAAGGGTCGTATCCCTTTTCTCGACCTGTGTTCTCGACAGAATCTCCTCCGAGATCGATGATTGATATTTTGAGTTTTGGGGTTATTTTATGATTTTTCTGGTTTGCCAATTCCATTTAAAAATTGGCTGGCGTCTAACAATTTTCACGTTGGGTTATCTTTTTGTAACTTAAAAAGGGCTTATTAATTAACAACATTTAATTAATTTAATAATTTCGTTATAATATAAAACATATTTAACAATTATTTATTTATTTTAGATAATGGAGCAGCAGAAGAAAAATTTTGTCAAGAAATAGAAAGTGTTGAAAAAGTAGAGGATATATTTTCATTGGAAACGAAGGTGATAACATGGAAGTGGATGAAAGTAATGATAAAACTGTAGCATCAGATGGTGATTATGAATTTGACGACTTGTCAGACAATGACAATGATAACGACAGTATTAATGACAATGTAAATGACAACTACCAAGATCCCTTATTTATCGAACCCTTGAACATGAATGACAATTTATTCGATGAGAAGAATATTTAATAGTGTATTTAGGTTTATTTATTTATTTAAAATATTTTTTTAAGAGTATTCAACTAAATATATTATATCAGAGCATTTGAAAATTTTATTCCTATTATATCAATGTACTTTAGTTTACGTACTATTTAACTTATTACATTATAGTGTTTAAATAAAATAAAATATGAAAATCATTGTCTTTTCTAAAAAAAATCTTTTAAAATATATATATATATAAAATTGCACAATGTATATATATATATTTAAGGTAGTAAATAAACATTTATTATATATGTTATAAACATTGCTACAAAAGTTCTGAATAAAAACTTATACAAAATATAACTAAAATGTCTAGGATTTTTTTCTGTAAAAAAGTATTAAATTTGATAAGTTTACAATAATAACTTTATGATAGAAACTTAAAGAATTGATCTATAATTGCAGATTAAAAAAAGAATTCAAATGCATACAAATATTTTCTATTAAAAATTAGTATATCAAATTGAAGGGTTGGATGCTATAATGCGCTACGTGTTATTTAATTAATATGGCGCGTATTCCCTTATAGCATCCAGCCCCTCAATTAAACGGAAAAAAGTATTCATTTTGATAGAATTTCTATCCAAAATAATTGATAGAATCTTAATCAATTTACACTATAAATTTTAGATTCAAAAATCTGATTGAAAAGTATTAAAATTTTTGTCCATTAAATTCTGTTAACAATAAGCATTCATTTTGATAGTCTTTCTATCCAAAATAATTAATAGAATCTTATACAGTATACAGAAACTTGCGGATTTAAAAATCGGATTGAAAGGATTAAAACTTTGTTCCCTCAAATTCTATCAAAAACAAGTATTCATTTTGATAGACTTTCTATCCAAAACTATTGATAGTATCTTATACAATATACACAAAATTGCGGATTCAAAAAACGGATTGAAAAGTATTAAAAA
This sequence comes from Leptopilina boulardi, assembly GCF_019393585.1. NCBI lineage: Eukaryota > Metazoa > Arthropoda > Insecta > Hymenoptera > Figitidae > Leptopilina > Leptopilina boulardi. The sequence goes on along the minus strand of NW_026137880.1, from coordinate 268,389 downwards.
TTTTTTCTATCAAATTCTATCAAATTTTTTAAGCATGGCACTATCCTCGCCTTTGCACTCTCTACATTTTCATCAACAACATAAATAAAAATATCATCTGCGAACATTAGAATCTTTGTATCCCGGCCCAAACATCTTTCTATTTTTCTTAACAGAAAGGGTGAAAGAACACCACCCTGTGGTAGCTCCACCCCTGAAAATCTAACCTTGCTCCTATCAAGAGAAAAATGAAAATTCTTCTTGGTAATTAGGAAACTTACAAAATTTATCAACCTAGTAGGAATATCAAGGTCAACCATTTCTTGAATTATTTTGTCTGGATAGATACAGTTAAACGCCCCCTTGATATCCAAGGCAAGAGCAACCATGTTCTTTTTTTCCCCAAATGTCCGATTAATGTCAGAGATCAGGCAGGAAACCGCATCAAACACGGCAGCCAGTCCCGTGACTCCGACAGATGCTCCAACCTTCTGTTGACTAAACGCTCGAACAATTTAGAAAGATAAGAAGTGACCATTAACTCATGAAGTTGAATTATTATCTTTTAAACGCTTTCTTTTGGCTTCATTCAGTTCATCAAGTGGGGAGCTAGTAGCTCAGCTGGTCAGAAACTCTGGAGTTCAGAAAGGATCCACTGTATTCAGGAGGAATAAATTTGGGTTGCTGTAATAAAATATTGCAAGTTAGTTTTTCTTCTGACCTAGAACGCGTAAGACTTCTAATATTTTTATTTTCTATTTGAGTATTATCGAATTCTGAATATTGAGCTTCCTCCTTCTGATATCCTATTCCATGATCTAAGCGAATCAGCATTATTAATTTTTCTTTGATATATCTCGGACATTCAACCGAAGTAGCAGAATGAGGGCCATTACAATTACAACGTATAGAAGATCTTAGTCTGTTATGACAATCCTTAGATTCATGTGATTCAAGACAGAATTCACATCGAAAATATCTTGATCTACATTGTGTTTCCACATGTCTGTATCTCTGACATTTATAACAGCGAACTGGGCAAGAAACAATCGGGATAACAGGGTATTCAAAATAAGAAAGTTGAATTGTCGACGGCAATGTTGAACCTAAATAAATCAATTCAATAATATCCAGCATATGATTGTCATAAGTGATACGACGCTTAACTGATACCAGACACGGTGCGCCTTAACCAGACTCAACCGAAAAGTCTTTGCTCAGTAAAAAATTTTTTTTCTTGTGAAAGTATATGGAAAATAGAAACTTTTCTCAAAAAAATCAAAATGATCTGTGGAGCCGTTTATAAGAACGGTCCTATTGAATATTTTCGCCATTAAAAGTACATTTTTTTAAATGTAAATAGCGAAAAGAAGGTTATTATTGTATTACAGTTTCTGTCGCGGATCCAGGGGGCACATTTACATGCCATCCCAAGAAACATAGTGGGGTTTTAGGATTAAAACATCCACCCCCGTGAAATTTTGAATTTTTTTGAGAAATATAAGCAAACATAAAATCTTTTCTAAAACTTTTTTTGCCTATGCCCCTGAAAAAAAAACAAATGAACTTATAATAATCTTTTTGCCAACTTCTCTGTTTGTCAAATTAATTTTGCCAACCAAATAATAATCGTTTTGTATTGTATACGAGTGCGAATTATGAAAATATTATAGGACTAAAATTTTAATGTTTTCGTTAATGGAAACATCTCTTTTATCTTGCAAAAGTATAATAAATTCACTTTTAAACAATTTTCATCTTACTGTAAAAAGTCATAGGGGCTTTCCATAAACCACGTGGCACACAGTGGTCTGAAACTCGAATCTAGGCGGACAAAACTATTTTCTCAAAATCCTTTGGATGAATTTACTTGAAATTCGTTACTCGGGGGTTTTCGGGGTCGCTGATTACGAATCTGAGGTCAGTTTCTAAAAATTCAAAATGGCGGATCCAAAATGGCGAACATCAAAGTTTAAAATTTAGCGGATTTAATAAAAACATTGTATATAGGGGTTTTTGGGATCGCTGATTACAAATCTGAGGGCCGTTTTTTAAAATTCAAAATGGCGGATCCAAAATGGCGGACATCAAAGTTTAAAATTTAGCGGATTTAATTAAGACATTGTACATAGGGGTTTTTGGGGTCGCTGATTACAAATTTGAGGGCAGTTATGCAAAATTCAAAATAGTAGACCCAATATGGCGGACATCAAAGTTACAAATTCAGTGGATTTAATTAAAACATTGTATATAGGGGTTTTTGGGGTCGCTGATTACAAATCTGAGGGCAGTTTTTAAAAATTCAAAATGATGGAGTCAAGATGCAGTACATAGAGTTTGAAATACAGTGCATTTTAATGAAGTGTAAGATGTTTACAATATTTTAAATAAATTTTTGAGTTTAGCTTGCCAGTTATTAATTTTTCTGATTAAAAGTGTTAAATTTGTAATTAATAATTAAAAGTTTTTTAAGTTTTTTATATATATCAATGGTAAAACATCATTCGGAAGATCTTTTTTTTCTCTTTCGGAAGTCCTCGAGCTTTTGTTATAACAGGATCTGACATTTCCAGCATCCTGTGCATTAAGTCAGTAGTAGTTTTAGCACGATCCATTTTTCTAGTGTGTTTTTGACGAACTTGTTTATATATTTTGTTGCTTACTTCCTGAGCTTCTTCAGACATCATACCAATCGGCAACATAATTGCTTGAGCAACTACTGCTCCATGTACAATAATTTTATGGACACTCACTGGCATTCTATACCAGGAATAATGTTCCATGTATAAAGAAGCGGTTTCTTTTGCGAAGTCGTCATATTTTTGAACATCTAAATTATAACCACTCGACAAGGCGACCATGATTATCCAGAATCGTCTGATTAATTCCTCGTTTACACCTGTAATTCTTGATGCTTCTTTGTAATTTGTGAAAAATTTACGGGCTACATTCCCCGTATTTGAAGTCCCTTTCCCTTGAACAACTTTATCGATTCTTATTCCAAGATGTTTATGTAATTCCGTTTGAATCATTTTTTTCCTCAGTTCGAAAGTTTCCAGATCAATTGAACTTATGTTTCTGATTGTAGGTTTTTTTAATTCTAATTTATAAGCAATGTTTAGCACGCACTCTAAAAATTTTATCCAGGCATGCATCGTAGTCAGACCGTACTCCAAATAATCAGGGTTTGTATTTACATGCTTAGGGTTAGACAAGTTGTTCATTTCTGTTGGCTTAGATTTACATAGATAACAGGTCTGAGTTGAACTGTTATCTGTAATTGCATTGATCGCTTTGACATCAAGCATGGTCAAATGCATCAGGAATTTACAGTTTACAGTTTGCATATTTTTCAAAGTAACAATAGCGTCTTCCAAGTTTAATATTTGCAATTTTATTAAATTTATTTCGGAGTGAATTAACTCAGCGGTTTCTTTTTTATATATAAATTTAATTGGCCGACATAATCGCGTTGAGGATGGACGTGGATTTTGCCATAATAATAATTCGTCTCCAGCATTATTAAGCCCAACAATACGCAAAGGTACAACTGTAAGTAAAAATAAATTGGAATCCAGCACGCCTTCATCCATCTCAGATTTTGGCGTCTGCATGAACTCTGAATGCCCTGAACTACCGTCTGCTCCCCATTTTAAAATTAATGTAATTGTTGTAACATTTAGTGGAATTTCGATTGTTGAAACTAATCTTGTAACGGTATGGTTAAGCAATTTTTGTAATGGAATTTCAGAACCTGCAAGAAGAATTTTTTTTAAAGTGATTCAGTATAGAATGCTTTCTGAAAATTAGGTACACTCAGGTTTTCCACAGGTCAGGCAAATCAGGAAAGTCAAAAAAATGTTAAGGAAAATGAAACTTTTATGGAAACCCTGAGTACTCTCAAAAAGCAAATGAAAACTACCGTCAAAACAGCAGGATAACTTCAGACACTTGTAGTTTTTTGAAAATATTTTGTATTTCTGTTCTACCTGATCGTTTTCATTAGGAGTTAAAATTTCTTTGGTTTTATTAACCATTTAAGGAATATAATGTGGCAGATTAAAATTAAAAATAAGCTAAGAAATTCAAAGAAAAATTATTTTTAATTTTTTGAGGTAATGTAATTTTGTAGGGTAACTTTGGACATGGGACGAACATGTAACATAGTTAGAAAAAGTCGAAATACATGTTAGCATACATGTTCAAAAGCTGAAAATATATATTTTGTTTTTAATTTCCAATTTTATAACATTTTTATGTTCATAAAATTATATTAAAAACTGCTAAATTTCAATAATGTTCAATCTTTAAATTTACCTTAAATTGATTTTAATTTATTTATTTTTGTAGAAAAAATTATAAAAAATATTTAAATAGTTTTGGAATAGATTATTTAAAAAAAAAAGTTTAATAAAATATATCTGTTTTAAATATTTTTGAATCAAGCATTAAATTATGAAGTGTAAGTTACACGACCTTGGAGAATAACTCTAGACACTTGTTTTTTACTTTAGAGAAAATAATAAAGATAAATAAAAAACTTTTAACTACACATATCATAAAACAAGACATTAAAGATTGTATATTTCAAGCGGTAAGTCCCTAGATATTATATTATAAAAGATATTAATGAAAAACATCAAATACCGTCTGAAATTACCCGTTTTGACGATACTTATCTATTTCAAAGGGGATTTATACGAACCACAATCAGTAACAATGACACCTTCTGGGTAACATAGTTTTTTGGCTGTTAGCACCTTTTCGTACGCAGGGTATATATCTACATTTCTTTGCTTCGCTCCCAATCTCATTTCATGGACATATGCATCTTTAGTCATCCCGCTGTTCAAAATAGAAGCTAATGCTTCTTCCGGAGTGTACGGTGTAATTAACTTTGCAGGCTTGGACGCACTGGTACTACAAGAAACTTCGACGGTTTCAGATTCTGATTTTTCTATACACTGTCCTAAGAGCTGAGCTGAAGACTTTAATCCTTTGTTGTACAGAGTGGTTTTAGTCGCAGCAATAAGTTCCTCTAAGGATGTATTAGCTCGTAGTTTTTCTGTTCTTCTTCTTTTTGTTCTAGAACTACATTCGGAAAATATTTTTTGTGAACGTCCGGATCCACCAACATTCTGCAAATCTTTTTCAGCATTCGAGGTTGAAGCTTCTGAAATAATTCCAACATAAACAAAATCTTTAGTCGCTTCTACTCAGGAAATGAATTAAAATACAATTTATAATTATGCATGGGAATAAGGTAACAAAAGAATTGTATGTACTTTAAAAATTGTCGATCATAAAAAACACTATATAAAAAATGAATGCTGAAAAATATACCGGAAAAACTTGGTAGATTGAACGTCAAATCAAACCAATCAGCGTGTTTTGAAAGAAAATTAGAGTTAGTGCGATTAATTCCTTTCCTGTTCCATTTAAACGCTAAGTGAGAGCAAAAAGTAGCAATTTTCAATTTCAGTTTTTCTTCAAAAAAATCGTTGGTTATAGTCAAGTTCGCCGCAAGTATTTGCTTGTTTATATAAAGGAGAAGGCATTGTGAAGATGCTTTAGAAGAAGCAGTTAATGAAATGGATTGCGTTCGCAGTTCATCATACAAATCACGGTTTTTTAAAACTAATTCTGCCATAATACTGGAAAAATACATTAATGATTATAAAAAATTACACAAACTAATAAACTTGAGGATATTATTATACTCACCCTTTTCGCTATATTCCTAAAAGTTGACGAAAACATGCACAGTACTTTTATTTTTAAGTATAGTTGATTAGGAGATATTCACAAAGATTCAGTACGTTGACTGTTAATAAAGACAAGAGACAAAATCTATATTATTTTGATTTAAATATACTCTTTACGAAATTTTAGTTTTTTTCTTTTTTCTTAGAGATTACTCACTTACGTATTTTTCAATAATATTTATTTTACGTGAAAATTAATTTAAAACATAAATATTTATTTAATACTTAAATTAACTAAACAATTAAATTAATATTTATTATAAATATATTGCATAGTCACACTATAAAACATATTTGAGGAAATATTTTGTATAAGATTACTTACTATTTTCTTTTCTGCATCAACAAGCCACGACAAGTTACTGCATGCCGCGTCGCACCTATTTGTTTGCACTAATATGTCGCGCGCCAGTCGATTTAAAGACGGATATTTCAAAAACTGGCAAAAACTGGCAAAAATCTTTTATGTCCTCCGAAAGTTTACGTCTTCATGAATATTTTCTAGTAAATAATATCTCGGCACAGGTCGGCATGCTTAACTTATAGTATTTTCAATTTTGTAATATACAAACACTGTAAATACTTACCTTCATTGGTGCTTTTTTAATACTAGGATTAAAAATTGAGAGATATTTATTACAATACCTAACAAGTAGTAAAACGAACTGTTGAATTGATTTAAACATTATTAAAATAATAACATTTAAAAGGTTAGTAGCTGCGAATAATTAAACATGTGCGTTTTACGACAAAATCAAATATTCGCGAAACAGACAAGGTTGAAGCTATGTTACAGCAATAAAAAATTTTTTTAATAGATGAAATATTCTGAATCAAACAAAATAGATATCATGAAGCATAAAACCACAAAAAAAAAATTTGAATACTTAGGATTTCTGACTTTTGGCCAGCTAAAGTCGGCTCTCAGACCACTGTGTGGCACCCTTTTTGCAACTTTCTGACACCTCCCTCCCGCTACGTCGCCAAAAGTGGTTTTACACTGAACCCCCCCTCCTCTATTGTGACACGTGGCTTAAACGATTAATTTTATTTTATCGCGTCGAGACACTGTACATCTACGAATATCAGTATTTAATTTTTTTTATTGTAAGGGAAGAGTGCCGGTTGTGGACACCTTCCGGTTGTGGGCACCACTACGTAATTTTTGACAGCATATAGATATTGCTGATCTGAATATGGTCAAACTTGTATGTTGACAGTACACTGTTTTTGTATTAATACCGAAGCGATACGCGCATTTTTTTAGAAAAAGTGAGCATAATGAAAATATCTCGAAAAAAATGAAGGAAAAAGTGATTTTCTACTTTTTTCCAAGTGTGTTAAATAGGTGTAAATTATTAAAAAAAGGTGATTGCAATTTTTTTGTTCACTGTTTACATTATATTTTGTGGTTAAATTTGAATTTAACTAAAAAATCAAAACTACATAACTTGTTGGTCTTTTTTAAAAAAGGTGCATGTTCCGGTTGTGGGCACCCTAGTTTCTTTCAATTAATGCGTATATTTAATTAATCTTTTAACACTGAAGAAAAATTGATAGTAGGTGTAAACTAATGCAACACCATAATAGGTGTTTTTTTAAAATCATTGATTATAAATTTTATGTCGTATTGACAATTTGACAGTTGACAGCTGTTAAAGCAACAGTCGAAGTTTCTAAAAAATAATTATGTTTAACAAAATTGACGCTATATGGGTTTACAGTCTTGCTCATTACGATTATGATGTCAAATTGACCGTTGGCAGCTGTCAATTAAACTGTCAACTTTTCTAAACAAGATGGGGGTCCCTTTTTATAAAAGAAGTTTATGTTCATTTCATGAACATTTTGCTTCCTCATTGCGCAAAGCAAAAGATTTGCTTCCTCTTGGAGGAAGCAATAAATTAATAATTTATATACATATTATTTTTAAAATATGATAAATGATTTCAAAAAATATATCTTTTTCCACCTTTTCCACTCTTTCAACCGTTTTATTGCTGTTATCGACTGATTCCGGTATAATCGCTTTTTCCGTTACAGCAGATTCCGGTTCAATCTTTTTAGTTTGAATTTGTTGAATTTGTTTATAAAAGAAATTTGTTATAAATTCAAACACTGAAAAATCCAATTATTTATTGTAGATAATAATAATGTAATAATAAATGTAATGTTTTATTTTATTTACCCATGTTTTATTTTCAACAAAAATCCTTTTGAAAAATCTTGACCCTAATTTTTTAATAAACAAGAAGTAATACAATTTAATTAATTTAAAATTACTATAACAACTTATAAATATAAAAAATATCTCACAAAGGTAGCATTTGATTTTATTGGAGACCTAAAATCCAGGCTTTGCATATCTCTAATAAATAAAAAAGAAGAAAAAGTTTGGATAATTCAAAAAAAAGTAGGATTGAAACTGAGAGAGGATAAAAACAATTAAAGAAAAAGAAGACATCAAATCAAGTAAAATAATATGGGGCCGTCCATATACCACGTGGACACTTTCGCGGAGGAGGGGGGGTTTAAAAATGTATAAAATTGTCCACGATCCAATGCATTTTGGTGTCCACAAGGGGGGAGGGGGGGTCAAAAATCTGTAAAAAATTGTCCACGTGGTATATGGACGGTCCCTATAACAAAACTAATTATAATATTAATTAAGTTAATTACTGTAAACAATTATTAAGTTTAATTAATATAATATAAATGAAAAACTTTTTCTACATCCTCTACGAGGTGAAATTTTTTAAAAGATCAGAAGAGTAATGGAATTCTTCCTTAAAGATTTATTCTTTAAATTTAAATGAAATCAAAACTTTATATATATACCAATCAGTTTCTTTTGACGTAAGGAATAAGATTATTATATGTATTGCCTTTATTTTAGCTTTGAAACAATTTTTTTATTAAAATCGATTTTTTGAAAAAAAGTAAAAAAAAATTTTTTTTTAGGGGGTACTTTCTAAAATTGTTGTGTTCATTTTGAGATATTAATGTGACAAATGTACATACCGAATTTTAGCCAAATCCGTTAAAACGTATTAATGATATCGTGTTCACAAAAACTTTTTTAACTAAAATATGAATTTTTGAATTTTGAATTTTTTAATTTATTCTTTAAATTTCAATGAAATATAAACTTTATATATACCAATCGATTCGTCTTGATATGAGGAATACGATTTTACTATGTATTGCCTTTAATTTTGCTTTCAATAAATTTTTTCGATTAAAATCGATTTTTTTGAAAAAATGCCAAAAAAAATTTTTTTGTGGGTATTTTCTAAAATCATTGTGTCCATTTTGAGATATTGATGTGACAAATATACGTACCAAATTTTAGCCAAATCCGTTAAAACGTATTAAAGTTATCGTGTTCACAAAAAAATGGATCCACACACACACACATACACACACACATACATACATCCGGACAATTGATCAGGGACTTATATATGACATTTATAAATAGAAAAAAATTTGTTTGGTGCATTTCTAATAATTTCATAATTTGAAGGACTACATAGCTTCCTCCAGAGGAAGCAAAAGTAATTATTTTTAACGAAAATGTCAATAACAGGGTTTTTCGGGTCGCTGATTACGAATATGATGTCAAGTTGACAATTATTTGTCATTATTATTGTCATTTATATTTTATGTTTTAATGTTGGAATATTCTTGTAATTTCGAAAAATACGATGTAATTTTTATTTTTTTCAATAATATTGATGCATTATTCATATTACAATATTTCATAATTTTTTATTTGAATATTCCCAAAATATTCTAATGGAATATTCCCACAATATTCCAAAAAATATTCCTGAAGTAATCCTATGAAATATCCAAATATTCTTGCAAAATTTCAAAAGAATAATAATCTTCTTTTCGCTATTTTCATTCAAAGAAATATATTTTTAATGGTGAAAATATTCAATCGGACTGTTCTCAAAAACGGCTCTATAGATTATTTTGATTTTTTGAGAAAAGTTTCTATTTTCCATATACTTTCACAAGAAAAAAAAATTTTACTGAGCAAAGACTTTTGGGTTAAGTCTGGTGAAGGCGCACCGTGCAGATCTTTAAGACTTTCCTGGTTAATCCTATCAGCAATATTATTTGCTGGTAAAGAACAATCGACTTCCCTAACCATACCCTTGACAAATTTTAAAGATTTAGGAATATACACCCTATATTTATTCTTAATAACTTTAGGTGAACCAAGCAACACATTAGCATCTTCTAAACTCTCACAAGTAATTTTGACTCTGTTGATGCCACTTCTTTGAATTAGTCTATTCCCTTTAATAACACTTTGTACCAAATCGGCAACAGCTATGGGATTCAGTTGACCTATATTAAGGGATTGGTTTAAGCTTTCTATCAGTATAATATAGGGAGGCAATCAATTTGGTGGAAAAAGTGGAGACGGTAGGTTTTCCGGGTTGTTCCATATTAGGAACTCATCCGCACAAACAATCTGATCTCCTTCATTTTTTCTGGATATTCGCAATTGATCATCCAAATTATCCTGTCTATGAGTCATGGTGAGTAATATTATATCTGATGAAATCAATGATAAAGAATCAGTAGAGACAGATATAAAACTATTCAAATCAAAATCTCGGGAAACAGAACCTGCCGTAGATTCAATAACCTTTTTTATAATCCTCTTACGATAAGAATTAATCAGATCATAGACAAAATTTTAAAATTAGTTTAATTTATTTAATTTTTATTATAATTATCTAATTTTTATTTTATTTTGAATTTATAAGGATCAGAGTTTCAATATCACATACTTAGGTCAAAAGGCAGAATCAATTTTCTTATAGCAAAACTTTCAAATATATTTCTTATTTATTCATTTCTTTAATAATGAGAAATATCAACTCAAAACTCTAATAGTTGTATTGATCAGGTAAACTAAGAACCTTCATGTGATTGCCTTCCCATTATTTGTTTATTTTCCAGCTCAATAATAAACTTTGCATCGATCAGTTGAAACTATTTGTTTACTTTATTTTTAACCTAATCAAATCATCCCACATACATGTTCAAACATTTAATATTTACTCTCAAAAAATAACTTAAAACATATACTGATCAATTGCTGCAGTACAAAAATACAGGAATGAATAAAAAATATTTTTAGCAAAAATTCAAATTATGTAAGTATTTTAAATATATTAAAAATAACTAATCTTTATTAGCACAAACAATTAAACTTAAGATTTTTAATTTTTATTTTATTTTACTCATGTAACTGTAAAGTTACTATTTAGATATAAAACTGTCTGTTTTATCCATGAAGGTAATTAACGAAAAAGGAAAAATGGAAAGCATTTAACTGCAAAGCACGTGCTAAAAAGTGGTATCAGTTCAACTACACTACCGTCCGAAATTGTGCGAACTCTGCTTTTTCAACAACTATAAAACTGTTCAAATCTTCAAAAATATTAAAACTGAAATTTTTTCCTCTTTATTTTATTAAAGCTAATAAAATTCTGAAAGAAATAACACCTTGACAAAGAGAATATGTTAATTTTTCAATTAGATATCTAAGAAAAACCCAATTTTCAATGTTTTTACTATTTTTTTATTTCTCTTGAAAAAATTAATATTTTTAAACGTTCTTAGGCTCATTGAAATCGTATTTTGTTATGCAATTCAAATTATATAAAACAATTCATGTACACATTCTTCCCTAGCGTATGCAAACCGTGAAAGTTGGCTCATAAAATGTCAAAAAATTGTGATTAATGTTTATATGACAAAAATTGATCAGTAAAATGTATAAATTTCAAACTTACTTACATAAATCAGAGAAGTTTAGAATGATATATTTACTTGATTTTTAAACATTATATTTTATTGTAGAATTAAATTTCAATTTTTTGACATTTTATGAGCCAACTTTCACGGTTTGCATACGCTAGGGAAGAATGTGTACATGAATTGTTTTATATAATTTGAATTGCATAACAAAATACGATTTCAATGAGCCTAAGAACGTTTAAAAATATTAATTTTTTCAAGAGAAATAAAAAAAATAGTAAAAACATTGAAAATTGGGTTTTTCTTAGATATCTAATTGAAAAATTTACATATTCTTTTTGTCAAGGTGTCATTTCTTTCAGAATTTTATTAACTTTAATAAAATAAAGAGGAAAAAATTTTAGTTTTAATATTTTTGAAGATTTGAACAGTTTTATAGTTGTTGAAAAAGCAGAGTTCGCACAATTTCGGACGGTAGTGTAATCCATAGCTTTCTTGTGCATGCTGCTTTTATAGAATTTGACAAGCATTCCTTATGTGGTTTTTATTGTTTATATTAACAAAAATCTTTTACTTTGTTTAATCCTTTTTTGATGAACTCTCGGGGATTATTTAGTATAAATGAACAATCATATTACATCAACTACTGTTGATTACCGGCGTAAACTCTAATAGATACAATGTGAGTCGTCCTGAATTATTTTTATATATTTGGATTATTATATGAACAATGTCCTTCTAACTAATTACATCTGGCTCTTATTTAAAATCCGCATATAATTTTCACTACAGTTTGTTTTAAAACACTATAAAAGACTCAATTTATTATACTATAAATTACGTGTTTAAACACACGTCTGAACACGTAGACAGATTGGAACAGAGTCCCTCTTTTTCTCTTGATTTCGAGTTAGAATAACTATCCGAATAAACGAGGCAATAGTACACGGAGAGAAAAAATGAGTCTTTACAGCATGGACCTATATATGCTCTCTTCGTAAGCGCCTCTACCGTCTATCTTCGGTACCACCTCTTGCTGTATAGTAGCTCGGCTCCTTACTATTTAGTACGGGCACATGAAAATATAACATAATGTCGTATCGAAGATGGGCGGTAGAGGCGCGTACGAAGAGAGCATATATAGGTCCATGCTGTAAAGGCTCGTTTTTTCTCTCCGTGTAGATTATGGTTATGTAGAGGTCCGCTCTGGGACGTTGTCCTGATCGGTTGTGTGTTTTTGTTCTTATATGTAAATCTGTGTTACTTTTTCCGCGCAATATAGAAGCGCAACGTTTTGTTCATAATATAACTGTTGGTTTTGTATCCATTCACATCGAAGTACATTTTACACAAAATTAAAAATTACTTTGACATTTTATATTAAAATAAATCAGTTCTTTAAATATTTCTCAAAAGTTTAATCTTTTTTATAGCTCGAGAAATGTGCTATCACGTGCCAACCTAACCTAAAATCTTTTCATATCTAACTTTACCGTTGTGTTTAATCACTTTGAAAATTCCATTTATGAATCTTCGATGCTGTGGTGGGGAGTGGAATTTGTTTCGTTTTATTGATTAAATCGGCGTGGAATACATCCAGGAATAGAAGGATCAGGAAACCTAACCTCAAAATTTGAGTGCTCTATTTCCTTCAATTCATCAGGAGTTCATTTGTGATCGTAACAGCAATGCAGCTTGTCCACTATAATTAGATTAAAGTAGAATTTTTCTATGATCTACAAATTCTCAAGGTAAAAGCTGAACTTTTTATATCACACAAACATTTGACATGGATGTGCATTATGCTTATGAGGATTTTTGAAGTCAATTATTGCACTCTGCTATCCTTTTTTTCCTGTGCTTTGCCAATTACTCCCTTATCCTATTTATTTGCTTTGCTCAATTATTATAAATTCTAAATTTACTGAATTTTATATTGTATGTATGCTATATGTATGTATGCCTGGCTATCTTTCTTGCTTTTTTCTCTTCTCTTTCAATCCCGCTTATTCTTTTATATTAAAATTGTGCTTGTTTTTGTTAAACATTATCCTCTGATTTGAAATTAAAACAAAGCTTTTATACATTACTCATGACTCAGTTTTTAATAAATAATTTTTTTTTAGATCTCACTCAATGAATGAACATCTCTCGAATCACCAAGGGGAGTTGCCGTCATTTCAGTCTACTGTTTGTGAAGGTGATCAACAGAATAATTCAGTTACTTCGGAACTTGAGATCTTCAGGGGTCCTACGATTCAAACTCTGCAAATACTTCCGCAGGTTCATTTGATCATGTGCCTCAGCGAGCAAATGAAGCTCCCCAATCTGAACCGTAGACCACGAGCTCGAATCTTCTTTCTGATTTAGGGGATGATGTCCCGGACAATTTTATCCCTCTTGGATCTGTCTTGTGGGATCAGGATGATTTAGAGTGGTATAGTGATTCGGTCACTCCTTTTTACAATGATTTTAGTCCTTCGCCTTATTTAGTTCTCATGGAAAGTACTCGTCGGGGTATGAACGTTGGTAAACTGGATCCTGTTATTGTTATAGATCTCTTGTCGCCTCTTATTCGTGGGAAAAAGGTTATTACTAGAAATGGGAATAATCAACTTAAAATTGATTGTGAGGATTGGCAAAGTGCCATTGCTCTTGTGACTTCTTAGAACCTTATTCTTGCTGGTTTCAAAGTTTTTATTCCGGAATCTTTCCTCAGAAAGAAGGGATTCACTACCGTCTTCCCTTCTTCTAGGTCTATTAGAGACATTGTCAGAATAAGTGAGGTTAATGATCTGGCGAATATTACTAATATTAAGAGGCTGGTAGACGATCGCAACAACATTTTAGATCGTGTCGAATTTACCTTTAATGGTCCTACGGTTCCTAGAAAGTTTCAGTTAGGCGGTTTTACGATCCAAATTACTCCAATCATTCAACGTCCTCGTAGATGTTATCGTTGTCAAAGATTTTGTCATGTGGCAAATCAGTGCAGATCAGCATATCCTTCTTGTAAATTCTGCGCTGGTCGACATCTTACCAATGTTTGTTGTTACATCCCAGTAACAAATTTTAAACTTCGTTCAATACATATATATATAAATAATAAACCATAAAATTTATTTTGTATTTAAAACAGTTATAAATAATATCTTAAAACTATAATTATTTCAAAAATTATATAAAAGCATTGATTCATATTCATATACGCGCGACTATATCTATATATATGCATATCTCTGCCTGCATGTTATGACTCGTCGCGAGCGAGCGATATATATAGATATAGTGCGTACAGGCATGGATATGTGAATATAGATATAGCGAGTAGATGCATCACCGAAGGTGACCTCCCGCTACAGAAGGGCTATGCTGAGGAATCGCGTGTGGTTGTTGAACAAGAGCGAAAACTATCTACACTAGTTTTCGCCCTAATTCTTCAAAATTAATTAATTCTTTTTGCTATTATATTTAAAATACAGTTATCTATTACTTTAAAATAATAAATCTTACACATTTTAAACTTAAAGCATTTAAAATGCCATTATTCAAAAATATAAATAATGTTCAGTATATAAAATTTTTCTAATTTGAATCCCACGCAATGCTTCAGCTAATTCTTAGGAATTGTTTTTGCAGCTGCATAAAGTATAAAGTCTTATGCGATGATCTACTTCTCACTTGTATCAAATCGCATAGGCTAACCTTTGACTTAAATATCGAAAGCCTGGTAGGCTATTCCTAGAAATTAAACCTATGCCATTTGACACTACTACGCATATTACTCAGTAGCAGCGAGTGGACTTATGACTCATGTAAGCGTTAGCGAGGCGCAAGCACAGTATTCTAGCGTCGCAATATTGTGAGATGCTTGTAGACAATGTAATAGCGATACTTGTGCTATGCGATACAGGATGCAGGTGTTCATCTAAGCTCTGAGAATTGTTACAGTTCTATGAAAATCTAAGAGTCAAGCTTAGAGATGGGGTGATCTTTGAACTTATTTACTCCCACTGAGGGTAATTTTCTAGTATAAAAACCCATGCAAATCCATTGTCAGTCGTCAGTTGCTCCGGAATCATTCTATAATTCAGTTTTTTATTAAAGTAAATTCACCATCGTGAAGCTTGACCCTTCGGTTATTTTGAAAGTTCTACGACTGTAACTCTTGCATCTCAAACAGTATATGCCCAAATAACAAACGTGTCTGGCACGTTACAGGCACAACGAGCGGCGGACCGTGTCCCTGCTGTAACGCACCTTTTGTGCCACCTACTTTATGACAAGACCGACTGTGCCAGCATCGTGCTCGTAATATTCCTGACATATTATCCGGATCTTTTGTCAAGGATATATCTGCCAATAGGCTTGTTTAAATTTCTGTTTTTGAA
This sequence comes from Leptopilina boulardi, assembly GCF_019393585.1. NCBI lineage: Eukaryota > Metazoa > Arthropoda > Insecta > Hymenoptera > Figitidae > Leptopilina > Leptopilina boulardi. The sequence continues at coordinate 252,467 of NW_026137880.1, read as the reverse complement.
TCTTCATTATAAATAAAAAAAGTATTACTTTCACTATTAAAATTAAATAATTTATAAATAAATTAATTTTTATTGATATTTTATTTTTTTGGAGTGATAAGCAAAACAAGTTTGCAATAATTTTTTTTATGGTTCAAAATATATAAAAATATAAATAAAAGAATAAATCTAGGGATAAGAGAAAATAACAAGATTTGATGAATAAGAGTTAAATCCTTCCATGTTAAATTGTTGTTGATAAAATTAAATGATCGTGGGAAGGTAAAAAATTTTTTTTGAATAAATTCAAAAGTGTATCGTCAATATAGCGACGTTTCGTTGGCTCAGGTTTGCCAACCTCATCAGGCTAGATTTATTAAACACAAAAAAAAACCTTAATATTTATACATGTCTAAAGCGCTATTTTTAAATATCGATTGAAAATAATTAAAAGTAAGGAAGACATTTCTACACGACAGTTTAGTGTCAACTGAGTTAAATTTGAAATTTACTCAAATATACAAGTCAAAAATTATATAAGAGAAAAGTCAATGACCTGGGATGTCAACACCGTTTAACCAGAGGTGCAAAAGGTCTGTTTTTCTTTATAGACACGAGTCCAAACGTCTGAGAAGAGGAAAGAAAGTTTTATTTAGAGTGAATATGTCTTCCTTTCTATTAATTGTGAAATGATTTGTTTTTATATGAATCATTTCAGATATACGTCTTTTTTTATAATTAGATTCATTGTCCAAAACCCTTGCATTTTCCCAATCAAATTCATGATTATATTCGATGCGATGTCGGTAAACAACAGAATTTTCATTCACTTTTTTGTGTTCTTTTATGCGAGTTATCAAAGATCGTTTTGTCTCGCCTATATATGTCACAGGACAATCCTTACAATTAAACTTATACACGACATTAGTTCTATCCCATTTTTTAGTCACGTCCTTACCTAATCGAATGATGGAATTACAGTTTTTATTTATAAGGGGAATTGAAGCAAAATGAAATTCGTTCAGAATACTTGACAATTTAAAAAAAGATTTTTCATTAAACGGTAAAGAAACCTTCGGAATTTGACGATAAATATTAGCACTATTTTGATTGTTATTGTTGTTATTATTTGAAATTTTTGATTTATTCATTCGAATTTTAATATGTTTATTGATAAAGTCTGGAGTATAATTATTGTTTTTTAAGATAGTTTTTATTTTCTTTAAATTGTCAAAATGAAATTTTTTATTGGACAATGAAATCGCCCTGTCAACCAAATTATACACAATATTCTTTTTTTGTTGAATTGGGTGATCTGAAAAATAATTGATGAGTCTATCAGAAGAAGTCGGTTTTTGATACCAGTCTGTGATGAATAAATTCTATAAAATAATTGATAAATTCTATAAAAAATTTAGAGTCCGCCTTAACTAACCTTGATATTGACGAAAGCTCCAAAAACTCCTTACGCGGAAAATTTTCTAACGTTCTTGCAAATAATATTAAAAATACAAACCTCCCCACAAATCAAGATAGATCTTTCTCAAAAAAATTACAAAGTACTAAAATTTTCTTAAAAAACAATCCTGATGTTTTCTTCACACCAGCTGATAAAGGCAATGTCACTGTCCTCATCAAAAAATCTGATTATAATCAGAAAATGATGAACTTATTTTCCGATGCGCCCACGTACGAACTAGTTAGAAAGAATCCTCTTATCAAACTTGTAAAAGAGACATCCACCATTTTAAAGTACCTGAATGACAATGAATTTCTTGACAAGATTTACCATCCAAATCAATTGACCTTGACTGATACAGTTTTAGCAAAAGCGTATGGACTTCCAAAAATACATAAAGAAAATGTTCCTCTTCGTCCAATTATTTCCTTAATAAATAGTCCGACTCATATTCTCGCCAAAATATTATATAATTCATTAAAAGATTGTGTTTCTCTACCACATTCACACATTAATAATAGTTTGGAATTAAAAAATAAATTAAGTAATGTTACCATGGATGATAGCTATACTTTTCTTTCACTTGATGTAACTTCCATGTTCACTAATGTCTCTTGCGATTTAGTTATTCAGAGTTTGGACCGTCGTATGCGCTCTATAAACCAAAAGAGTAAGATTCCTTTTTGTGATATCATCGACTGTGTAAAATTCGTTTTTGAAAACACGTTTTTTTCTCATGATGGCAAATTTTATAGACAGATCTATGGAACTCCGATGGGTTCTCCAATTTCGGCTTTTGTTTCGGATATTGTTATGGATGATCTGGAAACTGATTGTTTAAAAATCTTAAAGGAAGAACACAATTATGTCCCACTATTCTATTATCGATATGTGGATGACACAGTTTTAGCTGTTAAAAAAGAACATGTCGCACTCGTTTTTGATACTTTTAACTCTTATAATAAAAAATTACAGTTTACTTTAGAGAAAGAACAAAATAATTCTATAAAATTCCTTGATCTCAAACTAATTAAATATAATAATAAAATCATCACAGACTGGTATCAAAAACCGACTTCTTCTGATAGACTCATCAATTATTTTTCAGATCACCCAATTCAACAAAAAAAGAATATTGTGTATAATTTGGTTGACAGGGCGATTTCATTGTCCAATAAAAAATTTCATTTTGACAATTTAAAGAAAATAAAAACTATCTTAAAAAACAATAATTATACTCCAGACTTTATCAATAAACATATTAAAATTCGAATGAATAAATCAAAAATTTCAAATAATAACAACAATAACAATCAAAATAGTGCTAATATTTATCGTCAAATTCCGAAGGTTTCTTTACCGTTTAATGAAAAATCTTTTTTTAAATTGTCAAGTATTCTGAACGAATTTCATTTTGCTTCAATTCCCCTTATAAATAAAAGCTGTAATTCCATCATTCGATTAGGTAAGGACGTGACTAAAAAATGGGATAGAACTAATGTCGTGTATAAGTTTAATTGTAAGGGTTGTCCTGTGACATATATAGGCGAGACAAAACGATCTTTGATAACTCGCATAAAAGAACACAAAAAAGTGAATGAAAATTCTGTTGTTTACCGACATCGCATCGAATATAATCATGAATTTGATTGGGAAAATGCAAGGGTTTTGGACAATGAATCTAATTATAAAAAAAGACGTATATCTGAAATGATTCATATAAAAACAAATCATTTCACAATTAATAGAAAGGAAGACATATTCACTCTAAATAAAACTTTCTTTCCTCTTCTCAGACGTTTAGACTCGTGTCTATAAAGAAAAACAGACTTATCAAAAAGATGAGAAAAATATAAGCCAACAAATTTTTTATAAATTAAGCAGTTTAATAAGTATAAAAATCCTAATAACTTAAGTTTTGTAAAACACACTATAGAAATGTTAAGAAAAGAAAATTCTTAAAATATAAGAAAGTTAAGGAGATTATTCATAAAATGAAGGAGTTTAAAAAATGTAAGAACAAAGCTTTAAAGAACGAAAAAAGCTTAAAATATTTAAAAATTCCCAAAACAAAAACTAAACAGCTTTAAATTTTAAAAAAATTATGAAATGTTAAAAATTGTATAAAATAAAATGTTGTAAGAAAATAGAAGAATTTATAAACGAATATAAAAAGAATCTGAAAATTAAAAAAAATTGAAATGATTTGCAGAAATATTTTTAAAAAATTAAAGAAAATGTTATAACAGAACGAAAAACTATTGAAATATAGGAACGATTGGGAAATTTGTAAAAATACAGGAAAAAATGCAAAAAAAACTGACTAGAATCTATTAAAAAAAAATATAAGGAAAAAGTTATTCAGTTTAGAGAAGGGACAACATTTCTAAGAAATGAAAAAATTATGAAAAACCATAAAATTTATTAAATGAGCAAAGAATGATAAAGAATTATAAAGGAACTTAACAACAAAATGAGAAAATAACGTATAAACACACACAGCACATGATATTTTCTAAATATTTCTGAAATATTTCATTGAAATTTTGAAATATTCCAATGTAAAGTCCTTGAAATATTGCTGAAATTAGGGAAATGTCCGCCTATAAGTAATATTACCGTATAATTTTGCTGAAATATATCATTAAAATATTATAGAAAAATTCCAACTTAAATGATGCTAAGGATCCTAAGGTGTTGAACATGTTAGAAAATAACGATTGATTTCGTATTTTAAAAAAGTTTCTAACTTTCTTTGAAATATTTTCTGAATATTGCAGAGTCTTCATTTGTAATATTGCAGAAGTCTTAATGTGTAATATTTCAGCAAAATTTCACGGCAATATTTCTTATAGGCGGACATTTTCCTGTTTTCATCAACATTTCATGAACCTTGCATTGAAATATTTCAAATCTTTCAATGAAATATTCATGAAATGTTTATGAAATATAATGTGATGTGTGGGAAAAAAAGAAAATCCTTAAAAAAATTAAACGATTAACTGAAAAGTTTTTTAAAAATTGTACTAAATATTAAACAAATAAAAATTCATGAAACGAATTGAATTAATTGAATAATAAATTGAAAATTGGATGGAATAAATTTAAAAAAACTATGAAAACTTTTAATAAAGGTAATAAGTTTGACTTCGAAATATTTATTTTGTCTTACTTTAACAAAGAAATAAATTAATGAATTAATAAAATAAAGATAGATTTAATTATTAATGTTACATTGAGAATTTATATCGATGGCTCCTAAATGAAAACACGTTATTCGCGAGAGCAAACAAAAAACACCCTTATTTACGAAAAAAAATAGAAAACTCATCTGAAAATTTTGTATCCTAATTTTCTTAACTTTTGCTATGTTTTTATTTTAAGCCAATATCAAATGTCTAAATAAAGTAATTTAAGGATACAACGTTAGTTTGACACAACATAAACGTTTAAATTAATTTAAATTTTAATGTATCATTCATACTTTAAAAATAACCATTAATTAAAATTGTAACATAGCCTTCAAACAACTGTCATTTTGAATAAGATGTTTTCTATTTGTTTTTCTTAATAAAGTGTTTCCTATCTGCACTCGCGAAAAACGTGTTTTCATTTAGGGGCCATCGATATAATTTACAAGAATAATTTTAGAATTTCTTTTGTAACTTGTTTGCTACTTAAGTTTGATGAATTCGTAAATATAATTAATCATTAGTGAAAAATTTATTATTTTAATGAATATAATAATTATATATTGCATTTAACAATCATGCGATTATACGAATATTCTTAATAACACAAAAAATAATCATAGAATATCTTGAAAATTATTACAATCTATATAATAATATTCAAAATGTTTGATCTATTTATAATAAAAATAATTAATTCTAAGAAGAATATTTGAATAAATGAAATTTTGAAAAACAATAATTTTAAATAAAAGTATTTTATAGTTCATTTTTAGGACAGAATTCTTGTAAATAAAAGCAAGTGCGTTGATAGATCAGTTGGTTAGGCATTAGGTTTAGTTTGCGTTCGGTCGCGGTTTCGATTCCCCTTGTGTGCGTGAGATAATTTAACTTTAAGATAAGTATTGTAAATAATCATACTGAATTAAATATATGCATATCCGTGATTAAATTCCGAAAACAGCTCATTTTTTACTAACGAAATATTTTTGAACACTCTTTTTTTAGCTATTTAATCAATGAGATGGTTGATTATCTGATAAAAAAAATTACCAGAACACATTTTCAAAATGTTAATCAGCACGTGTAATTTTTTTACTGAAATTGTTTAAATAATCATTAAACGTATCTACATAGACGCAGTTTCAATTTTTATTTTAGTAAAAAACATTTTCTGTACTTTAATGGATCGGACCGCGGGCGGGCGATATCGCCAGCAATGGCGCGTACATTGCGCTGCTTATGTGCCGGCACGTTAGTCCGATCAATCGGACTGAGGTCCGGCACACGGCCTGCTATTATGCAGGCATTTTGTTATCTGTTACTCGTTGTTCGGTTTTTTGAGCAAGTAATCATCATCGCCAGATTTGTGAGCTTGTAAATTATTGAAATTTAAAATAAATCGTCGTATTAGTGTATTCTCATTTATCGATTTTGCAAACGTGACGTGTGTGCATTTCGGAGTTTACGAACTAAAAAACTGTGAAGAAGTCCCAACTGTTCCTTTTAAGGAGTTGTAAAAACTCACAGCGTCGCTGACAAGTGCCAACTTGTTTTATATTCATTTCTGCCCTCTGAACAGAGGTAATTGTAAGTAATATATTTTATAAACACAATTTTCTTTGTAACAACATTTTTACACTAAAACACCTTTGTAATATTTTGAGTTCAATTCATTTATATTAATAAATTATACAAAGTTTAAATTAATAAAATACTTTATTAATTTCTCATTTACCTAAATTTATCATAACTATTCATATTCAACTTAACAATTATAAGTGGAAAGGCAATTATTTAATAGTAAATTACTTAAAGACGACCCCCATAGGATCGATAGGAACAAACGTTCTCACATAAAAATAAATGGTCAAGCCTTACCAACTTGACTTAATCAGCCTACCATTCCTCCAAAATTTAAAAATTGATTTTATTAATTAAAATTAAATTCAACCTCGCCTTTCGCTCGGGATGTAACATTGTCTTAATGGTCACCTCTCTCCTTTGTGCAAAAATTGTAAACGGAATCACATCGCTTCATCTACTGAGTGTCCAATATTTAAGATGGAATTCGGGATACTTAAGCATCGTTATACCTCCAATTGTAATAGAGATGAGGCCAAATTAGCCTTCTATGCCGAAAATCCAGACCTGGTTAATAATTTTCAATTAAGGGATGGAATTTCCCCTCCCGCTTCTCCGCATAATTCGCGGGAAATCAACAGTTGCCTCTCTCCACGACGGAAACAGGAACTTCTATTCCTTTAAATGTTTCCTATCAAAATAAACCTCGCGCTCCTGATCCTATGATATGTGGACTGTGTGGGTGTTTGTATATCTACTAACCGGGGAAGAATCCAGATTCTTGCTACTTATGCTCCTCCAGGTATACGAGTTCTCCCTCAAATCTGGTCTGATCTCATTAATTGTTTTAATCCAGAGGATCGAGTCATTCTTTGTGGTGATTTTAATGCTCACTCTTGGATGTGGGGGTCTAATTTTAATAATCAAAGGGGGATACATTTGGGTGATGCAATTGGAGACGCTGATCTGGTCCCGCTCAATGATTGCGATCCCACATTCATTAACAGTGAGGGTAAAATAAGAGGTAACTTGGATCTAATCTTTGTTTCTTCTTCTCTGTGTAGCATTTCGTCGGACCATTTTTTGGTCACGGCCTCTTTTGATATTTCTCCCAAACTGCAGAAATCTAATACAAAGAGATTTAACATTAATAAAGTTGATTGGTCTACGTTTTCAGATCTTATAGAACCCCGAGTAGAAGTATTAACTCATAAACTGGAGGTACCGGAACGCTCTAGTGAAATTTAAAATGAATTCTTGAATTCCATTAGGGAATGCCTTTTAGCTTGTGGTGCCTATGTCCCCTCTGCTTTGCCAGGCAAAAGGAAATTCAAACCTCTTTGGTGGGACCAAGAGTGTGAGGGGGCGCTGAACCGCAAGCGGGAAGCTAGGAAGGCATTTCTGTTGGATCAATCGGATGAAATGAGGTCTAGGTTTAGAGAGGTTGACAACAAGGTCAAATGGTTTTTACGTGACAAAAAAAATCCTTTGTAGATTTTTGTGATTCGATTAATCCCTCAATGGGCTCGAGACAAATTTGGGCCAAAGTTAAGGCATTTGCCACTGCCTCTCAACCTTTTCGGACAAACATTGGAAATGAGTTCTGAGGTTTTTCTTAATCTTCAGAAAGATCTTGTCCAGGAACATCTCCCTCCTGTCCGACTCCCACTTCTGACTGAGGGAAATAATGATGATCCTCTTAATGGTCCTTTCTCAGTGAAGAAGTTTCTTTCGGCTTTATCCAGCAACAAAAAAGATAATTCTCCCGGAATGGATTCCATTACAAACTCCATACTAAAAAACTACCGTTATCCGCTCGCAAACTTTTATTAAGCCTGTTTAATACTTTTTTTGTCAAAGCTCTTTATCCTAATGAATGGAAGAATACCAGAGTAGTATTCGTTCCCAAACCCAACGGTCTTATCTCCTTTACTCTTTAACTTAGCGGTGAGTAAAATCTTTACTGTGATACCACATCAAGTCAAATGGTTAATGTACGCTGACGACTTACTTTTATATGTTAAATCGAAGGACGTCTCGAAGGCTATTGGGATTTTGAGTGACACAATGAAAGCTTTGACCCCTTGGCTATTTAATATAGGTCTCTCTATTGCTCCTGGTAAATCTCAATTACTGTTTTTTCGAAGTGTAATGATAAGTTCTTGAATGCACATATTATGATGAGAGAGGTTAGGATTGATCTTCAGGAGGATCTTTTCTATCTAGGTATACATCTGGATCGACGTTTGACTTGGAACAGGCATATTCACCCTTTAAGGACGGGAAGGACACTTTTTTAGAGCAATATTCAATGACATATTTCTCTGCGACTAAGAGTTTTAAAATTTTGAGAGGAAGTGTGTCTTATGTATTCGATATCGTTATTTCAGAATCCATATTCAAAATTTTGAAAAAATCAAAATTCAAAAAGTTACGGCCATGTTTTTGAAAAAAAACACGTTTTTTTGAAAATTTTTTATTGTAAATTATTATGTTTCGAAGCTATTTGCTTTAGGAGATGCATAAAACCCTAAAATATCGTGTCCTAAATGTTCAGACATGAAAATGGTGCAAAAGGTTTTTTCTTAAATTCAAGATGGCGTACCAAAAATAGCGTCCAAATTTAAAATTTTTTACAAAATCATAACCTAGTGGACGAAATTTTAAAAAATGCTCAAATGTGCTTGAAATTTGTTACTCGGGGGTTTTTGGGGTCGCTGATTACGAATCTGAAGTTCTTTTTTGAAAATACAAAATGGCGGATCCAATATGGCGGACGAATTTTTAAAAAATTGATCCAATTTGCCTGAAATTTGTTACTCGGGGGTTTTTAGGTCGCTGATTACGAATCCGGTGTTCGTTTTCAAAAATTCAAAATGGTGGATTCAATATGGCGGACGACGTTCTGAAAATCTAATGCAATTTGCTTGAAATTTGTTACTCGGGGGTTTTTGGAGTCGCTGATTACGAATCTGAAGTCCGTTTTTGAAAATACAAAATGGCGGATCCGATATGGCAAAAGAAATTTTAAAAAAGGCTTAAATTTGCTTGAAATTATTTACTCGGGGGTTTTTGGGGTCGCTGATTACGAATCCGATGTTAGTTTTTCAAAATTCAAAATGTCGGATCCAATATGGCGACGACTTTTGGAAAATCTAATGCAATTCGCTTGAAACTCGTTACTCGGGGGTTTTTGGGGTCGCTGATTACGAATCCGGTGTTAGTTTTCAAAAATTCAAAATGGCGGATCCAATACGGCGGACAAATTTTTGAAATTGTTAAATTCGCCTGAAATTTGTTACTTGGAGGTAGGGTAAATGCACCAGTGGTGGATCAGGCACCAATGGTGGATCAACAGCGTTAAAAAGGTTAAAATAAGCTATTTCTAATTGAACTAAATGTTTCAATCGTTTAGGGGAGGTGTATAGATAAGTTTTATGAAATAAAATCATTTGAAAATATTTAGGAAAACAAAGCAATACAACAATTGTTGATTTTATGCTTTTTCACATGAAATCTTAAAAAATAATTGTTTAGTCTAAATTTTTTTAATTTTTAGAGTAGAAAGTAATCAACTCTTTCCATATAGAATACATTTGGAAAAAAATTTACATCATTAAGTTATTTTTGTGTAGTGTAAAGGGGTAAATGATCCACGACTGGAGCAATATCATTTTATTGTTGAATGTGGGTGTGAGGGGGTGTAAACGTTACAAGCAGGTCGAAAACTACACGATAGTGTCCTGGAAGACTTGTTAATTCATACTATTGTAAAGATTACCCTCTATTTTTCATCTGAAAAAATCTGTACACCTTTAAAATCAAAATAATAAATTTAGTAGGCTTAATTGATCCACCACTGGTGCAGTTACCCTATTCGGGGTCGCTGATTACGAATCTGAAGCCAGATTTTTAAAATTTTCTTAATTCAAAATGGCGGATTCAACATGGCGGATAAAATTAAAAAAATTGACCCAATTCGTTTCAAACTCGCTTCTCGAGGGTTTTTGGGGTTACTAACTACGAATCTGAAGTCAGATTTTTAAAATTTCTAAAAATTCAAAGATGGATCCAATATGGTGGACGAATTTTTTAAAATCGTTCTGATACGTCTAAAATTTGTAACGGTCTTCCACACCAACACCACCATCATAAATTATTCATCAAAAAGTTAATAATAATAATAAATCACAACTATCTTTTCAAGCGAAAATTAATGGTTTTCAAAAAAACTTATCCGCCATGTTGGATCCGCCATTTTGAATTTTTGAAAGCTAACATCGGATTCGTAATCAGCGACCCCAAAAAAACTACAGTAAAAAATTACAGACAAATCAAAACGATTTTTAAAAATTCGTGCGCCATATTGGATCAACCATTTTGAATTTTTAGAAATTTTAAAAATCTGACTTCAGATTCATAATCAGCGACTCCAAAAACCCCTGAGTAACAAGTTTCAAGCAAATTGCATTAGATTTTCAGAACGTCGTCCGCCATATTGAATCCACCATTTTGAATTTTTGAAAACGAACACGGGATTCGTAATCAGCGACCCCAAAAACCCCCGAGTAACGAGTTTCAAGCGAATTGCATTAAATTTTCCAAAAGTCGTCTGCCATATTAGATCCGCCATTTTGAATTTTAAAAAACTAACATCGGATTCATAATCAGCGACCCCAAAAACCTCCGAGTAAATAATTTCAAGCAAATTTGAGCCTTTTTAAAAATTCGTCCGCCATATTGGATCCGCCATTTTGTATTTTCAAAAACGGACTTCAGATTCGTAATCAGCGACCTAAAAACCCCCGAGTAACAAATTTCAGGCAAATTGGATCAATTTTTTAAAAATTCGTCCGCCATATTGGATCCGCCATTTTGTATTTTCAAAAAATAACTTCAGATTCGTAATCAGCGGCCCCAAAAACCCCCGAGTAACAAATTTCAAGCACATTTGAGCATTTTTTTAAATTTCGTCCAGTAGGTTATGATTTTGTAAAAAATTTTGAATTTGGACGCCATTTTTGGTACGCCATCTTGAATTAAAAAAAAAACCTTTTGCACCATTTTCATGTCTGAACATTTAGGACACGATATTTTAGGGTTTTATGCATCTTCTAAAGCAAATAGCTTCGAAACATAATAATTTACAATAATAAATTTTCAAAAAACCGTGTTTTTTTCAAAAACATGGCCGTAACTTTTCGAATTTTGATTTTTTCAAAATTTTGAATATGGATTCTGAAATAACGATATCGAATACATAAGACACACTTCCTCTCAAATTTTTAAAACTCTTAGTCGCAGAGAAATATGTAATTAAAAATTGCTCTAAAAAAGTGTCCTTCCCGTCCTTAAAGGGTTAAAGAAATTGCACTTAAAGCAACGAAAGCGATCAACATTTTAAGACCAATGGCTAAAATTTCATAGCGAGCTAACCCTCTCTCTATGCTCATGGTGTATAAGGGTCTGATAAGATCACATTTAGAGTGGGGTTGTCAATTTTTTGGCTTAGCCAGTAAGACCAATTTGGCTATATTAGATAGGATTCAGTTTGCGGCAATAAGGGTTATCATTGGCTGTATGAGATCTACTCCTACTGGTATTTTATTATCAGAAACTGACAAGCCTCCTTTATCTCTTAGAAGAGCATTTCTGAGTAGGAATCATTTGATTAAAAATTTTTCATGGTCTCATCAATCCTCTTATACCTAAATTGAAATTATTGCGCGAGAGATAGGAAGCTCCGGCACGTAGAGGCGAAAAGACTTTTCTACTCCAATCTTCGTTGCTCGATTCATACAGAGACATCTCTGAGATTCTCAGTAACTGTGGTCGCCGAAAGAAACCCTCTTCTTTCGACCTTACCTGGGACGAGCTCACTAAACCGCTCTTGATCGACTTGGATTCTGGTTATGAACTTAGAGGTGCTATTGACTCGAACTCTGTGTTTGAGGAATTGTGTCATTTTAGGTTTCGGGATTATGTTAGAATTTTTACGCATGGATCACACGATCCTGTTTATAACCGATCTGGCTCAAGTTTTGTCATTCCTCTTATTAACACGGAATTTGGAGTCAGACTCAGCGGTTTGATGTCTAGTGATTCCTGTGAGCATTAAGCAATTTTATCCGCCTTAAAACAGTCTTCGAGAAGTAACTTTGACAATACCTTTATAGTAACAGATTCTCGTAGTTCTTTGTGTGACATTCGTGATTGCTTTAGTGGTCCGAATCCTCACCCTTTGATTGTTAAAATTATCAAAACCATAACTGATCTTACTAATAGGGGAGGTTGTGTGTGTTTTTCATGGATTCCAGCTCACATAGGGATCAAAGGAAATGAAAAAGCGGATAGATGTACCAAAAACTCCCTGAACTATCCTTATGGAAACTTTTTGGGGGCTCCTCCTGGGGATCTCTTCAAGATCGTGAAAAGATATTATATTCAATGGCAGAGTTACCTCTGGCCTTTTTCCAATAATCGTTCCGTACGTAATGAATATTTTAATAGGGTGAATTATAAGTCTACACGGCCTTGGTTTTAGAGCATCGATGCCCCTAGGAAATATATTAATATCATTAATAGACTGAGATCGTTGGGGCGGTATAGATTCTACACAAATAAACCCTACACGAGAAAATTGCGCACCGATAATTTTACAAAAAAAAATCCTACACTTGTACAATAAGCAAAATAAAATTAATTAACAATTTTTTACTTTAAACAATTAAATCAAACATAATTTTATTCTACACATTCAATTGCACACAGGAAAACCCTACACCGTTAACTCTGAAAAAAAAATTCTACACAATAATATGCGGAATAAAATTTAAAAACAAATAATAAAAATTCTGAACGATTAAATACTACAAAATATAACCGTACAAATTAAATTGCACTCAGGAAACCCCTGCACGATTAACTCTGCACAACTCTCCACGGTTAATTAGAATTTTTTATATTCTACACAGTCGACATGGCAACCCTGTTTTTTCATAAATAAACATACTTCTGAGTAAGTATATAAGGTGCAGAATCTTCTTGTGCAGAGTTAATCGTGTAGGGTTTTACCGAGTGCAATTTAATTTGTACGGTTATATTTTGTAGTATTTAATCGTTTAGAATTTTTATTATTTGTTTTTAAATTTCATTCCGCATATTATTGTGTAGAATTTTTTTTCAGAGTTAACGGTGTAGGGTTTTCCTGTGTACAATTGAATGTGTAGAATAAAATTATGTTTGATTTAATTGTGTAAAGTAAAAAATTGTTAATTAATTTTATTTTGCTTATTGTCCAAGTGTAGGATTTTTTTTTGTAAAATAATCGGTGCGCAATTTTCTTGTGTAGGGTTTATTTGTGTAGAATCTATACCGCCCCAGATCGTTACATATACGTACTGGCGAACATTTTGCTAGACTGGGCTTTTGAGCTTCTGCCCACGTCTCTCTCAAGGCAGACCAGCTTTTTGTTCATTTTTAAATCAGAGACTTACTCACTTCAATCCTGATAATTTTGTTTTAGATGATTTAATATTTAATCCTGACTTAAATTCCACTAATGAAATTGGGAAGTTTTTCGACCAAGTTAATGGTTCCATTTAATTAATATAGGGTGGTACGAGGGAGAGCGGAAGAAAGAGGGAAAGATTTTTATTAAAAACAGAAACATATATACATTTATACATAAATTGTTAAATTTTAAAGAAAATAAAATTACTGTTTAAATTTTTAATTAAGCTGTTAATTTTGATTTATTAGTAGTTATGCAATTTTTTCTTTTTTTTAATAGCACAATTTGACCCCATAAAATTGAATTTCTCCTTTCAATTCTTTCCCGCGCAGTTCTCTATCCTCTCATACAGAAGTGCTGCAATACAGTAACTGCCTATAACGGCACATGAGTAACTAACCTACTGGACAACTTGATATTAAACAGTCAACAGCTTTCCTATTGAGCAACAACCTTGCTATATAACTATTCTGTTTGGATGAATCATCTGTACGAAACTACGTATATTTACCGAAATATTATTTAGTACTGGCTATTTGTTTCTACAAGAGGCCATTTAAACAAGAAGAAGAAGAAGAAGAAGGTTATGTAGAGACAGACCGCGGAACAATCAGCCCCAAAGCGAAAGTCACAATTAACCTCGTTATTTCGACACTCACTTTTTATCATATATTAAAAAACTAGATAAATTAAATAATTATTTCAATACAACATTCAATCCCTCGATAAATTTGGATTATTTAAAAAACGCATCGATATCTTTAAAAGATGCAAAAAATGGACTAAAAAGTACAAACTTAAAAACTTATACGTAAGTGCCTCCAAAGCACTTCAATTTTTAAAATAAAATATGACAGATTTCCTTTTTAAACGAATTTTTACATAATAAAATTAATAGCTATCGAACTTTTGTTTGACAGAATTTTTATCTTCCACAAGGAGAAAAAAAGAGGTTTAGCAGCATGGACCTATGTATGCTACCTTCGTACGCGCCTCTATGGTCCATCTTCAGTACGACCATGTGCTGTAGGTCGTACCAAAGATGGACGATAGAGTTTCGTACGAAGGAAGTATACATAGGTCCTTGCTGTAAAGCCTCGTTTTTCTCCGTGTAGTCATTTTCTTTATATGACTTTTAATTAACAAAATTCTCATTCAATCGAATTTTTAAATGACATAAATTCCTATTCACCGAAATTCAAATTTGTCCAAATTTTTGTTTATACGAATTTTTAATTGATTGGATTTTTAAGACGTCGAATTTTCATTTGTCCAAACAAAAAATCAACAGAAAAATTTCGTCTAAACCAAGAAAAATCAAAAGAAAATGTCAGCATTTCATAATTTTTAATGTTTTTTCATCTCGTAGAATACTTTATGAAATAAATTAAAATTTTGGAGAGAAATTAAAAATATAATTTTGCTATTATTGTAGCTTCTACATGTTAATGTGGCTTGAAACTCGTTACTTGAAGGTTTTTGGAGTCGCTGATTACAAATCTGATATAAAATTTTCTAAATTCCAAATGGCGTGAAAATTTAAAAATTGATCAGATTTGCTTGAAGCTTGATACATATCTGGTTTGTATAACTTTTATTTTTGATACTTTCACTCAATGTGAAATTTGTGTTACAATTTCGGCCCAAAATATTGTCTCGTATGGTCACGTAGGCTACACGTAAAAATTGGTATGTGTGCTGAATTAAAGCTCTTCAGACACACAAGAAATAGAAGTTAAGGGGGAACAAGGTCATTTTTGCAATTTTTCCGAAAAACTAGATCTCTTTCCTTTCTAGTTCGTAACCATCATTTCCAATCGGGCTCGCTGTTTTTACTGTAATCTACGCGTGAAAATACATCTGTGTATCAAATATCAGCTCTATATATCAAACACTGCAGCAGCTAGGGGGAGAAAACACATAGCTGGGACGAACGAAAGAGTATTTTTATAAAGGTTCTATCGGCACATCGAAGTTGTACAGAACCCTAAAAATCAATTGAATTTGACTAAAAATCATTACTCGAAGGAACAGATCATTGCTCAAAATAGACGCTCGTACTTTATCTTTTTCGCTTTACTCTCGATAGAGTCCCTCTCTATGAAATCTCTATTATAATTTATTACTCGGGGGTTTTTATTTTTACAAAAAGTTCTTTTATTAAATTTTAAAACTTTTAAGCCAGATTCTCCGTCTTATTAGATTCGCCATTCTAAATTTTGATAATCTGATGACAGATTCGTAATCAACTACCTGAAAAACCACTAAAAAATTCCTTTCTTGCAAATGTGATCAAAATTCATTTTTGACGTTTTTTTAAACCACTACTAATTTTCAGATGTGAAGTCGATTGATTTAGTTTTTTTGTATTAATGAACCAATGTACTATTTTTGTCTTCCCAACAAAATTTCAGTTGAATCCATCAAGTATTTTACGACAAAACATATGAGATTTTTATTACACTTAGGATCTAAGTGTTATAAGTTTGCAATAATTTTTTTATATTTTAGGAAAAGGATTGTCAACAGATCAATATTAATGTAATTAAAAAGCGCGTTATAGTTAGGCAGATCAGCACGCAAGTAATAAGAAAAATATTTTGTTATCATTTAATAGCATATGGGTGATTCTCGGCTATGCGCACAATTTCATTTTTCTCAAATTTTATAAAAAAAAACTCACACGAAAAAAGTTATCGCTAAATTTATGAACATCTGATATGAGGGGCTGATAGTAAAAATGATTTAAAATAACATTGGGAGCAAAAGTGGGATAAGTGACTTGGGAGCAAAAACGGGTTAAAATGATTCGTGTAATTTATTGATAAATTCATTATATTATCGATTAAAAAATATTAATTATAATAAAATATGCATTTTTTCCTATTGTTAATATTTTTTAATCGATAATATAATGAATTTATCAATAAATTAAACGAATCATTTTAACCCGTTTTTGCTCCCAAGTCACTTATCCCACTTTTGCTCCCAATGTTATTTTAAACCATTTTTATTATCAGCCCCTCATATATTGGAAGTTTTAAAGGGGTGGTTAAAAATTTTTCAATTTTTTGCAGTTTCTCGAAAAATGAAATTGGATTTTCTTTCGTATAGTTATTTTTTTTAGCAATTAAGGAGTACATTGCGTAAAAATGTCGTTAATAGCACACGTGGATATTTAACATCCAATCATTAAATCGAGGTCTATAATCTGGAATTTGCTTAAGCCTTAAGTTTTATGCTTAATTTATCAGTCTTATGCTTAAGTATTAAGTCTTATACTTAAGTTTTAATTCTTATGCTTAAGTTTTAAGTATTGAAACATTAACAGTAAATTTTAAATTCTTTAAGGGAGAAGTCTACTGTGACAAGAGAAAAATAGGCCGATTTTCCGGATTTTTTTTCTAACAAAATATGACTCGTACATTAAATTAAATTAAACCATCACCCTTATTACAAATACTTGTATATATAAGAAAAATGACGGTTTAATTTAATTTAGTGTACGAGTTATATTTTGTTAGAAAAAATATCCGGAAAATCGGCCTGTTTTTTCCCTTGTCACAGTAGACTTCCCCCTTAACACTGGAGGTTGATTCCGTAACTAGGGATGTGGGATGTAAAAAATAAGATGTAAGATGTGAGAAGTGAAATGTGGAATGTGAGTAGTGGGATGTCGGAAGTGAGATGTGGAATATGAGATCTGAGAAGTGAAATGTAGGATGTGAGTAAGGTTGGATTTACATGTTGATGTAAATGCAGAATGCAAAACCGAAAATAATGAGAGTAAAAAGGATAGTGATATATCCCTGTCCTTTTCACTCTCATTATTTTCAGTTTTGCATTCTGCATTTACATCAACATGTAACTCCACCCTAATGGGATGTAGAATGTGAATAGTGAGAAGTGGGATATGGAATGTGAAAAGTGAGAGGTGAGAAGCGGAATGTAGCAAGTGAGATGTGAGAAATGGGATATGGAATATGAAAAGTGAGAGGTGAGAAGTGGGATGTAGGAAGTGAGAAGAATGGGGGGAGGGGGTTGAAGGAGTATAGAGAGACCAACACTGTATAAAACTACGAAGCGATTATATTATCAACGATAAGATTTGAGTGTCTGGTATTTCTGAATATGCGAATGAGAGAGTATAGGGCAACTCCGGAAAGAGTCGTGCAATTTCGGGAAAATGAGCGAAGATTCTTGGAAGAAGTGGCATTCGTTCGAGGAATAGGTAATTAAAGTGGGGAAAATGATGTAGGGAAATAAATTCGATGGCTCGATGACGCTCCGCCTCAATCGTTCGTAAAAATTGAACAGACAAGTTGTCTGATTTCTGCGCCATATTTTATATCCGACGCCGATGATTTAAGGGTAAAATTTCTTTTGTTTATTGTAATCGGTGTGAAATTAATTAGAAAATCATAATTTGTTATAATTTTAAATGTTTGTTCAGTATGGCGCTTTTGTTCTAATATGGTTGCAAAATGAGGTGTTGAGGAGGTCGAGCGTCCGTGAAGCGGTAATCGGATCCAGGTTGATAAACGGCGTGATCCTGGTCAGATTGGGCCTAAAAAAGACTCTGGAAAGGAAAATCCAAAGAGGAGTTGCTTCCGAGTATAGATATTCAAACGTATCTTTCCTTGTGTGAAACATAACGCTTCGGACCAGTGCCACGATTCCGCCCGCACTCATCACTGCCAAGAACGATGACTGATAAGTCTTTAATTTTATTATTTTTGTCTTTCTGAATTGCTCTGTGCTCTATGTTTTTACATTTTTACAATTGCTGTCTTTTTATTGTTCTCTTTTTTTTGTTAACTATAATATTTAACGATTATTCTCTATTGATTCGTCAGATTTGTATGTGTATGTATATGTGTGAATGTGACAACGACGAATTTAAATTTTGAATATCAAAGACTCGAGTCGAGATAGATTGCGATCGCGAGTGTATTATCTATTTTGATTTATATTAAAGACTGATTTTTATACTTGAATTGTGAAGTGTTTATATTTTTCTATAATTGATAATTTTTCGTATGTAATTTCCATCTCTCTTGTCATATAATTCCATTGTTTATGATATCGGGTCTTATTTAAATAATCTTATTTTAATATTTTCTAATCGTTTTGTAAAAATATATTTTAATATTTCTCTTGAATAATCAACTATTACAGGGTGTAAATTACCTAAAATTTATATCACGTAAAATATGTAAATGGTCCTATATTAAAAAATTAACTTTGACAAACAAACTTTTTTCAGGTCAAAATTTCAGACGTCATTATGAATGACATATGAAGCCTTGCATGAAGCCATGCATGCAATCAAATTGGAAGATCCTTTAAAATATCTTGTACTCGGATACTGGAACCCCTCCTCAGAAGACGTAATTTTAATAACTAGTCGACATACAATGAGTATTTTAAGTAAGTACACTACTTTCAAAATTACGTTGATCTCTACGATGAGCATTTTGAGAAATGTAACTATATTAAATTTGAATCTAATATACTTAAAAAATGACAACAAATTGTGAACTGATGGTTGCAAAATCAACAAACAGAAGAAATTTAGATTTTGTCATATCCACAATCGTAATTATTAACGACTGGGAAGATAAAGGAATTAAAAAAATTATTATCAATTTATTTATTAATGTTGACGGTTTACCAATTTATAAAGCATCAAAAATTTCTTTATAGCTAATTATGTGCTCAGGAGTTGAATAAAAAAATGTTTATTTAATTGGAGCGTATGCAGCAAGTCATCATCCAAAAAATGCTAATGAATTCTTATCAAAATTTGTTGAAGAAGCGAAATTATATTGTAAAAATGGAATGAACTTTGAAAATCGCGAAATTCAAAACCCTTTAAGGACGGGAAGGACACTTTTTTAGAGCAATTTTTAATTACATATTTCTCTGCGACTAAGAGTTTTAAAAATTTGAGAGGAAGTGTGTCTTATGTATTCGATATAGTTATTTCAGAATCCATATTCAAAATTTTGAAAAAATCAAAATTCAAAAAGTTACGGCCATGTTTTTGAAAAAAACACGGTTTTTTGAAAATTTTTTATTGTAAATTATTATGTTTCGAAGCTATTTGCTTTAGGAGATGCATAAAACCCTAAAATATCGTGTCCTAAATGTTTAGACATGAAAATGGTGAAAAGGTTTTTTTAAAATTCAAGATGGCGTACCAACAATGGCGTCCAAATTCAAAATTTTTTACAAAATCATAACCTAGTGGACGAAATTTTAAAAAATGCTCAAATGTGCTTGAAATTTGTTACTCAGGGGGTTTTTGGGGTCGCTAATTACGAATCCGATGTTAGTATTTCAAAATTCAAAATGGCGGATCCAATATGGCGGACGACTTTTTAAAAAAGGCTCAAATTTGCTTGAAATTATTTACTCGGGGGTTTTTGGGGTCGCTGATTACGAATCCGATGAAATCCGACCGAATCAATCAGAAAATTGATCCAATTTGCCTGAAATTTGTTACTCGGGGGTTTTTGGGGTCGCTGATTACGAATCTGACATTAGAATCTTTAAAAAATTATTTCGGATTAATTATAGACCCCAAAAACTCCCGACTAACAAATTTCAAGCTATTTTTGTGTAATAATTAATTTTTTAAATATATATATAAATATATATATATATATATATATTATTTATTTATTATATATATATATTATTTATTTATTATATATATATATATATATATATATATATATATATATGTTATGGTAAAAGTACATAATCGGTAAATGTGCACATTCACCAAGGTCGTTGGTAGAAGTAAGAAATCTGTGATTAAATAAAAAAATTTCGGACATTTACCATGCAAAATTGGTAAATGTGCACATTGACCACCGTTAGTTGGTAAATGTTGATATTTTGTTAAACGTTGTTTGCTATTATTGTTAT
Organism: Leptopilina boulardi; assembly: GCF_019393585.1. NCBI lineage: Eukaryota > Metazoa > Arthropoda > Insecta > Hymenoptera > Figitidae > Leptopilina > Leptopilina boulardi. The sequence goes on along the minus strand of NW_026137880.1, from coordinate 231,805 downwards.
CACTGTCATTGATGTTTACAAAATATTTTAATTAAGTATTATTTATTTTTTCTATTTATTATAACAATAGCTGGTTCTTTTTCAAATGATAAAAAAATTATTATTTAATATAAGGGTCATTTTCAATGAACGCGTAAATTTGAAACGTCGGAATTAAAAAAAAAAGAATCCAATTTTTTCAATTTTTTCTATTGATACATGTTTTTTAGGGTTTAATTAGGTAATATATTAACTGGCCGAGCGTGACTACTTAATAGTAATGAGAAATTGCAATTTCAAATTTTTAATGCAACTGATAAAATTACTTACCTATATTCGTATTAAAATTGTTATAAATATTTTATATTTTTCATGAATTTTAGAAATTAACGTGCTGAAAAGTGAGAAAAGTTTATTATATTTGGAAATATATTAATTTATTTTTGAACTAATAATATGAACAAATTTTAACACAATAGTTTTCGTTTTTTTTTTGCTTTTCTTATTTTTTCTAATAAGAAATTTCACCTAAATGAAAGTGCTTGCAACGAGAATCTAAGTTGCAGTCGTAGCAACTTAGCTTGTTGAAGCGAATAGTACTAGGTTTATTTCTGCACCAAATCCATTGATGCATTTTCATAGTTCCCTTGAACGTTGGCAACTTCTTTTCCATTTTTTTGTCTCTTTGCATTATTTCTTTATTCGTGACAGAAGCAAACCAAACGTTAACCTTACTTTCCTCGAGTGCCTGAACAAGGCTTTCAAAATTGCTGACGTCCTTGACACATGCTACAACATTATCAGCGGTTCTCTTGGTTACAGCACCAACTCCATCAGCTGCGTTTTTTCCATGTCCACTTTCTGAGAAATTGTAAACAATGTACTTTATTTGTACAAAATTCTTCCTTATCAAATTCGTCAAAAGTGAAAACATAAATTTACTGCGGTATTGAGATGTTGGACCGTCACTGAGAAAATGTAATTTATTTATTTTAGGTTTCATTTTCAAAACTCGTTGTAAAATTGGATTCAAATGAGCAATGATAGCTGGAGGATCATGACGCAGGCATGGTGATAACGTACAAAACGATTCATAACTATTTTTTGAATACCACACGCCGGTATGCAGACTAACTGAATCTCTTGAAGCTCCAAAATGGACTGCTTGCAGCTCCTTGACATACTTGCAGCTGTAATTTTCACTGAAGTCTATATTTAAAAAAAGATCGTTTGAAGTCAGAGATTGCTTAACTTTAGTCACGACTTTATACTGGTGTTCCATTCTGTGAACATGATTCTCAAATTGCGTAAAATTGTCTAATAGCAATTGTTTCAGCTCACCGACTGTTGAGTGCAAACGCTGTTTTACTGTACGCTGAACTTCTATATCATTCTTCGTCTTTATTGAGACCCTTTTTTCTTTTATTCTTCCCCATTCAAAATAATCAATTGGTTCATCATCACAAACGTCAGAGAAACAGATGGTTTTAACCTGGCATTCTGGACATTTCTTTAAAATACAACCTTCAGTACGCTGATCACACACAAGTGATTGAAAAAGCTCAAATGTATTCTTGTATTCAATTACTTTTTTCTTATGCAAAGCATCAACAACATGAGACATATTTTTATGCTGTAGACATAGGCATGTATCACGATCAGATACTTTTGCTTTAACCACCCAAAATGGACGGAATCTCGAGAAAGTCGTGTGACTTAATTTCAGTGTATTGTGAGTCTTCTGAAATAATTTATATAAATTCAACATAGAATCGTTCATGTACATTTTCTGTTTTTTTATTTTGTTCTCCAAATAATAACCTATCTTTAATAACGGCACTTACTCGATGTCTACCAATCAAATCGTTTACAACAGCTTTTGGGCTTGCACGGTCCTTATCTTTTACACTTTGTCTCCATTTCGCTTTTCTTAATCTTCTTACTTCACGTTTCAATTTTTCATTTTCTTTCTTGAAGTTTAGCATTTCTCTGTATACTTTAGATCTATTCGCTTTTACTTTTTTTCGGCCAACTATCGCTTGCTTTGTAGGAATTTTACAATTTTCAGGATTTATCTAGGAAATAAAATATATTATTAATATACAATTTTATTATTACTATTATTATTATTATTATTTTTTATTTTTTATTTTTTATTTATTTTTTTTTTTTTTTGCTTAGGGACTATTGGGAAAATCTGTATACAGATACCTTGGCTTCCGCATGCCAAGGTTATGTGGGGTTGGTAAAAAAAAGAGAACACTAAACAAAAATAAGCTGGCGAACTACTACCAGCCCCGACCCACCAAAAACCCGTCAACCCTTCTTGGGAGCCCTTTGATCCACCCTCGGTACTGTCGTGAAGACTTTTGCCTTCGAGGGTAGCGCTCCAACTCTGTCGCAAAAGCGACTTCGTCCATTCCTGCGGACATCCTGCGTTACCAATTCTAAAATAAAACGGAAATCTATGTCAAGCGGAATCAACAGCACACCAGAAAAGAAAACAATAGATAGTCAATAAATAAAATAAAAGTAAATTAAACAAAAGTCAAAAATAAAATTGTAAAAAGACAGATGAACAAACAAAATTTAACAAAAAAGTGTAAAAAGACTAAAATAAATAAAAACAGAAATTTGTAAAAAGACAATAAAAGGACAAAATAAATAATAAAATGAACAAATAAATAAATAAAATAAATAAATACTGTACACTGTTAATTACGCCTTTCTGCGGCCATCGAGATCCTTTCTCATCATAACAGAGATGATAAAGGACTCGATGAGCCGCCAGTTTTCCAGGGACTGGATCATCAGCGCTACCATGTTCTCCGGTGTAACTGTAGCGTTTACACCGGTGAGCATGGCCTGCCTCTCCAAATCCCATCGACTGCAGGCGAAGAGGGTGTGCTCTGCGTTGTCCACAGGGAACTGTCAGTAAGCACACTCCTCGCTATCTATCTTTTTAAAGCGCTGCAGGTACGAATTAAAACATCCGTGACCTGTCAGCGCTTGTGTCAAGTAGTAGGAGACCTCTCCATGGTTCCTACTTAACAAAGTGGCGAGTGTCGGTATAAGGCGATAAGTCCATCGACCTTTTACCTCCCCGTCCCATTTTTGTTGCCATTTTTCGACGAGCCTGTGCCTCGCTTCGAAGCGGATGCGGTCCTTGATGGGTCGATCTTCCTCTTCAGAGGAATTCGCCTCTTTGAGAAGGAGGATAATTTCCTCCCTCTCAAGCGCCAAAAGATCTGCTGGCGGGACACTTGCAAGGACCTGCACAGCGCTCGTTGATACTGTCCGATAAGCAGAGGCGATACGTGAAGTAATGCACCTCTGCGCGGACAGCATCTTTTTACAGATGGTTGAACATCTGTTTGTTCTCAGGGAGGGGGCCCACGCTGGCGATGCGTAAAGCAGCTTAGCGTGGGCGACACTCGCCACCAGTCTCCTTTTCTTCTCACGGGGGCCACCAACATTTAGCATCACCCGTGCTAAGTTAGCCGCACATTCGATCGCCTTGTTCGACGCCGTAGCCATGTGGTGATGGAAGTTTAACCTTCCATCCAGTTCCACACCAAGGTACTTTATCTGTCTCCTCCACTTGACCTCGAATTCGTCTATCACGATTCGTGGGGATTTATAACCACGTCTGTCTGTGACCAGCAATGCTTCGGTCTTTTCCAGGGCCATTTGAAGACCTCTGGTTTCCAGCCAGCATTTTGCTAGCCGCAGACATTCGTTCACCAATGTCCCCAGAGCTTCCGCCGAGTCGGCAGTGCACACGATCAACGCGTCGTCCGCAAAGCCGACGATCACCGCACCTTCGGGCAGGTCCATTCTCAGGAAGTCATCGTAAGATATATTCCATAAAAATGGTCCTACCCTCGAGCCTTGAGGGGCCCCACGCTGCATTTTTCCATTTTTTTTCGCAAATATTTTGCATGTTCCTTTTTTTTAATAACCTTAACTTGTCTGGATCAGCTTTTATTCTTTTTAGACGTTCTCTTTCTGCAATGCGTTTTCTTTCTAAAGATTTTTCTTTCTCTATAATTTTAGACTGATTATTGAGTTTTGAATATTTTTTTTCGTTTTGCCTTTTGCCATCTGCGTTTGGTTCGGTTAAATTATTCGTTTTCTTTAACCTCGTATTCATTTTCACTAATTAAAAAATAATACTCAATTAATGCCAATTTAAATTTGTTACTTACTTTATTAAGTATTCCCATTGAAAATTCTTACCTTTATTCACATATTTGGTTTATTTTCAATAAATAAATTTTTTGACGTTTTGTCAAATTTGAAGGTTTAGTTAAAAGTTTACGTGTACCACGTTGTGTGCAGTTTTTTGTTTTTGAAATTTTTTTGCGAACAGAGGACGTTACATTCCAGGGTACGTTACATCATATAATATTTGATATTTTAACGTATACGATATAATTTATTTATTATTATAAGATATTAGAAAGAATTTATAAACTTAATATTTGTAGCCATCATTATCGAAGGAAAAGTTTATATTTTATATTTCATATCATGCCAGGGGAGATACATCAAAAAAGGTACTATAGGTTTTTTCACATTAATTGTATTTTATTTCAAAATATGATTTTTTATAAAGAAATTAATTATTACCAACTGAAAGCTGGATAAAAATACTTGATAACCAACATAAAAGAAAATTTTTTTTCTATTAATAATTTCTTTTACGAAATAATTTTTTTTGAGTCTGTTGGAACATCAAAAGTGTAAGACATCGTTAAAAGAAGTGTAAATATTTTATTCATGAATATTTTACTTCATTCAATGTATTTTCATGTTCGTTTGGATGTATAGAAAAAGTACGTATAATTGAAAATTACCGATAAAACATATGTTACTACTAATAACGCGTTAAAAGTTCCAAAAAGCACTTGAAGACAGCCAGGGGACGTTACATTTCACACTTCAATCTACTCTCACATCTTATGAACTAAATATTTGCAATTTCTGAAAATAGAAATGAGTAAATATACTATTATTTAACATGTATCACCATTATTAGCAACATAAACATTTTTTTCATTAAATAATTACAGAAGACTCGAATTTACGCGTTCATTGAAAATGACCCATAAAAAAATTAAATTATCAAAAAATCAAAAATTATTTATTCTGGCAAGGACCACTGACATGGCATTTAGAATTGCACAACAGATTTTGTGCTTTACAGCTGCATTTTTTTGTGTTGCATTTTCCCTTACAAAGGCATCTTTGAAATCCTTGTCGTCGATAATCAACAAATGTTTTGTTCTTTAATTTCATTTTCGCGTCACACACTTCTTGCACAATTTTAATATATTCTTCATTAGACAAATAGAAAGAATTATTTTTTTTTTCATTTATAATTTTTTCTGCACATGCATTAAATTTTTCTTCCATTTCAATAAATTCATTCATTTTTATTTCACGAATTAAAACTGACACTTTCGCTATCAAAAGCAAACTGAGAGAATAATAACTGAGATTGCTAATATAAACATTCTACTTTTACAAATCTATCCTCTTTGTATAAGTTTGATTTGTATCTCATTAAAATGTATACAAAATAAAATGTCAACATTTACCAACTAACGGTGGTCAATGTGCACATTTACCAATTTACTTGGTAAATGTACGAAATTTTTTCGTCATTTTAAAACTTTCTCACATTCACCGGCCTTCGTACATTTACCGTAACATATATATAATATATGTAAATATAAAACTTTAAAAATGCGACCTCAAAAACGTTTAAAAACTGTAAAAAATATTTCGAAAACTCTTGAATGCATATTGACTAAAATTTTTGAAAAAGATAGTGAGATAGATATTGCATATATACCTAATGGATGAGATTCCGATATAGAATCTGATGAAAATAGCGAGAGTAACGATTCAGATATTGAAGCAAAAGAGAGCATTGATTTTGATTTTCACGATGATGATGATGATACTGAATTGCATTCAAGAGATCATGTAATACCATCTTATCGAACAGTACTAAAACATTATTTTGAGAAACAAAAACTTTTGGAAAAAGATCACGAATATCACTGGGTTTTTGGCGAAAATTCTAATAAACGAATTCCTCAAAATGAATGTTTATTAAAAGACACACAAAAGAATATGATCTCAAATAGTACACCAGTGGAACCATTTGAAATATTTTTTTCTATGAGCATGAAACAATATATTATTGAAGCATCAGCTGAAAAGGATTTAAATATTACAATAGAGGAGTTAAATGCATTCATAGGAATAATAATTCTGGCTACTTTCAACAAAAGGACATCAGAAAAAGACTATTGGTCTTCAGATTCATTATTAGAGTGCCCAGTTGTTAGAGAAATAATGTCAGTGATAAATTTTTGAAAATAAAAAGAAATTTAAAATGTTCTAAAATTGAGAATAAAAATCCTGAGGATGCAGCTTGGCGAGTTCGAGCGATTTTAGAGATGTTTAGAAATAATATAAAGTACATTGGTTTCTTTGAAACGGCACTTTCGATTGATGAGATGATGGTCAAATTTTATGGTCGTTTAAAAATAAAACAGTACATAAGAAACAAGCCAACTCGGTTCGGTATAAAAATGTCATCATTATTAATATGAATTGTTATATTATTTTTAAAAAAATGTAATTGAATTGTACAATATTAAAATTGTAACTTGGAAAAAAAAGTAATTTTTCATATTTAAAAGCAAGATAGAATTAATTTCAGAAATATTAGACAGCGCCACCTAATCTACTTTACCAACATATACAAACTACTAATTAAAAAACCAAGGATGGGAAGATACAGCAAAAAATCGTTGACACATAAAGTTATGACAAATGGGAATTATGTCAAATGAAAATTATGACAAATGAACAGTATGTCAAATACACATTATACTAATTTAGTGTTATACCAATTAAAAATTATTACAAATAAACATTATGTCATAAAATAGTTATGACAAATGAACATTATATCAAGTACATTTTATACTGCATGATAATTATGACAAATAAAAATTATGAACAATGAACATTATGTCAAATTAAAATTATGTCTAATGAACATTATGTCAAACTTAAATTATGCGAAATAAACATTATGTCAAGTGCTTATTATAAAAAGTTAACATTATGTCAATCAGTAATTATGACAAATAACAGTTATGACTAATAAGAATTATGACAAATGAGCATTATGAGAATTGTAAATTATGACAAATTAACATTATATCAAATAACAATTATGTTAAATTGAATTTATGCCAATTAAGAATTATTATAAATGAAAATTATATTAAACAATCGATGTGACGAATAAACATTATATCAAATATATTTTATACTAAATGATAATTATGCCAAATAAAAATTATGACAAATGAAAGTTATGACTAATAAGAATTATGACAAATGAGCATTTTGTGAAATGCAAATTATGACAAATGAACATTATGTCAAATACACATTATACTAAATAAGCGTTATGTCAATTGCTGATTATTAATAATAAACATTATATCAAACAGTGATTATTACAAATGACAGTTATGATTATTAAGAATTATGAAAAATGAGCATTATGTCCAATAGTCATTATGTTAAATTAGCGTTATACCAGTTAAGAATTATTACCAATAAATATTATGTCAAAAAGTAGTTATGACGAATGAACATTATATCAAATACATTTTATGATGAATGATAATTATGCCAAATTAAAATTATGATCAATGAAAATTATGTCAAATAAAGATTATGACAAATGTATATTATGCCAAATAAAAATTTTGACAATTGAAAGTTATACCGAATATAACTTATACTAAATAAACATTCTGTCAAATGCGAATTATGCTGAATAATTAGTATGTCAATTAAAATTTATGCTAAAGTAAAATTATGACCAAAAAAATTATGACAAATATTGGTTATGTCAACTGGTTTTATGTCAAATGAATATTATGACATTTGAGATTTGGGGAAAATTACGGCACCACGATATAGCAATGCCAGCCGCGTTTTCCCTATATAATAAATACATGGGAGGCGTAGATACACATGACCAGTATTGTAGTAAACTTCTACCTATGTTCAGAAGTAAAAAGTGGACTTGGCCTATTTTACTCCGGATCATTCCGTCAGCAATTACAAATGCAGTCATCATTTCCAATCACGTGCAACAAGACAAAAAAAATCAAGTGCTAAGGAGTTTGCCATGAGTATTTGTGACAGCTACTTCAAACAATCGAAAAATGATCTCTCGAGTCACAAAAAAGTTAAAGTAGAAAAAAAGAAATATTGTTCTGAAGAGAAATGTCACATTAGAACACAATTCCTTTGCAAACAATGTGAGAGATACTTCTGCAAAGATTGTTATAAAAAACGACATACTAGCTAGAAGTGTTAAACAAATGAATTAAACAATAAATTGAACAACAGTGAACAGGTTTCATATAAAAAAAATACAAAAAATATAACAAATTTACAAAAAAATTTACAAAAAAATTTAAAAATATACAAAAATTATAAAAAAAACAAAAGAATCTTGAGAACACGGTTACCTCCACGCGGTAAGAGTCGGACAACATCATAAATTTTTTATGGCTAAAATCGTGGAAGTGTACATAAAATTAAAAAATTTTAGTTAGATTCGTAATCAGCGACCTCAAAAACCCCCGAGTAACAAATTTCAAGCAAATTGGATCGATTTTTTAAAAAGTCGTCCGCCATATTGGATCCGCCATTTTGAATTTTGAAAAACTAACATCAGATTCGTAATCAGCGACCCCAAAAACCCCCGAGTAAATAATTTCAAGCAAATTTGATCCTTTTTAAAAAGTCGTCCGCCATATTGGATCCGCCATTTTGTATTTTCAAAAACGGACTTTAGACTCGTGATCAGCGACCCCAAAAACCTCCCGAGTAACAAATTTCAAGCACATTTGAGCATTTTTTTAAATTTCGTCCACTAGGTTATGATTTTGTAAAAAAATTTGAATTTGGACGCCATTTTTGGTACGCCATCTTGAATTTTAAAAAAACTTTTTGCACCATTTTCATGTCTGAACATTTAGGACACGATATTTTAGGTTTTTATGCATCTCCTAAAGCGAATAGCTTCGAAAAATAATAATTTACAATAAAAAATATTCAAAAAACCGTGTTTTTTTTAAAAACATGTCCGTAACTTTTTGAATTTTGATTTTTTCAAAATGTTGAATATGGATTCTGAAAGAGCGATATCGAATACATAAAACACACTTCCATTTAAATTTTTAAAACTCTTAATCGCAGAGAAATATGTCATTGAAAATTGCTCCAAAAAAGTGTCCTTCCCGTCCTTAAAGGATTAATAATTCTAGGTTAATATGTGACAAAAATATATATGTAGAAACTTACCAAAAGACTGAACCAACTATTATGACACAAATTCCTCGGTTTAAAGATGTGTCAAACGTGGTTCTTGATTACATGCACCTCGTGTTATTGGGAATCTTTAAAAAACTCATTCTTCTGTGGTTATGCGGTCCTTCAAAAATAAAAATCGATGCAAATCTTATTGATAAAATTTCAGCAAAATTAATGGAATTAAGAAAAAGTTAACCAACAGATTTCTATAGGAGCCCAAGATCTTTAAGGGATGTGAAATTTTGAAATGCTACTGAATTCAGGAACTTTTTATTGTACAGTGGTTCGATTGTTTTGAAAGATATCTTGCCAGAAAAGATATTTACAAATTTCATGTCTCTTCATGTAGCGATAACAATACTTGAAAGCCCTATTTTAATTAAAAATCAAGAGAACTGGAAATACGCTCGAGAACTTATTGAGTATTTTATTATAACCTTCCAAGATACATATGGCAAAGAATATATGTCTTACAACTTCCACAACTTACTGCACTTATGCAATGATGCTTTAGTTTATGGTCACGTAGATTCATTTTCAGCATTCAAGTTTGAAAATTTTACGACGACTATTAAATAAAATTAAGAAAGAAAAATAAACCTTTGCAACAGTTGAGTAGAAGATAATATGTTGAAATCGAAGCTTCTGAAAAAGCGAATGGTCTACAATCAAAGAATAGTATTATTCTAATGCAAACTCATTTCACAGGTCCTTTAATAAACGATGGCATAAAAATTACAAAGCAGTACAAACGTCTTAATTATGGTCCTTTTGCTTCCTCGTGGAGGAAGCTATGTAGTCCTTTCGTTTATAAAATTTTTAAAAATGGTGAAAACAAATTTTCCTCTATATAGAAACATGTTATATGAGATCCTGATCAATTGTCCGGATGTATGTATGTGTGTGTGTATGTGTGTGTGGATAGTTTTTGTGAACACGATATCTTTAACAGGTTTTAATGGATTTGGGTAAAATTTGGTAGGCTTATTTAACACATTAATCTCTCAAAAATGACGAGAGGATTTTTAAAAATACCCCAAAAAAAAAATTTTATCGTCTTTTTTCCAAAAATTTTTTTTTAATTGAAAAAATTTTTAAATCGAAAAATTTAAGGTAATATATAATATAATCGTCTTCTTTATGTCAAGATGAATCGATTGATATATATATAAAGTATAGATTTGATTGAAATTTAAAGAATTAATGAAAGTTAAAAAATCAAAAATTCTCATTTTAGCTAAAAAATGATGTGTTTATTTAAATTCATGTTTATATATGAAATAATTTTATTCCCTGCATTAAAACGAATCGATTCGTATATATAAAGTTTATGTTACACTCAAAATTAATTAAAATTTTCTTTATTTTTCAAAAAATTTAATTAATTTAAAACATTTTTAACTCGAAATTTTTTAAATCAATCAATTGAATTGGACAAATTCATTACTTCCTTCACGAGGAAGCGAATTTTTTGCTTCAAACAATGAGGAAGCATAATGTTTATGAAATAAACATAAAGGACCCCCTCCTTGTTTTATTGATTGTGATAGCGTAAGGAATAACTGCGTTCTTTTCAAAGATGACGTTATCGCAGTAATTTTGAATATTGTAGAAACTGGAGAAAATAATATTCACTTAATTGGAAGAAAATGCTCTCTTCAAGGCGATGTTTATAACATTCCATGCAATTCAAGTGATTACAACATTCACGAAATAATTGAAAACAATAATGAACTTTTTTCTTGGCCAATATCTGAATTGAAAATAAAGTTCTGGAAAATTCCTGGAAAAAACAAAAAATCAATAGTATTTCCAATAATGCACACAAATTCCATGTAAAGACTGTCACTTGAAACACGATATTTATGGAAATAATTATAAGTAAGTAATAAAATAAAACTGAATTCCAAAAATTTAATTAATCCAGAAATACTAATAAAATCACATAATTAGTTTATTTAGATTATAATTTTTCTGAAAGTGAGAAATTTACATATTGAATTTATTAGTCTTTATAATGTGGATTATTTTTTACTGTTAAAATAGTTGTTGTTTGCTTATAATTAGAAATTTCATGGCTTTAAATTAATCAATGACTCTGTTTAAGTTTATTAACATAATTATTTATAAATCATATTTTAAATAAATATTTTTTAAAAATTACTTACCTTAAATGTTATAAATGTGTGCAGAAATTAAAGGGACTCTCTGAATTATGGGTTTTCATTCACGGATTACATAAACGTTTGAAAAATGATGCATTAGAAAGTGACAAAGATTGATGGAGCTGACAATTCTAACGACAGCACTGACGACGAAGAAGATGAATTTTAATTTGCCTTTCATAAAGTTTTATTATTATTATTCTAGTATTTTATTATTTACATTATAACTTTTCAACGAATTTGTATTTATTTTCACACAAATAAAAATGCTGTTTATATCACGCAAGCCTAATTATATTTTATCAGTCAACTCATGTAATAGTTTCCATTGACTATGTAACAATATTTTACATTTTCCTTATATTTTTTCAATTTCCTGAATTCTTCTCAAAATTAGTTTTTCTTTTCCTACTATGATCAAGTTAAATATTTTTAAAAAATTTCTAAAATATTGCAGAACATTTTAATGAAATATTACTGCAATGTTGCATCGAAATATTCCAGCAATCTTCCGGCAACTTTCAAAGATTCTGCGAACATTTTTTTGGAATGTTTCTGGAATGTATCATGGGTATGTTCCTTTGAGTCGGACATAGGAATGTTCCTGAAACATTACTGCAATATTTAGTTGGATAAGTCGCTGATGGTGCGGCTGGCATACTAGCCGCTGACCCTGTCTCACTCCTGTTTCGTTATTCGCGTTGATTTGATTGTTTGTCAAATCCACTTCAGTTACCGGTACCTTGTCTTTGTCCGACATAGCCTCCACCAGAAAATTTTCCTCCGCATCACTGGCATCAAATTTTCTCATCCAAGGGACGAAGACTATTTCGCCATAAACTAGCCTTGTCCGAATGCGCAAAAAAACGTTCGCGGAGTATTTGTACAGAACCCAATGTGCTCACATTATGATCGTTCAATTCTCTCACGACGTCAACAACAACAACGGTAAAGAAACTAACTTCGGGATATTCTCCACTTTACCTGATCAAATAATAACGCTGAAAAAAGATAACACACTAAAAAAATTCTTTGGTACTAATCTGCGGCACTTAACACTACTCTATTCGTTTTTTTTAAAACAATTGAGTTGTCGCTGAAATGACGCTGACTTTTTCGTACCGATTTACCGAATACACAATATATAGTAAGAGTAAGAAAGAAAAAGATATTTCACTAATAAAGAAAATAATTTCTCTATTTAACACAAAAATTCGAAAATACATTTCCAAATTGGACGCTAAAAAGAATTACACTTTATTAAAAGAATAATTTCTAAAAAATATTGCACCCGCAATAGTTAATCAGGTCCATAAAATAATTTCCAAACGCCAACGACAAAAAAAATTTCTCCGTAGCAAGCAAGTGTCAAACTAATTTTTAAAAAAAAATTAAATAAATTTTTTCTTATTGAAGAGAGAAAGAAATATTCAAGGGGACATTTCAGTTCAAAACGGGGAAAAGGAAGGCTTTTTTTGGATGTATTTCTAAAAAAACCATTATATTTATTCAGAAATTTTTGTTTACATGTTATAAATAACTTATTGAAGAATATGAAGAAAAAAAATTTCACTTGTAGGGGAGAGTGGAGCAAAACCGGGTACCTTTTTGTAATTCTCGGTTTACAAAGAATTTATCAAACAAATCAGTTCAAGTCTCATTGAAAATTCTTCCTTGAACATTAGAAAATGAAAAAATAAGGTCGATCCCTGCTAAAAATAAAATCACAGAACGTCAAAAAATTAGTCAGGATCTCTGACGTTTTGAGACTGTTTATGTTACGATTGCAGTCACAGAACACCACAATAAGTGAGGTTTAGTCAAAGAATCGTCAATAGTAGTCAGATTTTTTATGAGGGTCGGGGACCCTTTTTTTTGGCCATACCATAAATCATTAAACCCTGTGACTATTTGTGATGTTAAATGACATTTCTTTCTATAAAATAGTTTTGAAGATTCCTGACTCACTTCTCATGAATTCTGACTACAAATATTTAAAAATAAAAAAAAATCAATATTTTATCATCACAAAAATAAATTATCGCACAACATTTTTTTATCTTTACGTTACACATACTTAATTATTATTTTTACAATTTATTATATTTATTTACTCCTATCGTAGAAAATTTCACAAACGCAGGGAATCGAACTCACAACCTAACGAACGCAAACCGAATACCTAACCCCTGAGCTAAACTAACCTACCTGAGATCTTAAAAATAGAATACGGTTTTATTAAAATAGAAGATCTTATTACTTTTTTTCAATTTTATCAACATATTTTGTTGATGATTATTATTATTATTATTTTAAAAAAAATTTATAATTTTTAAAAATTAACAAGTAAAGTTAAAATAGGTATATTGTTATATTGATCAAAAAACATTTGTAGTCCAATTATCATATATTAATGTATTCAATTAATAAAATTTGCTTCAGCAAATATTTAATTAAACAAAAAATTCGTATGTAAATATTATTTGAATTCCAACTTAAAAAAATATGTGTAATATAGAAATAAAATAGTCTAGAAAAATAAGATACTGTCGGATTGTCTCAAGTAAACTCTGAGCGAATTTTATCAGGTTTTTCACTCACGTTTTAGCACATTCATTACTATTATAATTAATTATAATGATAAGAATTAATTAATATGCATATATTAATTACTATATTATTCAAATTCAATTTAACATAATTCTTCCACAAATCAACTAAATAATTACTAATTTTAATTTCTCTTTTTAGCATACTGCACTATAATTAGATGCAATATTTGGTTCAAATCAAATTTATATTTAGTGAAAACTGGTTCAAATTCGGTAAGAGATTGATTGAGCGATCATTTCATATATTCTATTTTACAAGGGACCAGAATGTTTTTGCTCATCTAGTTGTAAAAAAATAAACTTTTATGTGAAATAGCCACCGATTTCTAATTTTTTTTCAAATAAATATATATATATATATATATATATATAGAGAGAGAGAGAGAGAGAGAGAGAGAGAGAGAGAGAGAGAGAGAGTTAACACAGTGGTAAGAATAGGTTTTCAACATATGTTGCTTTCTTATAACTAAATGTAAGGAAACTAGCTTACTGTAAAATAATAAATACAAATTTGAAGTAGGGACTTTAAAAGTATAGTCGTAGTCATTGACGCCTTCCTTTTTCTGTCCTTGTCTTACAAACGTGATTCCATGTATATTATATGTACGTTAGAAAAGGACAAAAAGAAAAGTATAGGCCAGAAGGATCTTTTATGGTTTTATGGCTTTTCATTGCAAAATTACAAATTGTTGCATTTGAAAAAAATAATTTTTAAATATTATATTCGTAATGTACATGTTAATACAATTACAACGACATAAAATTTTTTGCAAATATTTTTAAATTATTGAGAATTAATTTTAATTAATGGAGTATTTATTGTATAATCATTATGTAATTTTAGAGTTTTTACATAATGTTTTATATCATTGGAATCGTTAAAATCTATAAATTACAAATATAACATTTAAAAAAATATTTATTTAAATTTAAATAATTTTTTATTTTGCATTAAAAAGTCATAAAACCTGATGGAACCTCGAAAGGACCCTTCCATTGGAAAAAGGGAATATATAATATAATAGAGTTATATGGTGGGTTTGAGTGGCCTTGGTACCTCTCTTGGAACCCTTTTTACAAAAAAAATAAAACGTAGTGAGAAATAGTCACTTTTTAGAAAACGTCAGGCCCATAAAAACTATTTTAGTCAGAATTAGTCAGCAGCATCACAAAACATCAAAATAGTCTCAAAACGTCAGAAATTGAGACTGATTTCTGATTTTATTTTTAGCAGGGATGGCATGAAAAAAAATGTTTTGATCAATTTAAATGAGGTTTTTCAAAAAAATGCAAAGTACACTACTATAGGATACTATCAAGAAAACATATAAATCATGGAATATTTTTTAACTTTTTATTCAATTATTATTAAATATTACTTAAATTATAGAAGATAATTAATATTCAATAAATTTTATTGAAATATAATATATTAATAATGAATAACAGCAGTTAAATCTTATAAAACGAAATTTCTCATATTTTTATTACTTTTTTATCGTTTATTCATCGATATGGTGAAAAATTTATATATCGAATGTTAAACAACGATCTCGAAACATACATGTCGATTCTTTTGAGATAAAATTTAAATATGCAAAGTGTAATGCATTTGAATATACCAGATTTTGCCCCGCACTGCATTTTTTAACAAAATGTAAAATTCATAAAAAATCCAATAATTTAAAAAAATTATACCACCAAAAAATTTAACACGTTTTTTGAGGTTACGAAGAAATCCAGACCCCAGGAGCAAAATGGACTTCAATTCTGCGTTTAGCGGCCCAAAATACATGGGGGTACACGGAGAGAAAAAACGGGAAATAATAGCACCGAGGTCGTTCGTGACTTAAACGCATTGGCGCTTCACTTACCCGTTGAGAATCAATTCATACCGTGGCTGCGCAAGCAAGCTCCATACTATGAAGCCGTGGCAGCAGTGCTTTATTTGTATAAACCCCCGTACTGAATAAGTAGCGTCGCCATGCGGATACCGCAAGAATCAACAACGTGCAAAGTTTGCACGTGTTCCGTCCTATTTCGGTAAGGGAACCTTACAAATTGTTTTGTTGTGACTAAAAGATGTCGCTTTAGTTTCAATAGTGATCAGACAGGAACATCGAATCTCATGATCAAATATTCATGAATATTCATCACTATAGAAACTAAAGCGACATCTTTTAGTCACAACATAACTACACGCTACAATAACTTTACTTACCTGAAAATATTCTCTTGCTGTCGGTATAGTAGAGTTCTTATCACTTTTAAGAAAACTTTTTTTTAAAATCAAATTGCAATTATTTTAAACTGTGCTCGATAAATAATAAAATAATTTAATAAAATTTGCAATTTCTATTAAATATAAATTATTTTTTCACACATTTTACAATAATTTCTTGAAAATATTATGAAAACTGACAACGAGTTAAAACCTACAGTTACCACTTGCACATATCAAGTGATTATTTATTATTTATCACGTTAATAATTAAAATTCTTACAAAAATTAACTCTATAAATGTTCATTTAACCTCACAATACTAATTTTTATAAATTTTCATCAATTTAAAGCTTTTTTTGATAATTACCTAAATTCGACTTAGATTCGCCCCAGCTGGGTCGAATTTACGTAAATCAAATCCGCCAGGTAAATTGTCAAAAAAGATACACTTAAACATTTGAATGTAAAATTAAATAATATTTAATATTAAAATTAAATATAAATAATATCTATAAAATACGAAAATGTCGAGACGTATACTTTGATACTTAAAAATCAAATAATTGTAGTTTTAATAAATTTCAACCTGAAATTGAGAAAATTTTTAGAGTGCGATGTATATATTTTTAATTAAATAAACTTCAAATGAAACTAAATTCCGACTGTTTAAAGTGTATGGCAGTTTGAAATAATTTCGGCAATATATACTGATTCAGTAAACCAAAAGAAATTTATAAAAATAATTTATTTATAACTTAATTTAATTATTATAATACCAAACATTTTCTTGATACAAGCAAAATTTATTTTATTTGAAATATAAGTCGAACCATTTGTAAATAAAATATATTTATGTAAATGATAAGTGGATATTAACTACCAAATTAATTTTATTTTTGCAAACCGTTTGAATGTTGAGAAACTGAAGGTGACAAAATTGGACTTATACTATTACTCATCTTGTCTTCACTAAATGAGTTCATTGTGCTTTGTTCTTAAAAACAATATTTTAAATCACCTTTTATTTGAAATTCTACACAACACTAATTTCTCACAACACTTGACAAAATCTACAGATGATTATAGTACACTAACAATAAAAAAAAATCAGAAAATAATTTTCATATCAGTATGTAAAGCTCAAGAGTATATTTAAGTATATTTATTTTGTTTCTAATAAGGCGAATGTGTCACTATACCAAATTAATTTTATTTTTGCAAACCGTTTGAATGTTGAGAATCTGAAGGTGACAAATTTGGACTATTACTTATCCTTATACTATTACTCATCTCGTCTTCACTAAATGAGTTCATTGTGCTTTGTTCTAAAAACAATATTTTAAATTACCTTTTATTTTAATTTCTACACAACGCTAATTTCTCACAACACTTGACAAAATCTACAGATGATTAGGGGAGAATGGGGCATGAATAGTTAGGTAAGACGTTTTCGAATCTAGCGACCAAACCTGAATTTGTATCTGCAAACGAGTAGTATTTTTGGAAAACCTGGTTATTTGGATATAATTTTGCTATACATTATTTTGCTGTAGAGTGAAATCCCTACGAGATACGAATGAAAAAGTAAAAAAAAATATCAACTATCCTTGCCCCAGTACCGGGACAAGGATAGTTAAAAGAATCCAAATGCTAAAATTGTCATAGAAAGTCAGTAAATTTTCGGTTTCTTTATTTTATTGGATTTAGACTATTCAATATTGATATATCAAGTATTAACAACATGTTTTGAACATTTTCTAAATATCAATTATTGCATTAAAATTCGTCTGAACTAAACTCTGAGGTTTAACCAATTTTCTTCAGATGATCACCAATTTCTTGGTCAATAAGCTTCTTTTTTCGTAAATAATTACGTACCATTATGTATATCAACATAAAAAGAACAATTAAACATTTTTTTATAATTTGCAGTCGCATTAGCAGGATTTTATCAAGCCGTAATAGCTCTAACTATCCTTGCCCCATGAGCACATATTTCAGTTTATTCTAAATTTTAAGGAACGACGTTAATTAATTAGAAAATAAATACGATATTCGTGTTCAGCAGAAAATTTCACTCCGGAAAACATTTACGAAAATATATATTCGGAAGCACTAATATAGAAAACAGTATGATAAACACTACGTTGACATTTTAGCAAAACAGACTTTTTACAAAAATAAACTCCTGACTTCGCAAATGGTAGCAAATTGACTTCCAATTTTTACTATCATCTATTGGTGTTAAGACGCAAATATACCATGAATGACGCGAATTTTGAGCAAGCCGTCTAAACATAACAGCAACTAACTATCCTTACCCCTTAACTATCCTTGCCCCATTCTCCCCTATAGTATACTAACAATAAAAAAAAATTTTGTTTCTAATTAGGCGAATGTGTCACTATACCAAATTAATTTTATTTTTGCAAACCGTTTGAATGTTGAGAAACTGAAGGTGACAAAATTGGACTATTACTAATCCTTATACTATTACTCATCTCGTCTTCACTAAATGAGTTCATTGTGCTTTGTTCTAAAAAGAATATTTTAAATTACCTTTTTTTTAATTTCTACATAACACTAATTTCTCACAACACTTGACAAAATCTACAGATGATTATAGTATACTAACAATAAAAAAAATCAGAAAATAATTTTCATATCAGTATGTAAAGCTCAAGAGTATATTTAAGTATATATATTTTGTTTCTAATAAGGCGAATGTGTCACTATATTTATTTATTTTTCCATTATGATTATTATCTTTATTAAAATATTTTGGTTTACTAAAATATTAAACTTATATTAATTTAAATCAATTAAAATTATTAATGTTCAAGTATTACTTACTCCAAGAATAATGGAATAAGCCGAAAGCATCCACAATATATCCAAAGCTCGAGAATTGGCAACATATAACACGGGTTTGTACAATTGCTCACTTGCAAGTAGGTTTTCTTACCGAAATGGGACGGAACACGTGCAAGCTTTGCACGTTGTCAATTCTTGCGGTATCCGCATGGCGCCGCTGCTTATTCAGTACGGGGGTTTATACAAATAAAGCACTGCTGCCACGGCTGCATAATATGGAGCTTGCTCGCGCAGCCACGGTATGAATTCATGGTCAACGGGTAAGTGAAGGGCCAATGCGTTCAAGTCACGAACTACCTCAGTGCTATTAATTCCCGTTTTTTCTCTCCGTGTAGGTTACTCTGATCCCCGAACCCTTACACTTTGTTTGTGGGGCTGTATAATGAATAGAAGATTTATTTAACTCATACATAATATTCAACAAGAATAATCAAGCATGTAATGCTATACTTGATAATGAGTTTTCGCGAATGGGTCTTCTCTTCAATACAATCCGCAATCGACTAACTAATTGACCGTCAACTTGCCCTAGATCCCCTGATCCATGAGAGGGACGCGCTATTCTCCTTCCTTCTCCCTGGACGATTTTGGCGCACAAAGTAATAATAAGGCACGGAGGAATAGTAAGGAGACCGATCTCTGCGTTTGAAAATGTCAGAAAAACATGTACGACCCGTGTGGAAATCTTCAAAAGGCGTTAGAGAGGCCCTGGCCAATCTGCCTTGTGAATAGAAAGGGACTGGGGAGTAATATTGGCCAGTAACTGGACAGGCTGTAATGCTAGTTTTGGGGAATGCCTTTAAAAGGGGAAACTGGCCAGTGCCTGGCATGTTTTTCTGGAGAAAGCCTTGTTCTTTTTTTAGTAGAAGCCTTTTCGTTTTTACAACAAAGTTTTAAATAAATAAATTAAAATTAATTGTTACATAATCTTTCTCATGAATTTATAAAAAATT
The DNA here is from genome assembly GCF_019393585.1 of Leptopilina boulardi. Lineage (NCBI taxonomy): Eukaryota > Metazoa > Arthropoda > Insecta > Hymenoptera > Figitidae > Leptopilina > Leptopilina boulardi. The sequence goes on along the minus strand of NW_026137880.1, from coordinate 211,572 downwards.
AATTACATTAATATTAACTTATTAAAAATATTAATATATTTATAATTTAAACAAGGATAGAATTAAAAAATATATTCAGAGTACTCATTTCAACAAAATAATATTTTAGTTTAAAAATTAGTTATTATTTAATTTTTTTAAACTTTTTTTTATTTGAAGGCAGGAATTTTATGCACATTTATGTCTATTATTATTTAAGAGTCAACATTAACATTCTATGTACCCAGTTATACTTACATACAAACATACATATATTCAGAAAATTCCTAACGCAGGGATTCGAACCCCTAACACAATATCGCAACGCAAGTTTGGATAACGCAAGGACGCTTTAAACCGCTCGACCATATCGGAGGTCGTGTAGAATTCACTTTGGAGAAAAGTGTACTTTTAAAAGACAGGTCATGTAAACCCTCCCCCTCTCTCTCTCTCTCTCTCTCTATCTCATCCTTTAAAAAAATGAAAACCCTAAGTTATTTAGATTCTTTGCAGGTATGGATCGTTTTATGGGGTCTTTCTTACAATATGTCACATGTTTGTAGCAAATTTTTGGGATTTCCCAGATGCAATTATACTACTCCTATTCGAAATGAAATTATATTATTTTAAGTATTTAAAATAACAAAAAATTAATTTTATGGTTGAGCCAAAAACAGGTGACAAACCATTTAACTAATAAAATGTTTCATGTTTATTATTCATATTAATACTTAAGAAAATAAGCTTCTCAATGTGTAACTTTTGTTTCATTCGACATCTTCTAACACGAAGACGACTCAGTTCGTCTCTTTTTCTTTTATTCTGTCGTTGCCGAGAATTTATGGTAAAAATCTGTATGGTATTGATAAGTATTTCTATTGAAAGTCCTATTAAGGGCTCTGGCGAGAAATTCTATATGGCGTTAGTTAATATTTCTGGTGAAAGCCCTATTAAGGGATTTGGCGAAAAATTCTATGTGGCGTGAGCCAGTATTTCTGGTAAAAGCCCCATTCAGGGCATTGGCTAGAAATTCTAGTTTGGTGTTGGCAAGTATTTCTGTTAAAAGCCTTTTTAATGGCTCTGACCAGAATTTTTATACGGCATTGACGAGTATTTCTGGTAAAACCCCTTTTAAAGGCTTTGACCAGAATTTTTTTAAGGCATTGACAAGTATTTCTGGTGAAAGCCTTATTAAAGGCACTCACCAGAAATTCTATTAAACACCACACATTTTGGAAAGGCGTTTACAAGTAACACTGGTAAATGCCCTTATAAGGGCTTCAACAGAATTTCTGGTAAACGCCATGAAAAAAAAATTGTAATAACCGTTAAATAATGATATTTATTAATAGTTAACAACGGTATTGGAAAAAAAAGTTATTAAAAACTTGTATTTATATATTTTTTTATTAATCTAGAAAAACTGGCCAGGGCCTCTCTAACGCCTTGTTATTATCAGGGCCAAACAGGGCCATTTCCACACGGGGATAAGTGCCAGGTTCAGTGCATTGTACTCAACTGGCCAAAGTAGTTGAGCATGCGCATTGGACCTCAATTTTGACAGATGAAAAGTGTGGTTATGCGATATACATATATTATGTCACAAAAAAATCTTAGTGTTCAGTGTTTATTTCAGAAATTTTATTTACCATTGCGATATTGTATCTCCAAAATCATGTGTAAGTATATAAAAATGTATGCTATTGGAACCCTACCGAAAGAGTGGTACTGGAATGGTACTAAATTGGACTTGGCTTGAGTTCCACTTCAGTACCACTACCTGATAACCCATAAGAAGACATTTTTAAAGTACTTTAACAATAGTTTTAAAGGTATATAAGATCAACAAACCGTCTCTCACGATATACGTGTAAAACAGCAAAAAAAACATAATAGTTTGTAGAAAATTTCTGTTAAGTTTAGAAATTATATTGCAATCCCTCCTTGAACAATAGACCCTTAGGTCCTTTGTTGAAGGATTAAAATTTTAACCCGAGTTTTATTGCTTAAAAAATTTGTAATTTTAATAACTTAACTTTAAAAAATATATATTCAGTTTCGTTAATATTTCCAGATTATGAATATCTAAAATTTATCATAAAATAATTACATTTAAAAAAGTTATAATTTATCTCGTATACCTTAAGTTTGATAAAAAAATGGACATCATTTTTGAATTTAGCTGCCAAAGGAAATATCATATGCATAATAATGTATGAAAATAATATAAATCCATGAAAAACAAATATAATATTGAAATAAATATAATGTTTTAGTTTAAACATATTGAAAAAGCTAGTCGCTTTTCACTTTTACGAGGGTATTAACGGTAACTCGACCCTTTTCGCAGGTAAATTTCCCAGTTCCATTTCAGTACCAAAATGCACCAAATTAGAACTGAGTTGGTACTGAGATCTCAGTTCCAATTTCCCAGTACCAATCCAGTACCACCCTTCCGGTAGGGAATATTTAAAGTGTCAATAAATTGAAGTAATTATTAAAAGAATAATGGAGCCATAGTAATTACAAACATATTATTTATTATGTATGTCATGAAAAAGATTTTTCTTACATCCTGCCACACAGCACGACATTTTAAAATAAACATTAATAATAATTATTAAAATAATAACACATAACCCCTTCATCACAACACGCATGGAAGACTTGAGAAATATACGTCAGCCAGATCTCACTCGCACACTTTTTGCGAGAGAAAGAGAGAGCACATGGCTAATGCGCATGCTCAGCTACTTTGGTGGTTATGTAGAATGCAGTGAAACTGGCACTTATCATGCATGTTTTTCTGACATTTTCAGAAGCACTACTACAGCAAGATCGGTCTCCTTACTATTCCTCCGTGTAATAAGGAGACTTCACTCCATGTATTCAATGTCCCCAGTTTAGGGAACATGATGAGTTGAACGTAGCAGCACAAGCGCCCCTTAAGAAAAAGCTGGAAAATACAGATTTTCCAGTGTCACGTAATGTTTTTTTGCGTAATGGTTTTCCCTTACATTTCCCGGTGCATATGCACTGATGATAAACAATTGTTTTTTGTTATGAATTTTTATTTTTATTATTGAGGTTTCTAAAGTTTCCATTCTCGTCTGATATGATAGTTTAATGCTCTCATAGTTAATTAGTTTATTTATTATTATGGCTGTGCCGCCGCCTTTTCCTTTAATTCTATCATCTCTTATAATATTGCTGTACGTTTTAAAAAACAATTTATGACTATTTTTCAATTTCATTTCGCTTATTAAGGCAATATCAATTTTGTATTTATTAATATATTGTAATGATTGTATCTTCTATTGTTAGCTACAATTGAATTGACATGTATTGCTAAAATATTTATATTACCAAATTTTAATATATTTGGTTTTTGATTATTTTTTTTTATTATCCATTATTTTTATTTTTATTTAATATATTGTATAAATGCTCTATATTTTGTTTATTTTGATTTACTATCTCTTTGACTCTGTCTAGCTCTGTGGTTAAATATGATTCTTAATTTGTTCCATAAACGATCTTGTCATCCATGATGTGCGCATAGAGGTAGTAAATAATATCAATAATAAATGTATGGTAATTTCATATGACAGTGACCATAATGCATTATTTTTAAAAATACAAATAGGAAATCTAGATAATTTTTTGTTCACACAAGAGCAAAATAATAAATTCAATTTAAACAAAACCAATTGGGAAAAATACAAAAAACTTAAAAAAAATAGAAATAAATATACCCAAGGATAAAAATTTGAAAAACTTATATTCATTTCAAATTTAGCCAAACTTTAAAAATTATGGTTGGCAAAACATACGCATCTAAAGTTGGACCAACGTTGGAGTCAGTTGTCGGGCCCAACTTTTGGCATGCGAAGAAGGGCCAACCACAGGAATAATTGGCCCAACTTTGGGCCGACCAAAAATTGGCACCTGGGAATCTAAATTAATTGTACAGAAATTTTTCGCACAATTTTAATAAATTATAATGAATTCAAATATCTGTTTTCTTTTAATAAAGTATCAATATGTATTACTTTATTATTATTTATTATTATTATATATATTATTATATTATACATTATTATTATTATTATTATTTATTACCTTCACTTTTCGTATATAAATTGATCGCATATTCAAATTTGTGTACATTATAGCTTTGTCAAATTCAAAATCAGCTTTAAATTTAAATTTAGTTTTAATTTTCAAAAAGTTTTATAATTTCTAAAAATTCAAGCTTGGCGAAAATTTATTAGACAGACACATAATTATTAGAAACTATTAAAGAAAGTTTGTACAAACTTATTTCCAGAAAACCTGAATATTTTACTGTTACAAATAATTAAGTGTAACAATGGTTTGAAGAATATGCAAGGATCAAGGGTGGCAAGTCTTAAGTTCTCTAACAATTGTAAATGGATAATTCCATTTAATAGAAACAATTCTTCATTATATTATTTTTAGTACACTGTGTAATCAGTTATTAATAAAAATCAATTGTTAGAGAAAACAAGACATTTGCAATGCCGAAAACTTTTTGGATGATTGTATTATTAGAAAAAATAAACTCTATATTAATATAAAAATAATATTATTTATGTAAAATTTGTTAGAATAAATAGTAGAAAATAATTTTATAACCGACATTATAAGAAGTTCGTTATGATATAGACATGAAGATAGTAAAATATATTTTATATATAGTTATAAAAAATTTACTTTACAGTATGAAAATATTATAAATAGTAAAAAATCCAGAGAATGTGCAATTTAAAAAATACATATATTAAAAAACAATTAATGAATATAGTATTTAAAATCATCAAGTACATTTTTTAAACTTTCGTACAGGGATACACAATATCCAATTCTCTTTCCAACGCAAGAAAACTGTCCTCTCCTAGAGACTGTCTAAGATGATGTCTAGCAATGCGTACAGAACGTCTAAGCTTCTGGGAATCCATGCCAGAAAATGTTTTTCTACGCGTCATTGGTGTTTGGAAATTTTCCTTATTATCTGTTTTTGTAGAAGGAGTCATTAATTTTATTAACGGATTCCTATCTATTGTTTTTGGTGTTTTTAATAAGTTATTTTCGATACTTTTCAAATTTCGTTTGGGTGTTGAAAGTACAGAAGTAACGTCTATTGTAGGACTTCGAGAGCATTGTTCAGTTACTGTTGAATTTAAGTTTTCGATTGTATCCTGTTCTTTTTGAATCTCTTTCGTTACAACATCATTGGTAGATGGAAACTTTAAACAGTCCTCTAATCTCACTCGCAATGTGTCAATTTCGTGGAGAGATTTTTCATTCGACAATATATTTTCAGAGTTCGTCTCAGAAACAGATGGTGTCAAAAACGAAATAGAAGGAGGACTCGTGTCACCATAAGTTGGTTCTATTTTCACATCAATTATGTCACAGAGTTCCGAAACAGGATTAAAGACATTTTCAATGATAGGAGGAGGCGGGAAGAATGTTGAAGTATATTCCTTATTACCACACACAGTAGATTGTACCTGAAAATGTGTAAATATAAATTATTTAAATTTATGATAATGTAAAAACGTTTTTAAATAAAATATCCGCACAGCAAAATATCTTCTTTTAAACTTATTGAGAAGATTGGTAAAATCCTAAAAGAAGCTTAAAATATCCACCTCACGGGAAGCTTCCCTAGAATCTTGAGGGAATCGAGGAATGCTTCTTTGAACATTTCAGTGGAAAGTTAATTTTCTTGATATTTTGGAATGAATGCAATTCTTCACTTATATTATACTGATACATAAAATTTAGAAAAAATAGTCAAACAACTTTCTACTGAATGCTTCCCATGAAGCGGATATTTAAAGCTTTCTAGAAGCTTCCACCAGATCCTCACGGACCTTCCCAAGAAGCTTCTAGGAAGTTATCGTGCTTTATGGATAATTTCAAATATGCGGCAATCTGTCAGATCCGTTTAAAATAATAATTAAAATATTTCTACTTTTATTTTCGGAAAATAATATTTGAACAAAAATAAAGCCAATAATAGTATTTTAAATTATCATTTTTTTCAAATACACGAAGGGATAATTAGGTAGGTGTAGTTTTTGTGTCCGATTTTAAAAAAAAACTAAACGTGAAAATGATAAACATTGATTTTAAAATACTTTCTTCTCGAAAGATGAACACTTTTTACAAAAGCAGCTAGAGATCCTTATCTTATATAAATTTCCTAAATCCTAAAGATTATACGAATCCATACAAAAACACGATTGCAAAACGAAAAGTAATATAATGAGGGGTTCATTACCTCCTGCCGCCGTCAGATGGCAGCAGCATGCAGGGCGCACAAAGTCGCAGCTGTTATTAGATTACTTTTCTACTTTTTGTTTTGCAACCATGTTTTTCTATGTATTCGTACAGTCTTTTGATTTAGGAAATTTATAAGATGAGGATTTTGGCTGATTTTGTTAAAAGTGTTCGTGTTTCGAGAAAAAAGTATTTTAAAATCAATACTATTTCACGTTCAGAGCGATAATTAAAGCTCTCTTCTTGCCAAAGAATTTCAGATACCGTTCGACACTCTTAATGCATAAATATAAAAACGAAACAAGAAAATAACTTCATTGTTAATAAATTTATATGAACCCAAATCTAAAACATCTATTATCTATACGCATATAAGTATACATTAAATAAATTCTGGTTCCTCATAAAATACTATTTTTAAATATTTAAAACTCAATTTGTTTTAAATTGGGCACGTAAGCTGATTTTAAAACCTATTGAGAAAAGTTTTTTATTCATCTTAGAACCATAATCAAAAAGAATTTTTAAGTGCCAATTCATTTTTATTTAAACCTCCTTCTGGCGCACCGTGATAGGCTTGCTGAAGGACAAGGTTGAGTTCTTAGCTTTATTTATGAAGCAGGGAAATTTCATTGAACCACATATGAAGGTTTTCGTGTATCGAAATCGATAGTCAGACATTGGGGAATATTTTTCTAAAGATGAAGATCTGGTATATTGCACTGACATTAACGGACTCCTGAATGAAATGAAATAAAATTGCTACAGATTGGCTTTTCGATCAGTTGCTCAAAACATCCTAGGCAATCAAAGAAGTCTACAATACAAGGAATTAGCCGCCAAGATGATCCGGAATAGAAGAAACTAGGATGCTTAATAAACTTGAATTTAATTTATTTATAGAAATTGTTAAATAAAGCAATTTATTTGTTAAATTTTTGGAAAAATTTATAATAGTGAATTTTTGAAGACTTACAATTTTTAAACAGAAAAATGAAAAAAAAATTTGACCTATATGTTTTCAAAAAGTTTTTTCCTGCTCTCTCGAATGATGCAACAATTTTTTCAAATAATTCAAAATTTGACCCTTTTTTGAAAATTAAAAATTTTTGTGACTTTTTTTTAAGATCGGTCTTTTTCTTAATTTTTTTTTAAGATAAAAATGTGTACTTTTACCACAAAAAATATTGAGATGTCCTTTTTTGTTATTTTTGAGATATTAATAAAATTAATGGATATACTTCCGAAGTAGGGGTACCTCCGATTTTAATAAAACTTGGTATACTAACGTATTTTGGTGCGCTGATTACGAAAATGATAGTGAAAATTGGCGCAAATTTGATAATCATGGTAAAAACCATAAAAAACACCATAAAATCATGGTTTTTTACGATTATCTCGTAAAAAACAAAAAATTTCGAAAACAGTTTTAGACAAAAGTTGTAGATCTCAAAAAAAACACATTTTATGTTTTATCCATTTTTTATCAAAAGTCATTATTTTTCGAGAAAAATGGTCCGAAAGTAATTTGCGGAAATTGTGGGGTGGAGTCTACAGCAGCGGTAAATGCAAAATAGTAAACACGGCCTTCGGCCGCGTAATGTACTGCTCGCTTCTCTTTTTAAGAAATCTTGGCGAGAGGGGGTGGATGTGTCCGAAAGTAATTTGCGGAAATTGTGGGGTGGAGTCTACAGCAGCGGTAAACGCAAAATAGTAAACACGGCCTACGTACGCGTAAGGTACTGCTCGCTTTTCTTTTTAAAAAAAACCTTGGCGAGAGGGGGTGGATATGGCCGAAAGTTTTTTGCGGAATTCGTTGGATCCTGAGTAATGGTGAATATGATACTACACTGGAGTCTCCCAAGAGAGGACTTCTGAAGAGAGGACTAAGTAGTGACGCGGCGCGGTAAGGAGTGAGGGGAGAAGAGATGGGCGGGATCAGAAAGAGGAACGTGAACTCAGGAGCGTTTGTTCTTAGTGTACCTTTCTCGCGCAGTGTTTTATGTATGTAATAGAATGTATTCTGTTAAAAAAACACATCTCTGTGATACGATATACGGCCCGGGAGTGTTTACAATTTTCGGCGTCAAGGGCGAATTCCGTAGAGAGGTCCAAGACTCTTCCTGTCCTCTCTTCGGAGACTCTAGTGTATATACAAGTCAAATAATATGTCTAACCATGACTGCTGTATATGTTTTCATTATCATGGTGTTTTTCGTTTTTTGGATTTTTCTCAAAAAATAATGACTTTTGGTAAAAAATGCATAAAACATAAAATGTGTGTTTTTTGAGATCTACATCTTTTGTCTAAAACTGTTTTCGAAATTTTTTGTTTTTTACGAGATAATCGTAAAAAACCATGATTTTATGGTGTTTTTTATGGTTTTTACCATGATTATCAAATTTGCGCCAATTTTCACTATCATTTTCGTAATCAGCGCACCAAAATACGTTAGTATACCAAGTTTCATTAAGATGTTAATGTTATAAATGAATATCACTTAAATTAAAATTAACCCCTTCGCAGTCTAGGCCAAAATCTCATAAGTGGGCCCAAAATGTCAGTAAATTTTTGAATGACCAAAATTTGTGAAAATGTGTATACTATGGTATTTAAGGTCGCTAATTACGATTCCAAAGTCAGATTTTAAAAATTCAAAATGGCGGAGCCAATATGGAGGACGATTTTTCAAAAAATGACAAAAATGATTTAAAAATACTTAAAAATTGTTACTCGGAGGTTTTTGGGGTCGCTGATTACGAATCTAAAGTCAGATTGCAAAAATTCAAAATGGTTGAGACAATATGGCGGACGATTTTTCAAAAAATGACAAAAATGTTTTTCAAATACTTAAAAATTATTACTCAGGGGTTTTGAGGGTCGCTGATTACGAATCTATAGTCAGATTTCAAAAATTCAAAATGGCGTTACCAATGTGGCAGATAATTTCTCTCTAACGTCGCTCTTTACGATATTCAAGTCAGATTTTGAAAATTCAAAATAGCATAGTATGGGTGTGATTATTATTGTATCCATTTTGAAATTTTGTAATTCTCACATCAAATTCGGAATCAGCGACCCCAAAAACTCCCGAGTAACGAGTTTCAAACGAATATGGTCAATTTTCAAAATTTTTGGTCGCCATATTGGTTCCGACATTTTGAATTTTTGTAATTCTGACATCAAATTCGGAATCAGCGACCCCAAAAACCCCCGAGTAACGAGTTTCAAGCGAATATGGTCAATTTTCAAAATTTTTGGTCGCCATATTGGATCCGCCATTTTGAATTTTGTAAATCTGATATCAAATTCGGAAGCAGCGACCCCAAAAACCCCCGAATAACAAATTTTAGGCCAATTCCGTCTTATTATTGGGCTCAAAATTTATGTGCGTGTATACACGTCATCGACACTTTGAGCCCACTTATTCCATGACGTGTATACACGTCATCGACACCCAAGGGGTTAAAATAGTGAATAAGCAGTAATGCGCAAGCTAGAAAAAGATTAAAAGTAGAGGGGATGTGCGTATGCGATTACGAATTAGGAAAAGATGATATAATGGTTTATGGGCACGTATGAGTGAGTTGGCTTGTAAAAGCGATAAATACAAAACGAATATTTAAATGATATTAATTGATGTGATTTAGTGATGTGTTACATAATAAAGGAATGCGAAGAAACGAAAGTGAATGAAGATGTAAAAGAAGTGCTGGGGGAAAATGGGCAAGGATTGGAAATAATGAAAAGGATAGAAAAAAAGAGAAATCTAGTGTTGGAAAAAGAGAAATAAAGACTGATAAGTGAGTTTTCTTTTTATATTTAATAAAGTTCGAATCAAGATGAAGTTTTGGATTAGGTTTGTAATTCGTTAATATACAAGGTTATTTTATGGAGTTGAATACTTCACTTTTGATTTTTAATGTTTGTTCATTTATTATATTACGACTTTTATAGTTTAGTTTATAGTTTACTCACATTTTAATTTAATTTAAGTTTTAAATTTACGTTTTGTGCAATTATTTTGATGTAATATAAGAATAGAAAGATGTAAACCGGAAGTTCGTCCGAAACCGAAAGGTGTGGACTATGAATAAATAATAATAGTGATGTGTTAATTAAGTGCTTTATAACTAATCGGTTATTCAGAAGTTATAGTTAAAACTTTGTGTATATTATACACCCACGTGTAGTTTGTAAACTAACATTAAATACTCTGTTTAATTATTTCTATATTATTAATAAACTTTTATAAATAAAAACTTTTATAAACTTTTATAAACTTTTTTTTCTTAAATCATCTCGTACAGTTTTTGCATGACTGAACGAGCTCGAAGCATCCAAAATTAATCATGAGTGAAGCGATGCAATTACTTTTAGCATTGCAAAATCCCAACTGAAATCAGCTGCTCAAAAATGGATATTATACAAGTCGTCTGATGTGAACGACTATCAAACCTTTAAAATTTTGTTCAAATCAACATTTTTGTTTAGCAGAAGCCCGGTCGAAAAACTGAAAACTATGGTGGCTCGAATTCAAGGGTAAACAGAAACTATTCAAGAATATATAATGGACAAAATATGGCTATGTTCTGGACTCAGTTTAACAGTGTCGGAAATAAGAGGTGAAATTGCTGCTGGATTATGGTTGAGAAACGTAGCAGATCACATCCTGGGGAAAACATTCGACAGCACTGACGAAATCCTTCCAGAAATTTTACGATATCAGAGGATGGAGAGTAGTCGACGAGAGAAAAGGAAACGAGAAGGAGAGAAGTCAGAAGACATCGAGTAATCAAGCAACGCTGAAAGAGGGGAATAGCGATTCGAAAGAAGAGGATACATCAGGTGAGGGAAATGCGACATCCAAACCCGCTTGGACGAATAAGGTAAGAAAATGCTATCGTTGTGGTTCAACGAAACACTTATCTAATGTATGTACATGAAAATACTTTACACTAATTTTTCCGTGTTCTTAAATGGTTATAGTAACCAAAAATAAAAAAAAATAATTTCAATTATTTGAGAAAAAATCACCGTAATTTCCCCTTAAGTGAAAATAAAATTTACATCAAAGCAGGGCAAATGATTGGGGATTCTTTGTACATGGTTAATGAAAAACTTTCAAAAACGGAAAAACGTGTTACAGTTATTGATCCATCTGAAATCAAAACAGATCAAAATATCACCTTACACGGAAAATGTACATACAACACAGTTTAAACCAATCCCCTACAGCAAACTAAATACTAACACGCCTATACATTTATATTACCCCAACCAAAAATTCCAGTATTATACCAGAGTTAACTACTGGCGCAGTACTGGTTCAGTATTGGCTGCCGAGGCTGGGCAGTCTGTACTGAACCAGTACTGGTATTTTCATTGATTATTTTCTTTTTGATTAATACTAGTTTACAAAAAGTTCTAGAGTGAACCTGATGAATCTTTTTGTTTAAATATTTTGTTTATAACAATTTTTTCACTTTGATTTTATTTTTGAAAATTAAAAGGTATTTTATTTTGCTTTTTTGTGGGTGAAATTATTTAAACAAAAAGTTTCCTGAGACTAATTCCAAAACATTTTGCAAGTTTTTGTTGCAAGTGCTTTAAACATATCGGAATGTAAAAATGTTGACAAGACGTTCTAGTAATAAACATTCTTTAGATGGAAACGATTTATGGTTATTTTAAACAAGTGAGACTCTAGCGCAACATTCACTTAATAAGTCTGCTTAAATTACAAAATAAAATTACGTAGAATTTCTTTTAAAAATGCGACCCCAAAAACCCCCAAGTAATGACTTTCAAGCGAATCTAGACAATTTTTATACTTTTTGACGCCATATTGGATCCGCCATTTAGAATTTCTTAAATCTAATATCAAATTCAGATTCTGCGATCTAAACTACTATAAAGTACTTATGGAAATTGAAATGAAATTTGATTTAGTACGTTTTTCTAAGGTGCTTTTATACAGAGTTCATGATCGAAATACTAAATGTTAGTTTTTTTAAAAACGGCCCGATGGATTATTTTAATTTTTGTTGGAAAATAACTTTATTTATTTGTAAAATATTTCATTTTTTATTAACATTAATTAATTAATTATTATCTCGAAAATAACAAAAAGGACATCTCTATATTTTTTGTTGTGAAAATACACATTTTTAACTTAAAAAAAAGACCGATCTTAAAAAAAAGTCAACAAAATTTTTAATTTCCCAAAAATGGGTCAAATTGGGTTTTTTTTTGAAAATTTTTTTGCACCATTCGAGAGAGAAGGAAAAAACCTTTCAAAAACATATAGGTCAAATTTTTTTCATCTTTCTGTTTAAAAGTTTTAATTCTTCAAAAATTAACTGTTTAAATTTTTCAAAAAAAAATTCTCCCTCTTCATTTTCGATATGCTACCAAAGTTACAAATAATAGTTTCCATAGCATTTCTAAATATATGGGTGATTTTCCGCGTAGCACACAACTTGCTTTTTTTCAGGTTGTGAAAGAAAAAGCACAAATACACTACCGTCTGAAAATGTGCGAACTCTGCTTTTTCAACAACTATAAAACTGTTCAAATCTTCAAAAATATTAAAACTGAAATTTTTTCCTCTTTATTTTATTAAAGCTAATAAAATTCTGAAAGAAATAACACCTTGACAAAGAGAATATGTTAATTTTTCAATTAGATATCTAAGAAAAACCCAATTTTCAATGTTTTTACTATTTTTTTTATTTCTCTTGAAAAAATTAATATTTTTAAACGTTCTTAGGCTCATTCAAATCGTATTTTGTTATGCAATTCAAATTATATAAAACAATTCATGTACACATTCTTCCCTAGCGTATGCAAACCGTGAAAGTTGGCTCATAAAATGTCAAGAAATTGAAATTTAATTCTACAATAAAATATAATGTTTAAAAATCAAGTAAATATATCATTCTAAACTTCTCTGATTTATGTAAGTAAGTTTGAAATTTATACATTTTACTGATCAATTTTTGTCATATAAACATTAATCACAATTTTTTGACATTTTATGAGCCAACTTTCACGGTTTGCATACGCTAGGGAAGAATGTGTACATGAATTGTTTTATATAATTTGAATTGCATAACAAAATACGATTTGAATGAGCCTAAGAACGTTTAAAAATATTAATTTTTTCAAGAGAAATAAAAAAAATAGTAAAAACATTGAAAATTGGGTTTTTCTTAGATATCTAATTGAAAAATTAACATATTCTTTTTGTCAAGGTGTCATTTCTTTCAGAATTTTATTAACTTTAATAAAATAAAGAGGAAAAAATTTTAGTTTTAATATTTTTGAAGATTTGAACAGTTTTATAGTTGTTGAAAAAGCAGAGTTCGCACAATTTCGGACGGTAGTGTAATATTCACATAATATTTCGATTCCAATGTAAAAAGGTGATTTCTGTGAATATAAACAAAAACCAATAGTTACTTTTGTATTTAACATTATAATTTTTCGTGAAAAGTGGTTTTTAAGGCTGAAAACGTCAAAATTTGACCCGTCCCCACAGGATGTTTAAACAAAAAAGTTAATATTTTTAGCAATGTGCACTAATAAATACAATTTCTGTTGCTATTTTAGTATTGTATATTGTAGTGGAATTGAATAAAGAAAAACGTTTGATCAAAAAAATAATTATTTTCTTTTTTTTCTATTTATACTTGACTGATCTTCTGTGTGTTATTCTGCGTTTATTATTAAAAATTGAATTATTTAAATAAAAGTCAAATGTTAATATAGTTCTACTTCAGTAACAGCAAGTAACAGCAGTAACAGTTGATCCATGAAGGAAGTAATCAATTTTCTAATTGATTTATCCTTTTTTTACACATTTCAAGATTCAAATTTGTACAGGGCATCACAAAATCGTCTCCACCGGCATCCACCGACCCTTCAATATTATTTTAAAAAATATAATATAATTAAATAATAAAGGTTAAATAAAGTGTAGTTATATTATTTTAGTCTATATATATGTGAAACATATGACACCGATTAAAAATAAATGATAATTTTCTCAAAAAAAAAGAAAAATTATTAACGCCAGTTCCACCGATTCCACCGACCCCAGCGTCTCCACCCGCCACAGAATTTCGACCGTCACTAGTCCAAGTTTAATACACAATGAAACAAACGAAATTCAAAATATTTATTATAAACTATCATAGCTCCGGTAAGTTTACTATAACTTACCAAATAAATTTCTATACATTACAGTATAAATTTCCATAAATTACCGCATAAATTTCTATAAATTACCAGAATAAAATTTTTAATTGTCGTTTGCGCTATATATATTTTTGTAAATTACCAGGAAATTTTTCATAAATTACCGAAATTAAAATATTTAATTGCGATTTATACTTTTCATATTTTGTGACGTGACATTTTTGACCCGTCACTAAAATTATTAAATTTTAAAGTAAAAATAAAAATTAATTAAATTGTCTTACTGGGAGAACTCATACTCACGTTCCTCTACTCCATAACTCGATCTCGACCACATTAACTATAGTAATAGAAAAATGAATTTGTATACTGCCGTTTTATTTTTATTTTTTTTTATGTATTCATTGCGTGCGATATCGACGATCTACGATGGACTACGAGACTGCTGATGGATCCACGGACAAGGAGACGTCCTCAAACCCGTATAGATAAGAACTAGTCCAACTTTATCATTCTGGTGCAGTTTCATTGGAAATGACTTCGCTAGGAATTATTACCGAAATACTGTTGTAGAAAAATCTTTTATCGTCTTAGAACCATTTGGAATTGAGAAGTTGAACCACGACATACGCTAATGGACCATATATCGAAACTTGGCCGGCAATGAGGGACGACCAGTTCAATTTTGTTATTCTTTTGCTTTCTTTTTTTTTTTTTACCTTTGATCAGTCGACGATGAGGTGCGGCTGTTTCATTTAACCAATTTTCGTTTTGGATCTATCGACGATGAGGAGCGATGAAATCCACCGAAATTGGTCAATTTTGGATTATTGTCGTCAATGAGGAGCGACACTACTAATTTCAAGAACGAATGCTGGATGACGAGAAGGCGTACAGTCCGAGTTGATATTATATGAGAATTCCTTTTCTCCGATGATAGTCTAATTGAGATCCAGACTTTGTATTAAGGCAATGACTATCACCATATGGATCTGCGTGATTTTGGTCAGGATATGTACGAGAAATCGTGAAAACTGACGTAACGATCATCGAAAATATTATGGGGTCATTAGCGGTAAAAAGGTATAAATTTTTCATAACATTTCCCAAGTTTAATAATCTACTTACAGACGACAACAGATGTACGATACCATAGCAAGAGTGATTCCAATAACGATTGCACCAAGAATACACCAGCAATATTCCATGGTTACACCAAGAATACTCCAATGATATACAAGAAGATATTGCGTACTGTAGTAATTAATTATATTTTGTTTATTTTATTTCTTATAATTTCCTTTATCATTTTTGGCGATATTTATGATAATTATTTCTTTCTTATTATTTTTTTTTAACAGATTAGAGTTGAATATTAACTCGTTATTTAGAATTTATTAGCGTTAATTAAAATTATTTGAGTTATTTAAATATTTGAACTCTTATAGTATTTTTCTTTATTATAATTTTTTTTTGCTTTGATTGATTCATTTTGTTCAGTAAAAATTTTGACTACTATTGCGATATAGAATCGATTTCATGCGATACTGATTATTAGTTATTATTATTTTTATTATAGCATTAATTTGTTTACGTATTTTACACTATTAATATGTTGATTTATAACTCGTAATCATATAAGAAATATTATTGTAAAATATCAGCTGTGAAGGTATGATTTAATAATTCGTCTGATTTTGAATTTGAATGTGTTTCGCGCCGTTGCGCAGAATAAGTATGAGTGCTCGCGCGCCGGATTATCAGATTAGGTTAGAAAAGACTCGACGCCACCGGTACTCTGGAGCACGAGGCACATTAGATTAGCTTAGCGATAGCGAGAAGGACTGGTCCCAAATTTTGTCACGTCGAGATAGAGAGCCAAGCCGAGAGATTTTGATATCGTAGCGAGAATAAAGAGGATATTGAGACGAGGAAATCAATTAATTGGATATTACTGTAACTTTTCTGTAAGTCGATATATAGTTCTCTCTCTCTATAATTATTTTTTTTTAGAATGCATATTCCAACTATTTATTACGTTACAACTAAAATATAGAGTAAAATTATTGAAATTGGAATATGGATTCTATACTGTCGAATGGTCGATATTATCGATTTTCGCGTTATTTTTCTTATGTTATTTAAAAATTAGATTTAACTTAATATCGTTTATGCGACACTTCGACAAAAATGATTCCTTTGTGTTTATAAATTTAATTTTTTTTATTATTATTTATTATGCTGGAGCAAGATTTTCGATTTTGTATAATTTGTTAAATTCATTATTTCATAATATAACGTTATGTCGCGAATTATTCTTAGAGATCGAGTTATTTTCGAGTTATCGTTAGGATAAACTAAATTTTTCAATTTTTTTTGTATCGCGATATCGAGAGAAAATTTTTGAGTGGAATTAATTATTAAGGTAAATTGTTAACTATAACATATTAAATACTGTCGAGAATTAAACATTCTTTTTTTATTTTTTTTTGTAAATATTACGACTATATTGAGAAACGCCATTGCTAATATAAAGTTATTAATTTACTTTAATGGTATCGTGAGTTCTTTTATACCTAATGAAACACTCTCAACACAGACCCACTTCCCCTTGTTTTAATTAACAGCCGCGAGCTAGAAATAATAAATTGGGTACCGGTTTATTGAGATCGAAATGTTAATAATTATTAATTGATATTTTTTTTTGAAATTCATATGACGCTTTTGAGTTGTGTACGATCCTATTATTGTTGGTTTTGCTGACGTTGACTCATCGGTGAGTCTGGCGCCCAACATTTGTTAAATTTTACTATAGAGTTTTCTTATTTTAATATTTAGTTAAGAAATTAGATTTCGATTAAATTCTCGATCAAGATACCGAAGGTGAACGCTACTATTCCTAATTTGGCATAGGAATCGCGAGAGGTAAATTTGAGGATTACCTATCATTTATTTCTTACATCACAATTTTTATGAATTATAGCCAAAATTTCTATAAATTACCATATAAATTTCCATAAATTACTGAAATAAAATTTTTAATTGTCGTTCGCGCTATATGTTTTTGTAAATTACAGCGAAAATTTCCATAAATTACCGCGGAAATTTCCGTAAATTACCAAAATAATAATTTTTAATTGTGATTTATGCTTTACATATTTTGTACCCCAAAAATTCCCATAAACATTTTAAATCAAATTTCAACTATTTTATAGAATTTAACAAAGAATTTTTTTTTATTTTGTTTAAAAAAATTTTAAAAATTTTCCGGCCCACCATGGATATTTATTTCTTGACACTTTATCTTCAAAAATATGTATTGATATTTATCATTTCGATAAAAAAATATTTTTAAAGTATCAGACACCAAATCGTGCGCTACGCGGAGAATCACCCATGTATCAAATTTCACATAAAAGGCTTCTTATTTTGCCACTTCAATCGAAAAATAAATATACCAATTTCAATAAATTAATATTAATTTCACGCATTATACGCACCTGTTGTTGAAGAGAGTTGGAATACAGCGTGGCCTGCACGAGATTTAAAGCTTGTGTCATATTAACAATTCCTTCTTTTAGAAATTGTTCTATTCCAAGCAAATTGGTTTTGTTCATAATGACATGTTCAGAATTTAAATTGCTTATATAATTCATGGTAGGAACGTTTGATATAGCTCTTGAATTTTCTCTAGTTTCAGGGACTTCCAAAAATATTTGATTTGTTGGTAAAGGATGTACAAGGATGTACTCATTATCAACTAAGATGGATGATTTTTGCCCTTGTAATTGAGCATTTGCACTATTATTATTAACTCGGCTTTCTGTTCCATCAGTTGCAGAAATTAAAGCAGACGAATTTGTTAAAACGTTTTCAGTGTCAACACATGAAGATCTTTCACTAACTATATTTTTATTTGATACAGCTTCTTTTAATGACTGCGGGACAGTGCAAATTTCAGATTTTTTCTTTGCTTCACATTGACAACCATTCGTAAGAAGGGCATTTGTTGCTGGGAAATTTTGAGTTTCTTGACTGCAAAGAGTATCAGTTTGAACAGCTACATCTTCATGAGTTTCTTTAATGACTGTTTCTTTGTTTTTCTTTTTGTGAATATAATATTCTTTTATTGAATTTGGAGGTAATAATGAACTTTTTCGAGACAATTTATTTCGATTAATGTCTCCAATAAGGCTTGTTCGAGTTTTGGAGGTGCAACTAGATTTTGATTGTGGATTAAAGTCCTTGGTAGTGCTTTGTGTAGTATACAACTTTCTTCGAGCATGAACATCAGATGCAGACGAAGAAACAGCACTCTTTCGTGGCACTGAAAACAATTAATTTTGTAAGTTTAAATTAATTTAGTATAAATTTTAAAGTAGGGGAGACCACCACCCTTACACAGCAGCCCCGGTTGAGCAGCACTTGTAATTCTGTTCATGCTTCTTTATCTATTGATATGAAACTTATATCAACTTTTGGTCACGTTAAAAGGATGTTTTTGAGCAACCGTCGATCCGCTAAATACACAGCCACACAAAAAAGTGCCCGGGATGGGAGATCAAATTACCCTACCACCCTGTATTTTTGCCCGCTGAACACGAATCTGAAGTCCGATTTGCTCCTGCACGTGTACGTTTCTTCCTAACCTCAAAAAACATTTCACATTTTTGGTGGTATACGATTTTTTTTTAAATTAAAGGATTTATATTAAATTAAGTATTTAGGGGTTTTTGAGGTCGCTGATTACGAATCTGAAGTCAGATTTTGAAAATTCAAAATGGCGGATCCAATATGGCGGACAAATTTTTTGAAAATTAATGATTTTTTAGAAATTTTTTTTAAAAATTGTTGGATTTTTATGGAATTTGTTACTTGGGGATTTTAGGGGCCGCTCATTACGAATCTGAAGTGAGCTTTTCAAAATTTAAAATGGCGGATCCAGTATGGAGGACGAATTTTTAAAAAATTGTTGGATTTTTATGAAATTTTATATCAAGGATTTTTTGTGGTCGCTGATTGAGAATTTGAAGTCAGATTTTTATAATTCAACATGGCGGTCGCGTATTAATATACGTTTATTTCAAACTTGGAGAACGAATTTTTAATTCTTCCTCCACATTCGATCCGCCATTTTGAATTTTGAAAAACTGACTTCAGATTCTTAATCAGCGACTCCAAAAACCTCCAAGTAACAATTTTCAAGCCGATCCGAATGATTTTTATTTTTTCGTCCGACATATTAGATCCGACATTTTGAATTTTGAAAAGCTAACTTTAGATTCGTAATGAGCGGACCCTAAAATCCCCAAGTAACAAATTCCATAAAAATCCAACAATTTTTAAAGAAATTTCTAAAAAATTATTAATTTTCAAAAAAAAAAAAATTAATTAAAAAAAAAAAAAATAATAAAATAAAAATAATAATAAAAATAAAATAAAAATTAATTAATTTTTTTACGTCCACCATATTGGATCCACCATTTTGAATTTTCAAAATCTGACTTCAGATTCGTAATCAGCGGCCTAAAATACATGGGGGTAGGGTAATTTGATCTCCCAATCCGGGCACTTTTTTTTATTTTGTTTGTCTGTGATATTATTTAACCTTTTGTGAGCACTATGTGAAAAAAACGCTATAATGATTTTTTCCGCTTTGTAACATACTGATTTTTTCCTACTGGAAAAACGTAGGTAGATTAGGTCGTACATAAAAACTCACGTGAGAACGCTGGCAAGATTTCAAGCATATAGGATCCTGTGAGAGATCTTACGTACGAACTCATGTGAGTGCACTAATAAATACAATTTCTATTGCTATTTTAGTATTGTATATTGTAGAGAAATTGAATAAAAAAAACGTTTGATCAAAAAAAAATTATTTTTTTCGCCATTGACATGAAAAAGTGTCTTTTTTGTGCCTGTTTTGGGCAGATAAAGTAGTACTTTTTAAGGCAGTTTGGGCCAACTGCCTAAAAAAAGTATTTTTTTTGTCAATTATGATTCCCTACTTTATCATCACAAGTATTTCAAAAAAAGAAAAGTCAGTCAAAAGTGATTAATATATTTGTGATCGCGCTCCGCCCACTAAGTGCTACGTCGTTACAGTGGGACGAAAAACACGGCCGTGGACAAATTAACATAGAGCATACTTTCAACCGATTTTGACATTCTTGGTCTTGTTTGCCTTTTGACCTAATGCAATATACTGACTTTTCTTTTTTTGAAATACTCGTGATAAAATAGGGAATCATAATTTACAAAGAAAATACGAAATTAAGCGCAGAAGTTTATTTTTATTTTCATTTGTTTATAATAATTGTTGCTATTTTAAACAAATTATGGACAAAAATCAACAAATTTTGTTTGTTTGAAAGCATGATTATTGTATATTACACATACTAAATTTTAGCAAAATCCATCAAATAGAACCGTAGAAAAGCTTTTTTTACTAATTGGATGCTTAAAAATTGTTTAAACAATAACTCTTAAAAAAATTCTAATTTTGCAAAACATCTGTAGGATCTTATTTTGATTCGAAAATACTATAAAATTATTGATATGACATAAAAATCTTGCCATCGAAAAATTAGTGGCTCATTTCAGATATTTTTAGCCATTTATAAAATCTGTAAATGTTAAAGGCTTTTATGATTATTAAATAATATAAAATATATTATTATAATTGTAGCGATTTACTTGTATAATCTCTATGAGTAATGTCTTGTAGTAGAATGTGTCTGTGTGGAATGTGTGTGAATAAGAAATTTCGAGAAGTAGGAAATTGGGTGTCATGCGTCGCATTGTGCGAGTAAATCAGTGTGGTCAAAGACCTCGAGCACATCGTGCGTGCGATAGGTGATCTAATCGCCGACTGCGAATTTTCAATAAGTATTAAATGTAATATTGTTCGGCACAAGTTTTAATTATACTGTTTTTCTTTTTAATAACATAAAGATTTGTTACATATTTTAATTATTTATTCAAATAGTAATTTTTAGATGTGCTGCACAACCGAGGTCAAATTTTATTTTGTCCGAAAACACTACCTTTTGAAATTCTTTCGTAATTCTTCTGTTTTAAAGACATTTTTAGTTTTTTAAGCAAAAGTTAGGTGTTTACTCTAGCTTTAAAATGGAAGCTCAACAATCAAAATTAAATGATCCAATTAAAAGTTATGGATAAAAAACTACACCTGCTGTACAACCGGGGACACTCCTCTAACTAAATAATTTATATTTTAATTTTTGATTATTCGATGATAATCGTCAATAATCAACAAATTTTATAAGACGGTTGCATTGTATAATGGTAAATAATAATTTATAAGACCTATTCACGGCTATTTTGATGTTCAAATACTTCAAATACTTTACTCAGTATTAATCCCTCTTCTAGGTGAACTAAAAAAAATTTCAAACAAATTTTTTTTTACAATTTTGGGAACCAGTTAAAATCATTATTTTTTTTGAAAAAAATTAAGTTTTTGATTTTATCTCTCAAAATATTCGAATTGCACCATTTTTTTTAGAATTTTTTAATTCACCTAGAAACTACATATGTAAACTTTAAATTTTTTTGGATTTCATGTTTCAGACAAAAATTGCGCTCTCTATCGTGCCCACCGTTTTTTAAGGGGAGGTTCCACTGGTTTTTTTTTAAAAAATCGAAAATTTTTTTTTTCATTTTTGGTTAGTATACATACCTAAGAATACGGTAAAAATAGTCTAATGCACAAAACTCGCTCTTAAGAGTACTTATGATAGCGAAAACGCTACCCCCTTCATGCGAAGCGAGGTACAGTAGAATAAAAGTGAAATTTTTGTTTTGAAATTCTATCGAAGCGGCAAATGTTAACCGATTTTAATGCATCTTTTTGCAAAACTATCATGAAGAATTTCTTTTTAAAATAAGCTGCAACGACTATGAAATTACAAAATGGCGGATCCAATATGACGTTAAAATGTTTTTAAAAAAGTTTAAAGTGACCAATTACGGTGGAAAATTTTTATTTGGGGGTTTTTAGGGTCGTTAAATAAGAATTTGACATCAGATTTTCAAAATTCAAAATGGCAGTTCCAGTATGGCGGATAAATTAAAACAATTAAAAAATGGGCAAACTGGTTTGACACTTGTTACTCGGGGGTTTTTGGGGTCGCTGATTACGAATCTGAAGACCGATTTAAATAATTCAAAATGGCAAATCCAATATAGCGGACAAATGTTTTTAAAAATTGTCGAATTTATCTGAATCATGGTATCTAGGGGTTTCTGGGGTCGCTGATTACGAATCTGAAGCCATTTTTCAAGAATTCTTTCACCATAGTCGATCCTCCAATTTTATTTTCATAAATATTGATAATATGACTTCAAATTCCTAATCAGTGACCATAAAAACTCCTAAATACCATGTTTCAGATAAATTGGACAATTTTTAAAAAGTAACATTAAATTCGTGATCAGCGACCCCAAAAACCCACAAGTGATGAGTTTAAAGTAAATCCGATAAATTTTTGTAAAACTCGTCCGCCATATTGGATCCGCCATTTTGAATTTTTAAAAAGTAACATCAAATTCGTGATCAGCGACCCCGAAATCCCCCGAGTAACAAAATTCAAGTGAATTCATTGAGTTTTTGTCAACTTGAAAAATATTATCCAAAATTTTTATATAAAAACTTTAAACGCGTTTTTCTCGAAACCACATATTTTCAACTGGTTCACACTCCCATTTTAACAATACTTAACCAATTAACTTGATTTTTGGACAGCATGTTCCTTGAATGTGTAGTTTTCGTGTGGACTAGGATTTTGAAAATTCATTAATATTTAAAAAAGTTATAAACAATTTAAGTTGCAAAATTATGATAAAAAAATTCAAAAGTCTGTCCTTCGGTTATTTTTTAATAAGAAAATCTTATTCTAGTCGACACGATAGCCAAAATGGTACAGATTAAGAAACTATTTACTTTTTTCATTTTAGATTAACCGTTCCAGAGAAAAAGTGTGAACCACTTTTAGAGAGGACCACTTTTGGCAGCCATTTTCTAAGACGCCATTTTGAAAAAAAAATAATAATAATTTTCGATTATCTTAAGACATGTATTTTGAGATAAAAAAATTTTAAGTAACAAATATTTTTTTTACTATAAAAAAAAATCTTTGAAAAAACCATCAAAACCAGTGGAACCTCCCCTTAAGTCAAGAATTGCATCGCCGTCAATAATTTTTTAATACTTTTTGTCAAACATTTGTTCACAAATACTTCAAATATACATATACAAAAACATCCCAAAAAGTCCGGAGGTCTAAATTATTTTTTTCCTTTTCAAAAAAATTCTTAAAAAAGCGCTATTTTTAGGCCTTCTAAACAAGAATCCCCCTTAAAGATTCCTAAACAGCGTGTGTTTTTTTTATCAGAATTGGCCTTTTGGTCGCCGGCGGTTCAATTTTGAAAAACTCACACTGGATTAGAAATCAGCCACCCCAGTAAGTTCATTTTTTGAACTAGCACAGTGTAAAAAATTTAAAAAATTTGAACACTTTTTTAAAGCTCGTAATTTTTAGCTGGCAGATAAAAAAAATTTGCAGTTATGCAGATATTTTATTACTAATATAATTTGAAAATATTTTACATAAAAATATTAATAACACGGTGCTACAAAAAAAATTTTTTTTAATATACTTCTTATGAAACCTATTGGAGGTTGTAGATCACAAAAAACTAAGAAGAATGGTGTATATAAAATTCTCCAAACACCCCTAAATTTTCATTTTAGAGCTAGCAAACCATTTTTACATATGTTTATGCATAAAAACCTTTATAACTTTCTTATTTCTGCACAGATTTCAAAATTTTTTTTTCATTTTGAAGCTGAGAAACAGAGCTTTTTAGCCCATATTCGATATTTTTGTTTAAATTAATATTTATAAGAGAAAAATTACAAAAATGTTCAGAAGTTGTCATTTATCTCGCAATTTTTCAACTTTAACTGATGTTTTCATCATTAATTTTAATTTAAACATTTTTTCTCTTCTAGCGCTATTAAAGCGTATTAAATTCTACATTCAATGAGCCCTATTTGAATAAATTTTGTAAAAAATTAACTGAATTATTGTAGTTTTTCTCTTTACAGATCTAGTAGCTGATTCAAGAACATTACAGTTTATTCTTTTCTTTTTCATTCTTAATTGTTTATGTATAGTATTTGTCAAGTTCTGACAGTTTTTATTCCATGTTGGTCATGCTAACAATGAGTTTTTTTAACAAATATTAATTTTATAAATGAACTATAAACAAACACGATTGAATAAAAATACTCCAAGTTATGAAGGTTTTACTAATTTTTGTCGTTTTTTGCATTTTCAGAAATAAAATAAATTCTACTTCTTGTATCAGATCTTGAACAAGAAAATATATTTAATATTTGTATACAAGAAAAAGTACATGTTCTTGTACATATTCTTATGCAGGTTCTTGTACATGTACTTACACATGAAATCGTTCATGTCCTTGTACAATTTCATATGGAAAAAACTTTTTTTTCAACAAAATTTTAGATTTTATTAGTTTAGAACCATTAAAACTCTTTAATTATGTATTTTAAGAATTATTGCGCAGCTGTAAAGTTGTAAGAAAACTACTGCGCAGTCTTTAAAGTTTTTCATTTTTACTAAACGAAGACATAAATACCCAGTAAAAAAAAAAAAATTGGGAGTAAGCGAAAAGAATTGGTGGTAACTTAAGCTGAATTCGGTTTGGTGAAAAAACCGAATTGGAACGTTAAGGTGAATTATTTTTTTCTTACTGTGAATTCTTTTCTCTTGAACATTTGAATTGACGTTTGTTTATTCAAGTTTGCATTATAAATGAATAAAATAAATGTTTCGAAGTCTAAATTCTGGTTTCACGAAAATGTATATTTTCTTGTACAAGATTTTGTACAAGGGATTTTCAATAGGGTATAAAATAACAATTTAGAAATATTTCTATTAAAACAATATGAGAAATCTCGAATTCCAATTTACTCTTTATATTATAGTAAAGAGAAAAACTACAATACTTCAGTTAATTTTTTACAAAATCTATTCAAATAGGGCTCATTGAATGTAGAATTTAATACGCTTTAATAGCGCTAGAAGAGAAAAAATGTTTAAATTAAAATTAATGATGAAAACATCAGTTAAAGTTGAAAAATTGCGAGATAAATGACAACTTCTGAACATTTTTGTAATTTTTCTCTTATAAATATTAATTTAAACAAAAATATCGAATATGGGCTAAAAAGCTCTGTTTCTCAGCTTCAAAATGAAAAAAAAATTTTGAAATCTGTGCAGAAATAAGAAAGTTATAAAGGTTTTTATGCATAAACATACGTAAAAATGGTTTGCTGGCTCTAAAATGAAAATTTAGGGGTGTTTGGAGAATTTTATATACACCATTCTTCTTAGTTTTTTGTGATCTACAACCTCCAATAGGTTTCATAAGAAGTATATTAAAAAAATTTTTTTTGTAGCACCATGTAATTCAAGGTCTTGAAGTTTACAAAACAATTTTACACATTAAAAGATTTTTAGAAACATCATTTTCGTATTTTTAAAGTACATAAAACTCTTTGAAATATGTCTAAATGTCAATATTTAAAAACAAATACTTACAATTAATGTGTCTATCTACACTCTTTGATGGATACACGTATTTAGTTGATTCTGGTTTCTTTCGAGCTGAAAAAATTCAAACAATATTTATTTATTCATATATGAAGTTAGTGACCGTTATAGTTTATTAATAAGATTTATAACAGGCTTATCGGTCAAAAATATTTTATTAATTTATTATGAAAATAAAATCAATGTGTCGACGTTTCGGTTGGTACCGACTACCGAATATTTATATTAATAAAATAAGACGTGTGTATGCATTAATGTCAAATAAACAAGGAACATTACAGCAATAACGTGTTACAATTCGGTAACAATTTTGCTAACTTCACGCTACAAAACAATGACTTAGAATTTTATGTTACAGATTTTTGTTATTATTTTCATTTATGATCATATAGAAAACAATGACTTAGAATTTTATGTTACAGATTTTTGTTGTTATTTTCATTTATGATCATTGATCGAAATTCCGATTACCTAACCTAATATGCACAGAGGGCCAGGAGCGCCGATTATTGCAAAGACACGTCAAAACCGCACTATTCGGAAAGCAAAAGTTAAAAAAAGTTTCGCTTTTAGATACCTCAAAGTATGTGAAAATTAAACTTTAGATTATTTAGAATTATCCGTTTGATACAGAACTTGTTAAAACGTTAATTTTCAAAGTTTAAAATTTGTGACTTTTTATTGTGACAAAAATTTAAAGAAACGTAAGGAAATTCATAAAAATTAAAGATTTTTTATCGACAAGTCTTATAATGTATCTAAAAGAAAGTAATTATGATAGAAACAGGTTTGAAAAATTAATAATTTTAAAAATACTACGCCCTGAGAAATGTTTTATGTGAAAAAAAAATAAAATAAACAGTGCGTTCAAAAAAATTTTCTCCAATTAATAAACATTCTATATGTGTATTATATTCATTAATTCACAAGTTTAACTCTTTTAACATATTCATACTTACAGGGTGGCCACTATTTTTAGAATTTTTCCCTCCCGGTTTTAAAATACATTTTTTCTGTTCACAAATCTATTATATTTATGTAATATGCAATTGTAAAAAATAATGAATACCAAAAGCATTCAATGAAAATTTATAAAATTTAAGTTTTATGAAGTACATTGAAATAAAATATAACAAATTTTATTAAGTATAGTAGACATTTTAGTAAACATTTTTCAATTTAGGGAAAACGTGTAAAACTGGGAAATATTGATACAAAAAATAATATACTTCTGAAAATATTTTTCAGTCTTTAAGAAATGTATTTCAAATTTTAGTAAATATTTACAAACTTCAACATAATTTATAGTAATCATACAAAATCTTTACTGAAATTTAATATATTTTATATAATTTTTTTCCAGTTTGCAGGATTTTCCCTTATTTGAAAAGTATTTACGAAATTTTGTTATATATTTTCTTTCAGTGTAGAATTAAAAAATTTTGTATTGTGAGAAATAAAAATAGCTAATTTTTGTTGATGGTAAATGAGCAATTCCACGTGAGATTGAGGGATCTATCCTCCGATTCCTTGTATACTACGTTTTTGGGTAGAGGTTATGGATCTAATTGAGTAAATTAAATTTTGAAAAAAATATTTATTATTTTTCGAGATATTTGTATTAAAAAATTAGTGCAATTTTTTTTCAATTACTCATAACTTTTTCACTTTTAGTCCTAGAAAAAAGTGTCCTAAACGTTTTTTGCTCAGAAAATATTGAAGTTTAAGAAAAAAAATTAATTTTGAAAAATTAAAATTTTTTAATTTATTTATTTATTTAAAAAATAAAGTTTGTTTTTAATTTTTAAACTTATTATCGAGCTTCGTTTACTTAGAGGGGGTTTCCTACCTTCTCGGAACGGTATTTTTCAGTCTTTCTCTAAATAACATTTTATAATTAATTTTCGATTTTTAGAAATACTTAATATTCTTTTTTTGACACAGAATTAGATTAGACGTAGTATAGAAGGAATCTGAGGATAGACCCTTCAATCTCACGTCGAATTGCTGATATATTTTACATAATTAACGCGAAATTTTTTTCAGTCCCGGCTTTCTCTTGGTTCTCCCGGTTGGCTGAACACCCTGTCTTATAATTTAACAACGAAACATATCGAAAAATCTTACATTTATACAGATTCGAACCCTGCCTAACTTATATGTAAACGCAACCTAACATCGCACGCTTTTACATTAAGCCTCTCGGCCACGCAATCGCTATAGGAAAAATTTTTGTTTACCCGCACATATCCTTCTTTAATAATGTCAATTATAAATTGTACTTATTTATTAGATAAGTTACTGAATTAAAATATAAACATTTTTAATAATATTAATGAAATAATATTAATAGATAATAAATAATAAATTAATAATATTAATAAAAAATTTAATTAATTAAATTAAAATTACTTATTTTGTTACTTATTCTGACTTTATATAAAATAAATAAGAATTATGTAAATTAATTTTATAATAACTTTATATAAAGCTAGAATTGCACATTGTAATATATAAAACTTTGAAGTACTAACAAATAATAATTATAATTACTATATAATCTTAATAAGTTTATTTCTTTGTATTTTTTAATTTATTTTATTATTATAGGCATAATAATTATTATAATATTTATTATTATAACGAACGCTGCGCATGACCGTAGTGACGTCGTCACCCACACACACAGATGTGTAGTAGTAGTGGTACGGATTACTACTTTTTCTAGTAAAAAGTTTGATCAGCAATAGTAAAAGTTCTTTCTTGTAAAAGCAATTTTTATAATTCCCAGTATTACTTATTAGAATTTCAATGAGTAATATTTAAAAAGTGTCGAATGTAAAAAGTAATACAAAATTTAATAAAATTTACAATGGCTTTATAAAATTTAAAAATCCTAAAGTAATTTCTATTATATCTGTAGCAATTTTTAAAAGTGACTACTGTAATAATTACTATTAGTAATTATTACTACCAAAAATAGTAATATTTACTTCATGCGAACTACACTTTACAATTAATAGTAATTTCTACTAGAAAAGTATAATTATTACTATTCCATTGGAATTTTTACTAGAATCTCAGCACCATTTTTCTCCGTGAGTAGACAAATTTAGCTGACTTTTTTCATTTTTGACCTTTTTTTCAACTTAAATTGTTTAAAAAAATTGTTAAATATTAATGAAAAATTATGATTCTGATTCCGGCGATAGCGGTAGATGTGTAGAATAAGCCATAAAAATTTGAGCTTAATCGGTGCAATAGTTTTCCTTTTATGATGTCCGCCAGGTCAAAAAACGTTGTTTTGAGAAAAAGCGAATTTACGAAAACGTCCTTTTTCAAGAAAATACCCCCTTACACGACAGGATACATTATATAATGTATATATGCTTTTATATACATATTTATATACATATATGTGTAATTTGATATATGTATATTTATATTTATATGAGTGTATGTTTATAAAAGCATATACATTGTACTCGCGAAGAGTACGCTCCGTGAGCGTGTGACTTTTACATTATACCCCATTTTTCCATATGTTACAGAAGTTTCCAACCAAAATAATAGTTTCCATAGCATTTCTACATATATCTACTACAAGAATATGCAGTTTTTAGAAAATCGATTTTCTTGAAAAAAGATGTGGTACACAGTTTTCCTAAAAGTATCAAATTGAGACCAAAAATTGCATCAAATCTTTGCAACGTTTTGATGCATATAAGTTATATCAAAAAGAGATCGTTTTGTGTATCATTTTTAGAAATGATACACGAAACGGTCTCATTTTTTGATGCAAAAAATTTAATCAATTTATATCAATCATGGCCGAATTGAATCGACTCAAAATTAAACGAATTTTTTTCAGATATTTTGGTAATAGTACAATTGCGGAGACCATTTCACTATTTAATTTGAAAATGAAAATAACAGAAAATCAAAGACAATGTGCAATTCGATAATTAAAAAGTGACAGCTTATAAACATAACCTAAAATGCATGAGAAAAAATTTGTCGATAAAATCAATATAGCCGAGCTTTTTAGAAGGTAGATGGCAGCACTCATCTATTTTCTTTCTTTAAATTTTTTCTGAATCGTTTTTATAAAAAGCAAAACTGCCATCTAACTTATAAAAAGCTCGGCTATATTGATTTTATCGACAAATTTTTTCTCATGCATTTTAGGTTATGTTTATTAGCTGTCACTTTTTAATTACCGAATTGCACATTTTCTTTGATTTTCTGTTATTTTCATTTTCAAATTAAATAGTGAAATGGTCTCCGCAATTGTACTATTACCAAAATATCTGAAAAAAATTCGTTTAATTTTGAGTCGATTTATTTCGGCCATGATTGATATAAATTGATTAAATTTTTTGCATCAAAAAATGAGACCGTTTCGTGTATCATTTCTAAAAATGATACACAAAACGATCTCTTTTTGATATAACTTATGTACATCAAAACATTGCAATAGAAAAAGATACAACCAAGTTTACTGTGTACTAACTCCTTAACAGAATTGTCGTTCGACAATGTCCTTTCACCGACACGTCAATTAACCGCCAAGTCAAGTAACAGAATTGTCACATAAGAGGGGATCCTACTTTACAAGGTCAAAAAAAATATGTATGAATAATATGTACCTGAAGTTTTAAGGGGGGAAACTTATGTAAATGCACGTTTTTCAGAAATTTAAAAAAAACTGGTAAAGTTTATTTAATTACATTAAAGCATACCTTAAAGTACACAATAGGTATAAGCTTTATAAAAAAAAAATTTTTTATTAAAAAACATTACAAAATGGTGGCGTTACAGCTGTTTGAAGTTACATCTTTGATTTTGCGCCGTGCAGCTTACAGGTCCACAAATCTCAACTTAAATTAAAAATAAAAATTTTTACCGTTAAAATACGCAAATACGCTTTACATGACGAAGAGAAAAATTTTTGAAAAAAAAACTTTTTTTATAAACAATGTTCAAAAACAATTGTTAAAAAATTATTTAAAAAAAAGCAGCTCGTCATGTAATAGCATAAAGAAGATTTGTGGTAAGTTTGATTAAAATCGGTTAAAAATTGTCTGAGTTACACTGCACATTGCACGGCGCGCGAAAAACCACGTTTCGAGAAAAACGCGTATAAAGTTTTCGATACATAAAAGTAGTGTTATAACTATTGCCTTGAAGACGTTATGTATTCGAAAATAACTATTGTACTAAAACAAAGATTTACTATCACTTGCTTATGGTGCATGCTAATGACAATTAATAAAATTATATTGACAAGAAACCAATAGAATACACAGTGGGCCAGGAACGCCGATTTTTGGCCAAAAGTCGATTTTGGAATATTCAAATAAGAAGTAGTACATTGTAATCAGTGACACTGAAACTAACATTTACCAAATTGATTTGATAACACTGGGTAACAAAAAAAATGGTCATGTTGTGTTTATTTCAAAATTCCTGTGCTTGTTGAAAATCTAGGTGTCAAGAAAAAAGAAAATACAAATAATTTTTTTTTTGATTTGTTCAGTTCCCTGAAAAAGAGGGTTAGTGTATCAAAAAATTGCTTTTTTGGCACTTTTTGAAATACTATGAAAGGAAAACGTAAGGACATAGAAAGTTTAAATAGGGCGCAAAAGAAAGCTTAAACCTTCAACTTTAAGACCCAAAACTGAAATATTATGCAATAATTGCGGGGAACCTGTATTTAACGCATAACCCATAATGTTTCATGTGTAACGAGATTTAAGAGGATTTAAACGGTTTTTAAAAAATTAGTCCCCATATTGGATCCAACATTTAAAATTTCGAAAAAATGGCTTAAAATTCGTAATCGATGACCCCTAGATCCACCGACTGATACGGCTTAAGCATATTTTAACGATTTTTAAAGAATCGTCTGCCGTACCGCATACGCCATTTTGAATTTTTAAAATTTAACCTTAAATTTGTAATCAGCAATCCAGAAAATCTCTAAGTGAGTAGTTTCAAGCAATTCCGATTTTGGAGAATCGCTACATGTCAAACATACATTCCCAATGATTTAAACTGCAAATTCAATGAAACGTTATGAATTATGCGTTAAATACAGGTTCCCCGGAATTATTGCATGATATTTCAGTTTTGGGTCTTAAAGTTGAAGGTTTAAGCTATCTTTTGAGCCCTATTAAAGCTTTCCAAGCCCTCACGTTTTCCTTTCATAGTACTTCAAAAAGTGCCAAAAAAGACATTTTTTACACTTTAACCCCCATTTTTAGGGAACTGAACAAATTAAAATTTTTTTTTTTATATATTTTCTTTATCCTTGACACCCAAATATTCAATAAACACAGGAATTTTGAAATAAACACAACATGACAATTTTTTTGTTACCCAATGTAATAAATTCATTCTGTTACATTTGGCAGCTATATAGATTCAAAAAAAATAAATTTTTTTAATTGCACTTATTTGTTTGAAAAAATGTGCCGAGTCATAAAAGTTACTGTTTTTACTTGTTATTTAGAACATAAACAACAGAAAAATTTTGAATATCCTGTATAATTAAATATTTTTTAATAATGAATTCGTGATTAGATCGAAAAATTAAGCTTTTTTATATTAAGTACACGCTTGTGAATAAAACTTCCCCGAACTTCTGCGCTCTGTTTCATAATATGAGGTGTTAAATTCTGCTCTAGAGTGCGGACTATAAGATAACATTTTAATATACGCTATATTGGATTTGCCATTTTGTATTTTTAAAAACCAACAGCATATTCGTTAACAGCGACTTCGAAAACCCCCAAGTGACGATTTTCATGCGAATCTGATCGTTTTTTAAAAAATAGTGTTTGCCATATTGGATTTACCATTTTGAATTTTGAAAATGTGATACCGGATTCGTAATCAGCGACCTAGAGACCCCCGAGTAATGATTTTCAGGCGAATTTTAAAACTTTTTCGACCTTTGGTGAAAAATCGGAGTTCCTGGCCCACTGTGGAATAGTGGAATCTCTTGCTCATAGTTAACTGCATTTGGTAGCATCTGAAGTGCTAAATTTATGTTTACTATAGACATTCATACATCTAATTATAGGACAATTTAAAGTATTTTTTAAGATACGAGACTAAACGATTCGAGGAGTCTGGCAGGTGTTTAAGCGCCTGGCTAAACCCGGCGGATTACTAATTACAGAAATTTTGAGTCGCGTAAAATTTATTCTTACTGAACCACAAATTTTGAAGCGCGTTTTCTCTAATTTCTCTTTTTACGAATTTCACAAACTGGTGGGCAGGAATAACAGAAAACGCCTTGACCGATTTTAATGAATAATGGCTTGTCTTACTCAGTATTAATCCCTCTTGTAGGTGAACTAAAAAAATTTCAAAAATTTTTTTTTTACAATTTTGGGAACCAGTTAAAGTCATTATTTTTTTCAAAAAAAAGATTTTTTTGATTTTATTTCTCAAAATATTCGAATTTCACATTTTCTTTGGAATTTTTTTAGTTCACCTAGAAGCTACATATTAGGGTGGCCCTTATTTTTCGAATTTTGAAATTTCTTATGTCGCCGTCCGGAATCTACTTTAAAATGTTAAAAAAATGACATGTGCACAAGGACAGCTCGATTAATTAATATTAGCCCGTGCCACCGAGGGTCTAAAGTTTAAGATTCCGGTTAGATCGTTTAATATAAAACAAAAATTCAAATTTTTTTTGAATCTGTGATAGATTTAGCTTTAGAGTACGCAGGATATTTTAAAAATATTAATTTTTGTGGATTTGACAGCTATTTGAAGGAAAAAGTTGATTTTTAGGGCAAAATTTTTTCAAAAAATCTATTGCCAAAATAAAACAAAAAAAACCAATAAAAAATCCGCTACGTACTCTAAAGCATTAGTAAATAACGATAAAAAAAACTTTTGCCGAAGTCAATCCGATCGAAACTGTTCGAGCTAGACTGCCCACCGTTTTGAAAAATGTCATTTCGAGAAAAACGCGTTTAAAGTTTTGTCATATGAAAACTTATAAAAACAATGAAATTGACGTTAATCAGCGATGCCTGCACCACATAATTGGCCATCTACATTAATATTGGCTTCATCTTCAGTCTTTCGAGCGGCTGTGAGTGTAAAAGAACGCAATTGTTACCACAGTAAAAGAGAAAATAGCCGATAGCATAGCGCTATCAAGCACTCGAAGCGCTCTTGAACACCTTCTGCAGATTTCGATTTTTTTCACATAAAATTACTTCGAAATCGCTTTTGCTGATATAATTTCTATTCTTCATATCATAAAGTATCGTTTAAGAAAACGAAAAAAAATTGATTTTTTTTTCCGGGCCAAAAGTGTCACACAAGTTTAGTGCACTTTTTTACAAGTTGTATGTTATTACTTTTATTTATTAATTTGTTTCTTTTACAATATGTACACTTATGGTTTAGGATATGCTAAACATGAATCCGATGTCATAAATAATTTTTGACATTATCCAGCTGTCAAACTTTTATCAACGTGAGTTTATAAGCGTTATTTTACACTTATTTACGCACATACGGTTGTTTTTAGAAACATTAAGTCTAAATGAAGTGTAATTTTGACAGTTGACAGCTGTCAAATAAACTGTCAACGTTTTGAAAACAAAAGTTTTGAAAGCTTTAACATTAATTTACTCAAAAATATTTAATTTTTAGAACATTAAAAAAATTTTTTTTGTTTTTAATTTTTAAAATTTTTTATTTTTAAGGCCACTTGAAATAAATGTTTTAAAAATTAATTATTTTTGAGAAAATTAATCAAAAGCCTCGTTTTTAAAAATTTGTGAACTCTCAAAATTAAATGTTTTTTTTTATTTTTATTTAGTTTTAATGTTCCGGAAAGTAATTATTTTTGAGTAAATATATTAAAAACATCCATAAATTTTCGTTTTTAATAATTTGACAACTGATTATTATTACAACATCCATATGTTAAAGAAAAAACGAAAGACGATAATTTTGATTCGCCTGTTTATAATAATTTTTATTAATATTTATTAGAGTATGTTAGAAATATTAATTTTTTGAACAAATAATATGATTCCCTCCTTTTTAATTGTTTTTTTATAATTTAAATGTAAACAAATTTTTTTGTTTTAAAAATATTTTCATTTTAATACGTAAAAAGATTTAGACCGATATTTTAAAAAATAAAAAAATATTACAAAAAACAAAAAAGTTTATTTTTTGCCTTTTCATGAGAATCCTCCCTTAAATGACGATTCGGTTAAATGACAGTTCTGTTATTTTTGACAATTCGGTTAATTGCATTTTGGTTAAATGACTGTTTGGTTAATTGACTTGTGGTGCATATTCATGCATCCAGAATTATTGTGTTTGTGATTTATTTGCATAGAATCACAAGGTAAACAATAAAAGCAAAAGAGATCAAGAAAAAATACTTACCACTTAAAGATTTAATCAAGTCCTTAATTTTTCTTGGTTCAAGTTTTTTTCGATCTGAAAAAATTGAAATATTTATTATTTCAGTAGCTTAAAGTAATTACAAGGAAAAACTTTTTTCGCACAAGGCACTATTTCGACCAGCGGTATTTAAAAATTATAGTGTACTTTAAAAATTCAACTCACCAGTCGACGGTGCGTTCTCCATTCTCGATTCATCACTGCTAATTAGCATGTCCTTTAGCTTCAGTGGCATAAGTTTTGTTCGCTCTAAAAATTCAGCATAAGTATATACTTTAGAAATTAGTAATTTATCAAAAAGTATCATATTTTATTTATTTTATCTCTATATAGAGAAAAATTTATCAGCATTGATTAGAATAGTCTGCATTAAAGCTCCGATTTGTGACACCTTTTGCGTGAACATAAAAAGTAAATCGATCGAAAATCGATTTTTTTTTACCAACATAATATGCTGTAGAATTTTTAGAAAGATTTAATGATAACTTTTCAAAAAAAAAAATTTTAAATCTACTAGGAAAGAAAATAAATATCAAATTTTACAAAAATACATTGTGTCTACTAAAAACCTAAGTAATTTGAAATTCCAGGACTTTTTATAGCGTATTTTTTTACCTTTTTATTTTACTTAACATGTATACTTTAAAACAAAATTAAAATCAAAAGAAGTAAAATTGTGATACTTTTTAAGGAATAATAAAATAAATTTAACTCAGTGTATTCGATCGGCGAGCTATTTGAACAAAATTATTGAAAACTTAAAAATTTCAAGGACAAAATTAAAATTCCAGGACTTCCAACACCAGCAGACACCCTGAAATATTTTCAAATTTTGTTAAAGTATTTTAAAGTCGTGGAAAATATGATAAAAAGCGAAATTTTCATGTAAGAATACTGATCTTTAATAACCTTTTATGACAATAGTTATATTAAAATTTGGTAAAACATATAATTATAATTCATTAGTAAATGATACTAAAATTTATTAAATCCTATACTAATTTTTTTTTTTATTTAAAATAAACATTTATTTTCAAAAAAATGTGAAAAAAAATATCAAATTAAAAAAGGTAGAATAGGAGGAAGAGAAAAAAATTAGATAGAACAGAGAAACGAATAAAAAACTTATGGGAAAAGTCCACTTTTTTCAAAAAAACAAAAACAACGCTATGGTAATCAATTCCAATCAGGTTCGCTATATATTTAAAAATCGTGTACCCCCCCCCTCCTAGTAGTCACACATATTTATCTGGAGGGCTGAAATTCAGTACAAATGTATTTTTGCGTATTGATTACAGAAAAAATATAGCGAACCTGATTGGAATTGATAACCATAGCGTTGTTTTTGTTTTTTTCGAAAAAGAAATTTTTTTTTGAAAAAAGTGGACTTTTCCCATAAGTTTTTTATTCGTTTCTCTGTTCTATCTAATTTTTTTCTCTTCCTCCTATTCTACCTTTTTTAATTTGATATTTTTTTCACATTTTTTTAAAAATAAATGTTTATTTTAAATGAAAATAAAATCGGACAAGTGCGAGTTACACTCGTACTGAAATCGAGGGTTCCGTACACGAAGTAAACTTATTTGGTATAAAAACAAATATTTAAAAAATATAAGTTTTGTATGTCAGATAATGTAACTGATACGAAGAGGAATAATTTTCTTAAATTTTTTAAAAAAATTGTTCCTTTTTGTATCACTTATATTATTAGACATACAAAACTTATATTTTTTAAATATTTGTTTTTATACCAAATAAGTTCGCTTCGTGTACGGAACTCTCGATTTCAGTGCGAGTGTAACTCTCACTTTTCCGATTTTTTTATAATACATCAAGACAGTAGTTTTTTTTAATTGTTCAGTACTATTTCTACTGTACAACGTTGCAGATAAAGTGCAAGATGATGATGATCATGATGATCAAATTATGATTTTTATCAAACTGTTTAAGTAGTAATTTAATAAATTAAATTCCCATCAGTAAATTATTATACATTTAATACCTTACGAAGGAAAACACTTCTAAAATACATTTGCACGAAAACTAACACTCCTGATTTTTAAACTCGAAAATGAATATTTATTTTAAAAAACTAATTTGATTATATTGAATTTTTAAATAAATAATACTACACGAAAGAGAAACTTGGATAAAACTTGTTTATTTGTACGGAAAACTTAAAATGAAAAACTATGTTTTTGGTTATAATATCGTCCCGAATCTCGATTGTGTTATTGTTCGTAACACCCGTCGATTTTGCCAGTCATGTAAACAGATAACAATAAGAGTTGTTAAAAAATAAATGCAACTTTGTTAAATGAAGCGACACTCCGAAAAAATGCACCTTTTAAATCGCTAACGTTTGCTTTCTTCTAAATGCATATTTTAAATGGACCATTGATGGCATTTTCTATTTTCATAATATAATTAGATTTAAGAGAAAACAAAGACTTTTTTATAGTTACTACAGTATTGATATTGAACATTTAACTTACCCACAGTGTCCATTTTGTTAAATAATATATCTTAAATACTCTTCATTAATTTTTAGCAAAATAAGTAAACATTTGAAAAACAAATAACTGTTCAATTACTGTGTTTATGTTTAAACTGGTAAATAACGGCAAATGGGCCTCGACACAATAACATCATAATGGTATGGTCACAGTTCGGTTTCGTTGCTGTGCTTATGCTGATTCTACACTCACCTAAAGTTGCTTCTCCAATGGGCACATTCGTGCGACGTCAAGGCCAACGCAGAATAGGAATGTAACCGGAATCGTAATCGCAAACGCAACCGGAAGAATGAGTTAGAGAAGGATAGACATATTGTTTGTCCTTCTCTAACTCATTCTTCCGGTTGCGTTTGCGATTACGATTCCGGTTACGTTTTTATTCTGCTCAGGCCTTCACCCATTTGGACGGAAGCGAAGCGCCTATCTGTGACGTGTAAGAGTCGATTTTAGGTGTGACGTCAGAGGTCTGGAGGGACAACAAACAGACGACACAATGTTATTCTTATGGGGAAGAAAATTAGTTTCCACTTTCATCAATTTTATTCATACTTTAAACATGGAAAACGCTTGTTGACATATAATAAAATTAAAATGTGTGTTGATAATTAATTTTGTTATATATTTGATTCAATTGCATTTATAGATTCTCTGAATTGGTGATAAAATATAAATTTTGAGGTTAGGGGTGTTTGTTTACTAACTTGAAATCTTTTACTGCTGCGGTAATTCCCACTTAAAATATATATTTTATATCTTTTTAATAACATGTATACTGGATATTGTTTAATAATGTTGTTAAAATGTAAAATGTGATTAGTAAACAAACACCCCTATCCTCAAAATTTATATTTTATCACGAATTGAGAGAATTTATCAATGCAATTGAATCAAATATATAACAAAATTAATTATCAACACACATTTTAATTTAATTATATGTCAACAAGCGTTTTCCATGTTTAAAGTATGAATAAAATTGATGAAAGTGGAAACTAATTTTCTTCCCCATAAGAATAACATTTTGTCGTCTGTTTGTTGTCCCTCCAGGCCTCTGACGTCATATCTTGAACTCGAAATATCTGGATGAACTGACACAGCCTAATACTACGGAAACTTCTACGCGCCAGCTCGTGACGAGGCGAAACCAAAACCAAATTATGCTCGTTTCATATTTAGCATACAGAACATCGTTGTTTCAATGCTTTTGTTGTACAGAACACACAAGTTGGTTCGATAAATCCATTCATCTTTAAATTATAAGATGAAATTTGTTGTATTTAAATAATCTATATGTATAATAATTGCAATGAATTTTTTAATATTAATATAACAATAATTAATATTAAAAATATTAAAGTAAATGAATAAATATAAATTTATATAAAGGGTGTTCAAAAAGTTACAAGTTTCCATACTTTTTCAACACCGTATATATATGTATAAACATAACCTTATATAAAAATGAATCTATTGCCCGGTTCCACCAACCTACTGGTTAATGCTCTGTTAACTGCCGGTCAGTTAAATTTAACGGCGCCGTCAATTTGTGTTTAACAGGCAGTGCGTTCCACCAACGTTGTAAGGACATTGGTTAAGGCCTAAGCAGAATAGATTCTTGAACGGGAACGCAATCGTAAACGGAAACGTAAGAATGTGTAAGAGAAGGATAGCAAATATCTTTATTCTTCTCTTAAGGCCTTTCTCCAATAGGAACCTAAACTTTTGCGTTGCGTGACTGACGCGTTGATTTTAGCATTGGTTGCCAATAGCAACCGACGCAATGCATACGCAACGCAAGAGTTTAGGATCCTATTGGAGAAAGGCCTTCACCCATTCTAGGCCTTTCTCCAATAGGATCTTAAACTCTTGCGTTGCGTATGCATTGCGTCGGTTGCTATTGGCAACCAATGCTAAAATCAACGCGTCAGTCACGCAACGCAAAAGTTTAGGTTCCTATTGGAGAAAGGCCTTCTTACGTTTCCGTTCACGATTGCGTTCCCGTTCAAGAATCTATTCTGCTTAGGCCTTTAACTAACCGTATACTGCGTT
The DNA here is from genome assembly GCF_019393585.1 of Leptopilina boulardi. Classification (NCBI taxonomy): domain Eukaryota; kingdom Metazoa; phylum Arthropoda; class Insecta; order Hymenoptera; family Figitidae; genus Leptopilina; species Leptopilina boulardi. The sequence continues at coordinate 171,391 of NW_026137880.1, read as the reverse complement.
CATGCTAACTCCACTTTCACTTCAAAATTCTGTTTGTAATTGGTTAAGAGCTGAGTCTAACGGATTTATTAAATAAATATATTAATTAAATAAATATATATATAAATTAAATAAATTAAATAAATTTAAATTCAACTAATTGTTTCGAATAACTGAAAGAACCTTAATATACAGAAAGTATTTGAGAGATGAGTGGAAAATTTATACACGTCCTTTCTGTGTTTTTAAATATCAAGTTTTATAATTACTTATGATTTTCATAAGTAATTATAATTAATTTTTGAAACAATTAGTTGAATTTAAATTTATTTAATAAACATTTAAACTTACCGATTTATTTTCAACACTCATTATTTATTAAAAGTTAAAAAGAACCGACAAAACATAAACAAAACTTTGGGAGACACTCACAAGGAAGAAGCACTGTACAAACCATTTCACAAACATCGTCATTTTACACTTTCTTGTAGCAGAAAACGTTTTAAAGCAAAATTCGCTAAATTTTTCAATCAAATCATCTTTCTATCACTATTTTAAAGTGTTCTTACATATTTAAACAATTATTTAATATTATATTTCTTAAAAAAACATTTTTTGTTTAAAACAATTCAAAAATACCCGCCGTGAAAATGACTTTTCACGCATTTTCATGGTCCAGAAATAATGTTCATCTGATCGAAATTCGAGGTATAAAAGCACCTTTAGTCAAATTTACCATAAATTTTTTTGAGTGTATATAATCTTTAAAATTACCGTGTGGTGTACTTTCATGGAGCGGTCACACCTCGGTTGCAAGAGCAGTTGCCCATGGCAACCGTGTAAGAGTAAGAGAGATAGAAGATTTTCCATCTCTCTTACTCTTACACGGTTGCCATTGGCAACTGCTCCTGCAGGCGAGGTGTGACCGCTCCATTACACTACGAGATGTAAATTTACAAATTCTAAAAGTAAAATTTCCCATTCTAGATGTTATACTGTTTTATGTACATACGTCACTTTCACAGTAGGTAAGATTTTGGACCTACGTAAAAAGTAATAATGTTACAATAAAAATTTGTTACAGTGCGTTTGTTACGTTTTCGTAAATGGAAACGGACAATGAGGGAGAGAGAGAGAGAGAGAGAAGAATAAAGATATTTGCTATCCTCCTCCTACTCATTCTCACGTTACCGTTGACGATCGCGTTCCCGTTTAAGAAGCTATTCTGTACGGAAGCGCCTACGAGTCACCAGCGAACTGTCTTGTTCGCGTCACATTTTTAGCTGTGAAACCGAGGAACGCGTTCGATGGTTTCGCTGTTTCCTTGTTTTTGAGTGACGATAAAACACACTATACGGTTCGATAGTTCGATGGTTCTCTGGTTTTACTTAGTTCTATCGTTATCGAAGTCTAAATTTTGTATTAAAAAAATAAATTTAAATTTAAAAACCGAAATATAATAATATATATTTAAATTATATATTTGAGATATATCAGATATCTTATAATGTGTGCCTAAAAAATTATTTTATTTAAAAATAATAGTACAAAATATTAATAGTATAGTACAAATATAAAATGCAAACAAATCAACTTACTTCAAAATAATATTTTGTACTATTATTTTTAAATAAAATAATTTTTTAGGCACACATTATAAGATATCTGATATATCTCAAATATATAATTTAAATATATATTATTATATTTCGGTTTTTAAATTTAAATTTATTTTTTTAATACAAAATTTAGACTTCGATAACGATAGAACTAAGTAAAACCAGAGAACCATCGAACTATCGAACCGTATAGTGTGTTTTATCGTCACTCAAAAACAAGGAAACAGCGAAACCATCGATCGCGTTCCTCGGTTTCACAGCTAAAAATGTGACGCGAACAAGACAGTTCGCTGGTGACTCGTAGGCGCTTCCGTAATTCTGCTTAGGTCTTAAAAAATATTTTTTTGTAATAGGTGTAAATACACCTTAAAAGTTTGAATGCATTCTATTGGCTAAATTTCTTTAGAGCCAAAGGAAACATTAAGTTATTGTGTCATTGTGATTAGGCCTTATGTTCATGTTTTACGCACATGTGTGAAAAGCAAATCGTGCACCTATACTGTATTATTGTTTCTTTATAAATACATTTTGTCGGAGATGTGCAAGGAAAAGTAAACAGTTATTAATAAATATTAAAGTTTGAATACAGCTGTGCTTATTTGTATAGAACTGTAATTCTGGAGTGAAAATAAAAAATGTGTATTGCAACCCAACTTTTTAAAACATCAATTACCTAAATACTATTCAACTAAAAACTAATCAACTGCACTTTTACATGTTATTGTTTTCGGTGAATGTAAACATTAAACGTTTGAGATAAAAAATATATTTGAAAGTGCAGGTTAAAATGGCACGTCTGAAACAGAGAGTGGATATTTGTGCTGATTGTGGGTCTCCTGGTAAGCTTTAATAGTCCAGCTTAATTTGTAATTGATTAGTTTTACTTGTTTTAATATCATTTAGCTGCATTTAGTAAGTTAATATTATACTTTGGAAGTGAATTCTGTATTTTACGTAATTTTTCAATTATATTAAAATATTTAGTTCTTATAATAAAGGTTATGTTTAGAAGTGTCTCCTTGAGCACAGTCAAAATTTATTGAATTTTTCTTTTAAAGTATGTGAGAAAAAATTGTCAAATACACCCTCTATATAAATGACACTTTTACAAAAATTAACGTTTTTGCCATGAAATAATTAGCAGAATTTCGTCGACTTGTGTGAAAATTAGAACTATCAAAATTGTAAACACAGGAACAAAGAAATTAATCGTTTCCTATTCTTAAACTACGAATTAAACTATTTGTGATGTAACCTGAAATATGCATCTTAAAAAGGAATAAATTAGTAGCTTGAACAAACAGAATTCTGTCAATTTTTTGTTTCACTGTTTTAATTAGAGAAACGAATGAAAATGTGAAAACAAAATTCTTATGATTCGAAAAAAACTATTTTATGCAATCAAAGAACTACTTGAAATTTTATTAATTCAAAATTGTAATTCTTAATTTATAACATGGAAAATGTCATTAAAATATAATAAACATGTTACATTACCAAACGATATTGTTTAGATGAATAGTAGTTATTTATTTTATACCATAGTTAATACCTGTATGGTGTTTGTTAAAAAGGGGAAAACAAACTAATCATTTTAGCACCAAACTGCTTTATCCTTTAATAGTATGTAACTTCGTTTACCTATCAAAGTATAAAATAATGCTTTTTAGCAATGTTTAGTGAAAATTGTGTAAAGATTTAAATGTTTAGTGTGAAACTTTCCTCAACAGTTAAATGAAATGTTCGCCTAATTATAATTATAATTGGGCGAAAATTTCATTTCCATGTTCAGTAAAGTTTCGCGCTAAACATTTATTCAAGTGGGACATTTAAATCTTTACACAATTTTCACTAAACATTGCAATTAAATATTGCGAACATTTCAAATAAATCTTTAGGAAAGTTTCGGTGCTGTCGGGGTTATACTCTTACAGTAATAGTGACGTACTTTAAAAGCATAAAATTGATGACCGCCAAGTACGACATATAGTCTACCTAAAATAGCAAGAGCATAAATAAGCAGAGCCATATAAGAGCATGAAAAACTAAGGTACCCACAAAAGACATCCCAGGGATATCCAAATTTCCATCCCGTGGGTAACCCGTGCTGTATATCCCAGGGACATCTTGTACGGAATTTCCCGCAGTATCTGAGACGGAATATCTCATATAGACTATCGAAAATAAATTAAGTTTTTAGAATTTTTTAAAATTGAAATAACAAAACTCTGAAATGCACAATTATAATCATAATACTTTTTTATTAAATATATAAATATAGGTTTACATTAAGTATTTTTGGAAAGACGTTCCGGAAACGTTTACACTGTATACATCTTGTCAGCTGTGTGGAACTCTCAGGGATATCCCGTGGGATGTCACACAAACGGGAAATATACAAGCAGAAAAAAATTGAGCTTTATAAAGAAATTTTTTTTGTATTTCAGAATCAATGGATTTAAAACATATCTTTTACAAAATTTTTAAATATGAAAATTTAATTTTAAATTTATTTTTTAATTTTTTATGTTAAAATTAATCTAATTTTCAAAATTAATAATAAATTATTAGTTGAAAAAATTCGATCCTTGGAAGGAATAAAATAACATTGAAATTAATGTTATTAAATGTTGTTTATTGTCACAAAACAAAAAACGACGTTTAGATGACTTGGTTCGTCATCATCTTCATGTTAAATCTGGTGAACATTAATAATTATATTTAAAACACCATACTTTTTAAAGTAAAGATGTATAATGGTTCAATTTTATGTTGGTGATTTTGCTATTATTTATATATTATTATTTATTTATAAAAAAAGAGAATATGGTGTTTTAAATATAATTATTAATGTTCATCAGGTTTAACCTGAAGATGATGACGAACCAAGTCATCCAAACGTCGTTTTTTGTGTTGTGGCAATAAGCAACATTTAATAAAATTAATTTCAATGTTATTTTATTCCTTCCAAGGATCAAATTTTTTCAACTTTTTATAAGTAATACTTGAAAAGCAAACAAAGATCGGGGTTGTCCGCTTTACACGAATATATACCTGCATGTACGCAAAAATTATAGCAAAAACGATGTGAACATAAACTTTAAACTTGTTTTTCTCGAAACAGTTTTTTTAAAACTGGTACCCCCTGTAAAAAAAAATCTAAACGAGATTTTGAGGATTTCTTTTTTGCATGTTGTTAAAAAACATATTCTTTAGAGGACTAATTATCAAAATTTTGAAAATTAAACTTTTTTCAATTTTTTTTTTGCCAAAAGCTGTAAAAGAACTGTGATTTTTTAAATTTTGATTTTAAAAGGACACCATTTTGGTTTTTTTAAAATTTTCTTTTATTTCATGATATCAATCCACTGGGTATTTATGTATACTAAACAAAATTTTGGTTTTTTTATTTTCGACTGTCAGGAGTGGCTCTACAGGGGTACCGCAAAAACTTACAAATTTTAGACCTCTACTATAGCGCCCTCTACGAATCATAATTAACAATAAAAATACAAAGCAATTTTTGCTTTTTGTAGTTTTAATAATGTATTTTTAGGAATAAAAAAAATTTTTTAATTTATATTAAAATGGCTGTGAAAAAAATTGGAAAGAGGTGCCTATTTTTCGTCTTCGCAAACGCAAGTACGCCTTAAATATCTATCTTCTTTCACAATTTTGACTATTTTTCATCACTCATTTTTTTCGACGCTTTTTTAATGATTCTTCTCGCTTGGTTTTTAAAAAATATTAATTTATTCATATTATATTATTTAAAAACGATTTTTTGAAAGACAGTTGAATAAAACACATTCACAATTGTAACGATAAAGTTTCGTTTTTATGTATTTAATTTTTTACTCCTTTGACGAAATGTTGGTGCAATTTCTTTTAAATAGATTGTAATAAAACGATCTGATGATGGTGGCGAACTGCCAGAAGAAAAAGATATACCTATAATTTTTATAAATTTATTCAAAAAATAAAAATTCTAAATTGGTCAAAAATAAAGATTTTCTTTTTTTTGACCATCTTACCTATATGTTTTCAGGACCGAAATGATGCAAGAAAAAAAATATAACCCCATTTAATAATTTAAATTTAAGTGTGTCAAAATTGGGGTTGGTTTCTCCCCTTAAAGTTTTTGATTGGAGAAATCTAAGTTTTTATACGGAACATATACAGCAGAGACTTCACGAAAGTCGAATGAAATGAAAATTTAATTTGGATTCGGTTTAGTAATCGAAACGAAAGTTGAATGGACTTTTGATTCGGTATGGATAACGAAACAGAACTCAAATCGACTTTTGATTCGGTTTGATAAACGAAACGAAAGTCTAATGGATTTTTGATTTGGTAAACGAAAAGAAAGTTGAATGAACTTTTGATTCGGTTTGGTAAATCAAACCGAAAGTATAATGTTGACTTTTGATTCCGATAGTATCCGTCATTATGTGACTGTAAACTAGAGACTTAAAACGTAATAATTTAAGACATGACTTGATTCAGTTAGCGAACCGGAAGTAATCTGTCAAACTTTCGTTTCGTTTAAAAAACTAAATCAGAAGTACATTCTACATACGTTTCGTTCACTAAACCGAATCGAAACTAAGTTGACTTTTGATTATGATTTCGCAATCAAATTCGAACATACTTGACTTTTGATTCTGATTTCGGAATCAAACCTTAAATGAACTTGACTTTTGACTTAGGTACCAGAATTAAAACTGAATATAGCTGAATTTTGATTCTGATTTTGGAATCAAAACTAAATAGAGTCGACTTTTGATTCTGATTACGGAATCAAAACTAAATATAGTCGACTTTTGATTTTGATTTCGGAATCAAAACTGAAAAAACTTGACTTTCGATTCCGATATCCTGATCAGAATCAAAACAAAAGTGTTTTTGAATTTTTTTTTGATTCCGTGAAGGTCCCTGATATATAGTTATATAATATGTTAAGTATGATGTTTTTTAGTCCGTCTGTCAGTTCTGTGTCAGACTGTTCAGTCTTGGTGCAGAAATGCGACAGTAGTTAATTTCCCATTGGGATTCTTTGGTATACGTACTTTATGCGCTCCGCTTATAACAATATTTAACTATATTTGCAGTTCAAATTTGTTAAAACAATTATAGAAGAGCATTATTCACATGTTTAAGAATATTTTTAAGCAATAAAAAAAATTGATTTTTACGACCTCATGAACCAGACTCCCCCCTTAAGCAAATATGATAAAAAATAAAAGCTTAATTTCAGCATAATTAAGCAATTCTTTTAGCGTAATTTAACTTGTTAAAAAGGCAGAAAGTTCTTATTTCTAGTCATTATTTTTCTGTGGCATTACCAAAGCAATATTTACCGGGTTAATAAGGTAACATAAATGTCATTAAAAAAATTAATAATTTGCTTTTTTAATCTAAAAATAAGTAATTAAACAAATATTGTATTTTTTACAAAACCTGTTGCCATGTGTGAATTTCTTTGGTAATGCAGCAGAATTTTCTGTATTATAAAATATATTTTAAATTCTTTTTTTAGTGTAAACTTTTCTTTTTTATTTATTTTTTTTGTTAAAAAAAGTTCATTTTGTTGTATGTCTGTAATGGGGTTAATTTGATTTTAATCACATTGCATGTATATTGTATATTCCTTATGGAGGAAGTATTGGAATAAAAATTTTCCGAACTTGATTTTTTGGTGTCTTCCATTGGGCTCTAGGCCCAATTAGAACATTAGCTTCGAATTTCTAATTCAGGCCAATATTTTGGCCATTTAAACCACATGAGTGAACGCAGAATTTCATGAGAATTACGAATTTGATACCGAAAATTAGTGGTCTCATTAAAAAAAAACTTTATTTACTGTAGGGCCTCACATTGGGCCTGGGGCCCAATTTTTTGGGTTTAAAAATATATATTTTTTTGTTGGGAACAACTTTTGTCATGAACAATTTTTACGAAAATGCATACTTCTCAAGATATTTGTAAGTTTCTATACTTTTTAAATAAAAGCCATTCTGCGTGTTAGCGCTATGTTAACTTGCTGGAATTTATAATGATAAATTTACTGAAAGTTTTTGTTAGTATGTTTGCATAAATTTTGCAAGAAATTTTTTCTGATACATTCAAAATTAAAAAAAAATAATTTTTTTTCAAGATGTATGTATTTTATTACATCCATATCTTTTCTATAGGGAAATGTAATTAAAAAGTATTTCGCAGCTCTAGCTGCCATAGAAAACAACTGCGTATGAAAATAGATTTTGTATAAAATTACAAAGGAAAATTTTAGCAAATTTACTTTTCTAACTTTCAAAAAGCTAACAGTCTTAACTTCCGTACTTATCAACGTTAATTTCCTGTTAAATTCCTGCAAACTTCGGTGCTATACAGATAGAGGTGAGGTTGTCCTCGTTTCTTTGTTAGTGCTCTTCAAAACATAAAGATTTTATGGAAATTGAAGAAGGAAATTCAACATTATAATAAAACAAATATTTATTTTTTATATTTCAGAACCAAGCTGGGTGTCTCTAAACAGAGCAATATTGTTGTGTGACGAATGTTGTAGCATTCATCGCAGCTTAGGACGTCATATTTCCCACATTAAATTTCTTCATAAAGGACCTTGGAGTACATCAATGTTGAATGTTAGTATTTTTAATTTACATCATAATATACAATATTTTCAGTGTTATTATCTATTGAGGGTCCCGAGACGGTTACAAGCTGAGTCGACAACACTAGGTTCGAATGTTCTATCAATTTTTGTCAATTTATTAAGTTTTCATGAAAATATTTACGTTTTTTTGAGAAGTGTATTGGTGGGGCGAGGTGGCTGGTGAAGAATATTAACATATACATATTAAAATTATATTGAGATCCGATTCATTGTTTCAGAAATATTAATGTTTAAAAAATAATTGTCAAAAAATTCAATATGGCGTAACTTGTACAATTTTAATAATTTTCAAAAATCCTTCGGGACTTTAATTTTTTATATCCAATACTACAATTTTACCAAATTACAGACGAATTCAAAGATCCCTTGCAAATCGTGATATTTCTGACGGAGTCTTACCCATAGGTACATGTGCATTCCAATTAGTAGACCAAAAGTTATCAAGTTTAATAGACATGTACATTTAAATTCAATGGCAATTGTATATTAGATTTTAGTAACCGTAATCAGTATCTGTTCCATTTATTTTTCAACCTGTTAGAGAGAGAGACTTATTTTATATACAGCTTTTTTATAGATGGTGCGGACATTACATGAAAGTGGAGCGAACAATATTTGGGAACATTCTCTTCTGGATCCAAATAATTCTAAAAATAGTAGAAGAAAACCGCAACCTAAGGATCTGTTGCAGTCAGTATTTTATTAATTAATTCTACTAAAACTTTTAAAATTATAAAATTGAAATATTATTTCTTGTAGCCCTGTTAAAGAAGACTTTATTCGAGCTAAACATCAGCAACTTGTCTTTATTTTGCGCCCAAGTAAAGAAGAATTTTGTACAGAGGAAGAAATTTGCAGACAATTGCACAGTAGTGTACGAACTACTAACCTTGAAACATCTCTTCGTTTGCTAGCACAGGGTGCAAACCCTAATTACTTTTATAAGGTTTGATTTACTTTTTCATGCCTTAAGGTGTATCATTAAGGGGACCGTATGATATACAAGGTGTCCAGCGGTCAAGGAAAAGTATATAGAAACTATTAAAAAAAAGAAAATATTAGTTCATTGTAAAATGATAAATTCATGATAAAATCAGTATTTTACTTTAAGGGGGCAATCGCAGTTGTAGCGCCAAAAAATAGACCTTTTTTATGCATTTTTTTCTCGTACACCATTAAATTTTTTCAAAAGATCGATTTATTATTTAAAACTACATATATTAAACACGAATTTAAAAAAAGTTAAAAATATTAAATATTTTTAAAGTTATATCCTGTCAATGTGATGTCCTTTTAAAAAACATGATTTGAGGTGACCACGACTATGGAAATCTGGCTCATCTGAAATCAAAAATTCAAACGGATTTACAGTTATTTAAAGATTATCTAGTCCTTGACGGAGCGATTTTTCAAAAAAAATTTTTTTGACAAAATAGCGACCTGTCAAAATTTAACTTTCGATTTTCATAAAAAAAAATCGGTCGTTTTTCAGCTGTAAAAAAAAAAGTTTTGCATAAAAACTAGATTATTATGTATTGAAAAAGCATTTTAAATTTTATGACAATCGGTTCAGTAGTTTTCAAGTGAGAGTGGTCACCGACTTTAAAAATGTAGTTTTGAGAAAAACGTGTTTAAAGTTTTAAGTTACTTTTTCATGAAGATGGAATTTTTGTTTTGAAATCAGATAGAATCATCAATTCTTGGACCATATAATAATTCTTCCGCAGATGAAGCTGCTTCCAAAATCCCAATTTATATATAAAGGTATAAGGACCCACACGGATGTTGGCCTGTTCTTGACCGACCTGACGCGCCTCCCTTTCAGCCTGTATATCTCATTCAATTTTCACTGGATCATCATAAAAATTTGTAGACATATTTCTGAAAACATATACTTTAAGAAAATTCAAAAAAAATCGATTTTTTAAAAGTTACAACTGCGATTGCCCTCTTAAGTGCTGAATATATTTTTGTTTATAAAAGGAAGAGTTTATTATGTCAAATTACTTTTTCTTTATTATTTTAAAGTATTCGACAGTATTGTACTTTAAGGGGGGAACACCAGTTGTAACTCAAAAAATAATGCTTTTTTCAAGAATATTTTCCAAAAGAACAATGAATCTTTTTAAAGAATACTATTTATTAGTTAAAAGTACATGTAAAAAGCTGTAATTTAAAAGAAAAAAAAAATTTTTTTAACAAAAACTTTTGGAGATATGAGCCATTGAAGTGGCGTCTTAAGAAAAAAGGCGAATTGCGGTGACCAGCATTCTGCAAGTATACTTCGTCTGAAATACAAAAATGAAATTGATTTACATTTATTATAAGATTATCTAGTTCGTGATCGAAGGATTTAAAAAAAAAAAAAAATTTGACAAAATGGCGACCTGTCAAAGTCAAAAGTATGATTTTCGTTAAAAAAATACGGTCGATTTTCAGCTATATAAAAAAAAGTTTTGCATAAAAAAAAAAATCCTTCGATCACGAACTAGACTTATATGTGTAAATGAAGCACACTAAATTTTAAATAAATCGGTTTAATGGTATTCGAGTAATCGTGGTCACCGACTTGGAAAATGTCATTTTGAGAAAAACGCATTCAAAGTTTCAACTTACTTTTTTTTGTTCAGAAGAAATTTTGTTTCCAAGTTACAAAGAGTCATCGATTCTTGGACCATATAATAACTCTTCCGCAGTGGTTGCCGTTTCTAAATCATAGGAAAAGGCCATCTGTCGTTAGGGTCAGTTATGGCTGGCCACCTTGTATGAAGCCACGGGACGCGCCGATGCAGTGTTCTGTATATCTCATTTATTTTTCACCGGATCAACTTTGAAATTTACAGACACATTTCTAAATATGTGTACTTTAAGAAAATGCACAAAAAAAAAAATTGATTTTTCGAAAGTTACAACTGGTGTTCCCCCCTTAAGTGTTTATAAGATTACTATTTCAGAAACAGAAATTTTACAATGATAATTAAATAAATTGTTTTATGTTTATTATTTTAAAGTATTGAACTGCATTATAATATAAATGCGCCACATATTAAGGGATTAAACCACTCTAGAACGCCAAAAAGAGGCCTAATTTAATTAATTGTTTTTAAGAAAAGTTTAAAAGTAAAGAAAAACATGTTTATATATCTTTGTTAGGTAGACTTTAAAGAAAAACAAATTTTTATAAATTTTATTTCTTTAAATTTCAGGTTTACAGGTACGTTATAGAAATCTTTTTTGAGGAGAAGCACTTCGCGACCGGAAAGGTTTTTGCTACAATTTTTATCCTATAACAAAAAACAAATTTTTTTCATATTTTACATCTCAAAATCTAAAGAAAGATGTAGAGAATTTTTTTAAATCGATTTTTGCAAAAATGGTGAACATTGTAAGGAAAAACTACAAAAGTAGGGACTAAATTGTTTATACAGGGTGGCCGCAAGTCAGGGAAAAACTGAAAATCAGGGTAAAGTCAGGGAGAAGTCAGGGAATTTTTAAAAATTTTTTAAAAGTCTGGGAATTTTGATTAAAAGAAACCACAAATTAAAAAACTTTGATACATAAATGTCAATTCAGTTGTTTTTATTTAGACGTTTTTGTAATATAGCTCATTATAATGGTGCCGTCAGATTTTTCATTTTTCAAAGGATTTAATTTTTTTATAATAAAAGTTTTAAATATAATAAAATTTTGTTATTAAATAATTTTTAATTATCTTATCTTTTTTTTTATGAATAAAATTGTTACTTAAAAAGCTTTATAAAAATTTCAATCAGCAATGCAGAATATTAATTAATTCAAAAGTTTTTTAGTCAGGGAAAATAAAAAATTTGTCAGGGAAAAGTCAGGGAATTTTGAAAATAAAATTTTGCGGCCACCCCTGATTATAACTTTAAAATTATGCAACTTAAAAAAATCCATACGTCTTTCTCTAAATAATGTTATTAAGAAGCTCCAGTTAAATTTTTAGGTAAATCGGTTTTCCGGCATTTCAAAAAAAGTAGTTTTGAAAAAAGTCCGTTTAAAGTGTTAATTATGATTTGTTGGATATACATTTAATCTGCAATACTTGCGCCATATAATCAGTGGAATTTCACTGACTAGTTGTGAAAATTAGTTAAATCTTTCTGATGGAGCTAGCCAAGATTTAAAATAAAGTGTAAATGTCACTACATTAGATTATATAGAAAAATACTTCTGCCGAGTACGCAGTACAGGACCACGATCGGGATCAAATTCAAGTACTTAAAAAGTCTTTCTACTTATAATTGATATTGTTTCTTATTTTATATACCATTAGACATCTTTTAAAGGAAAAAAAATTTGTTTTGATTTTTTGAAAATTCTAGAGTGGTTTAACTCTTAATCAAAAACAAAGTTTATAATGATAATAAATAAAATGTTTTTTATTACCTTAAAAATACTGTAATATTGAATACCTTTCATTCTTGTTGTATTAAAGAGGTTAGAAAAAATTAAGGAATTTTTTTCGTACTTACTGGACACCTTAATAATATAGGATATTGATAGTATCGCAATTATGTTTAATGTAAATATAAAAAAATTACAGGAGAAAGGAACAACGCCTTTACATGTAGCAGCTCGCGCAGGTCAATCATTGCAATTAGAACTTCTTATAGCTAATGGAGGAAATCCTAGTTTGGTTGATTCAAATGGCTACACTTCTGCTGAAATTGCAAAGTAAGTTAAATTTCTTCTTTTACTCTACACTACTGGTCGGAATAGTGCGACCATACTTACTTATTATTTTCTATAAAAAGAACACGTTAAACCCTAAAATGTATCGGAACTAAAATTTATTGTACTTTATCATCTTAAAAACTGATAAAATTGTGATAATTTAGGAGCGAATTTTTTAATTTACTTTAAATTTGAGACTAGTAGACTGATTTGGAATAAAAAAGGGCATCGTGCCCCACTGAAGAGTACGGTTTTGTTACAAATAAAAAATATATAGATAGGGGGGAGTTGTGCTCCAGGTTTTGTTTTTCGATCAAAACTATTACATAAAATTTTTTTGACTGTTCTATTATAATGTACTTTTAGTACCCGTACAAACATAACTTTTGCATGATTGATTAATTAAAATTTAAAACGGAAATAGAAATTTTGCTTGTTTTTTGAAAATACTGGTTTTATAACTTTTCAAAAACAGTGGGGAGTTGTGCTCCACGGTTGAAAATTGAAGAAAAAGACATATTTTTTTAGAATATTTTTTATTTAAATTATGAAATGTAAAAAAGTAAGAGAAGTTACATAGAATAAAGTAATATATAAGTTAATTAAAGATTAATTTTATGTAATTTAGATAAAATTAAATTATTTTAAAAATAATTGAATTAAACTAGGTAACTAATTTCATTTACAGTTAATACATATGTAAAAAGTCTCATTTCACTAAAGAACAATTTTAAATTGAATAAAACATTCTAATTACTCATAAATAATTTGAAATAAAAATAGAGAGTGCGTATTAGAATTAAAAACTGTTAAATATGATGTGAGGCACAACTCCCCATTTTTTACATTTTCAAAATATTCATAGAATAATTAATACATCGAATGCTTATGCGAATTATTTTTATACTTCGAAAGTTATTAATGACAGCTAATTTTTATGCATTAAACATTGTGATCACTTTGAAAAAATTAGTGGAAATGACCTAAAGATAAAGAGACAAAAAAACTCTTAGAAACTCTTGTATGAAATCCCGTATAACATCACTTATGGTTTCTCATATGAGATACTACATGAGATCTTACGAGAATCCTATATGGAAACTCATGAGACAAATCTCATGAGTGTCCATATAGAATTCTATATGAGATCTCACATAGGATCCCACATGGGAATATGATATGATATTGTAGGTTTTAAACACAAAATATTTTTCCTTTATATAAAATGAACTCAAAATTTTGTCCGATTTAACGTATCTCTCACTATTTTTGAGATATTCACAAATCTTATTTTTCAAATTTCGACTCCATATGGGATCCTATATGGAATCCTGTATGGATACTGATGAGATTCTTCTTACGAAATGTCCTTATAAGATTTCGTATAGAATCATATATAAGAAACCATAAGCGATCTTACAAAGGATCTCATATGACCTTAATATGTACATTGTACGTTCTGAATTAAATTACCCTATTTATAGTCTATTTTTTTATAATCGTCTGTAGTTTATCGTTTAATTAAATTCTTCTTTTTTAGAATGGCAGGACATTTGGAATTATCGGAAAGACTTGTAGAAAATATGTATGAAGTGACGGACAAATTGAGTTTTTTCTTATGCGGACAGAAACCTAATCACAAAGCTGGACAGCACTTAATCATTCCAGAATGGTCCAGAGAATCAGATCGTGGTGAATTTTCTTTAGAAGCACGGAACAAGTTACAAATGGTAGATTTTCAAATTTATTATATTTAATATTTATTATTTTTTACAACTGATGACAAAATAACAAGTCTTTTACACACCTATCCTCAAGGGCGGATAAGTTTCTCAAAAATGTTACCAATATTGGCTTATGTGGAATGTTTACTAATTCTTCAAGAATTCCAAATCTCTAAACCTTAAAATCGTAGGTGTTCCCTTTTTAAATATTTTTATAATTTACATATGAGGGGCTGATAGCAAAAGTGGGTTATAATTTGAATGTGAATAAAAGTGGATTTAAAGCCTTGCGAGCAAAAACGGGTTAAAATATTTTGATTAATTTATCTATTTGAAAGAGATATTCATGACTTTTCTTTTATAAATATTATTTAAATAAATATTCCAAACCTGAAAAATTATACTATAAAGAGTATAAATGTTTCTACTAAATAGATTAATTAATTAATTAATTTATTGGGTTTATTTGAGACCCGTATATGTTTAAATTAAATAAATAATTAAAATATTTTAACTCATTTTTGCTCGCAATATTTTTATCCCACTTTTGCTATCAGTTCCTCAGTTTTACAGAGTCCGACACAGTAGTGCGAGTATTGGTTTATGGAACAATTAATTCAAGTTAAATAGTGATTAGTAACAGTACCCAGATAACAAAATGTCAGACATAAACCTCGCATGTGTGTTCTGACTAGATCAGAC
Source organism: Leptopilina boulardi (assembly GCF_019393585.1). Lineage (NCBI taxonomy): Eukaryota > Metazoa > Arthropoda > Insecta > Hymenoptera > Figitidae > Leptopilina > Leptopilina boulardi. The sequence continues at coordinate 155,990 of NW_026137880.1, read as the reverse complement.
ATCCATCAACTTATAAAAATCTTAATCTTATGGGGTCCTGGTAGAATATTTTTGAGACGGTGGAAATCAAAACAAAATCCATTTTGTTCCACTATAGGGGAGAGTGGGGCTGGTTGCACCACGTTTTTTAAAAACTGTAATAACTTTTATATCATTCATTTCATACGCCATATACGATAAATTAAAAAAGCAATCACTCTTTTATGACTCAAAAGTATTTACGTCACGTTATATCATGATCTATTCATGAAATCAGCATTTTATAAAAAAAATCTCTGTTGGTGCAATATGGTCTTGCACCACCTGTAGGGTATCTTCCAAAAGCTCGCAAAATGTTAAAAAAAAGGCCGTAGCCGGATAAGCAGGGTCCTGCGGCCCCCGCTCAAATTTCGTCGATATTTACAGGATCAATTAGTCTTAGTATGAAACTTTTTTTCGCCAAGTTTCAACTTCTAAAAATAATTTTGAAAAAAGTTATGGCATTTTAAAAAAAAAATTAAAAATTGGATTTTCTCTTAAGCGTTTATAGTTTTTTAATCGGGTACAAAATATGTTATAGGGGAAGCAAAAATGCATCTAACAAAAATTTGGCGACCATTTTTGTGTAGTGGAAGGGGTAAAAAAAATTTTTTTTACTTTTTATATTTTTTAAAAATATTAATTGACTTGGCACAATCACCATATTTTTTCCCTACATTCTTTAACATCCAAGAAGCAACATATTTTTTTGGCAGCTCGATCTGAGGGGTACTTGCCCGTTAAAATTTAAAAAAACTTATTTTTGGCCCCTAAAATGTATGGTATCTCTTGAAAATGGGAGGCCAACATCACCGGGCAAAGAAAATGTTAAAAAGGAAGCAAAAATGCATCTAACAAAAATTTGGCGACCATTTTTGTGCAGTGGAAGAGGTAAAAAAAATATTTTTTTAATGTTTATATTTTTTAAAAATATTAATTGACTTGGCACAATCACCATATTTTTTCCCTACATTCTTTAACATCCAAGAAGCAACATATTTTTTTGGCAGCTCGATCTGAGGGGTACTTGCCCGTTAAAATTTAAAAAAACTTATTTTTGGCCCCTAAAATGTATGGTATCTCTTGAAAATGGGAGGCCAACATCACCGGGCAAAGAAAATGTTAAAAAGGAAGCAAAAATGCATCTAACAAAAATTTGGCGACCATTTTTGTGCAGTGGAAGAGGTAAAAAAAATATTTTTTTAATGTTTATATTTTTTAAAAATATTAATTGACTTGGCACAATCACCATATTTTTTCCCTACATTCTTTAACATCCAAGAAGCAACATATTTTTTTGGCAGCTCGATCTGAGGGGTACTTGCCCGTTAAAATTTAAAAAAACTTATTTTTGGCCCCTAAAATGTATGGTATCTCTTGAAAATGGGAGGCCAACATCACCGGGCAAAGAAAATGTTAAAAAGGAAGCAAAAATGCATCTAACAAAAATTTGGCGACCATTTTTGTGCAGTGGAAGAGGTAAAAAAAATATTTTTTTAATGTTTATATTTTTTAAAAATATTAATTGACTTGGCACAATCACCATATTTTTCCCTACATTCTTTAACATCCAAGAAGCAACATATTTTTTTGGCAGCTCGATCTGAGGGGTACTTGCCCGTTAAAATTTAAAAAAACTTATTTTTGGCCCCTAAAATGTATGGTATTTCTTGAAAATGGGAGGCCAACATCACCGGGCAAAGAAAATGTTAAAAAGGAAGCAAAAATCCATCTAACAAAAATTTGGCGACCATTTTTGTGCAGTGGAAGAGGTAAAAAAAATATTTTTTTACTTTTTATATTTTTTAAAAATATTAATTGACTTGGCACAATCACCATATTTTTTTTCTACATTTTTTAACATCCAAGAAGCAACATATTTTTTTGGCGCCACGATCTGAAGGGTACTTGCCCGTTAAAATTTAATAAAACTGATTTTTGGCCCCTAAAATGCATGGTATCTCATGAAAATGGGGGCCAACATAACCGAGCAAAAATATGTTAGAAGGAAAGTGTGACGAAACTATATATAGATATATATTGAACACTGTTAGTGTATCTGCTATATATAAGAAACAACAAGTCTTGACTTATACGTCCAATGAATGCACAAAGGGTGTAAAGAGTCAGTAATGACGTAGACATATGTTTTACACCTAGATTAGATATGCTAGATTTATGTATAATGAATGCGATTGTGCCAAGTCAATTAAAAATTTTAAAAGAAAGTAAGAAGTAAAATATATTCTTATACACCTTCCACTGCAGAAAATTGAACACCAAATTTTTTTTAAATGCATTTTTGCTGTCCTTTTAACATATTGTTTGCTCAGTTGTGTTGGCCCCCCATTTTCATGAGATACCATGCATTTTAAAGGCCAAAAATCAGTTTTTTTAAATTTCAACTGGCAAGTACCCTTCAGATCGTGGTGCCAAAAAAATATGTTGCTTCTTGGATGTTAAAAAATGTAGGAAAAAAATATGGTGATTGTGCCAAGTCAATTAATATTTTTAAAAAATATAAACATTAAAAAAATATTTTTTTTACCTCTTCCACTGCACAAAAATGGTCGCCAAATTTTTGTTAGATGGATTTTTGCTTCCTTTTTAACATTTTCTTTGCCCGGTGATGTTGGCCTCCCATTTTCAAGAAATACCATACATTTTAGGGTCCAAAAATAAGTTTTTTTAAATTTTAACTGGCAAGTACCCCTCAGATCGAGCTGCCAAAAAAATATGTTGCTTCTTGGATGTTAAAGAATGTAGGAAAAAAATATGGTGATTGTGCCAAGTCAATTAATATTTTTAAAAAATATAAAAAGTAAAAAAAATTTTTTTTTACCCCTTCCACTACACAAAAATGGTCGCCAAATTTTTGTTAGATGCATTTTTGCTTCCCCTATAACATATTTTTTACCCGATTAAAAAACTATAAACGCTTAAGAGAAAATCCAATTTTTAATTTTTTTTAAAAAATGCCATAACTTTTTTCAAAATTATTTTTAGAAGTTGAAACTTGGCGAAAAAGAGTTTCATACTGAGACTAATTGCTCCTGTAAATATCGACGAAATTTGAGCGGGGGCCGCAGGACCCTGCTTATCCGGCTACGGCCTTTGACTCGATATAATTATCATAGAAACTTTTGTTTTTAAGTGTACTTACGATTATAATTACGTTTATTGAAATCTCAAACACATCGAAAGAACAGCAAACATTTTTCGAAAAATAGGCAGGACCAAAGGGGGACCAATAGGCAGCAGGCTGATTTCAATTCTCAGACTTGTTCTTCTTTCTTGTTTAGTGGCCTTTTGCATAGCATACAGCCATATCTATGTATAAACATACATAATGTGTGTGTAAAGCTTGGAGTAGCTTAGCGAAGGAACCTGCAGGTTATAAAGCCCGCGAAGTTCAAATTATGTATAAGTTCAGATGCATAAGATCAAAACAAAAAATAAATAAGGAAAAATAAAATTGTCAATCATACAGACTGTATATGGGATAAACAAAAAGAAAAAAAATGGAGGAGGAACAAACCAAAAAGGTAAAAAAAAAAGAAAACCAAAATCATGGGTTCAGTTAAAAAATCCACACCACACATCAATTAGCTGCCGGAGACGTAGATTATTCAGTTCATCCGGGCGGAAAGCAACCAAGATACAGGGAAAGATTAATGTCTGTGACAACACTGAGAGACTTTTTGCACCGTAGCAGACTTTTGACAGGCGGCTGCGGAGCATTCTAGCGATCAGCTATGCAACTACGTTTTTGGTCTGCAGCCGTACAATTTTTGGAGCGTAGCTGTCTAAAAAGTTGACGGTCGCAATGTTCATTTTTATTTTTGGACAGTCACGATACAAAATTTAGAATGCAGCGCACCAAAACCTATAGTGGCGCTACAGTCACACACGTAGTACTGACGCGGTACAAAAGGTCTCTCAGTGAAGCTTCTAGTTTCTGCACCACACGGACATGAAAGATCAATCCGCTATCCCAAACGCGCAAGAAGTTCCGAACCAACGACATGGCCTGTTCTAAGACGAGTCAATAAGCTAATCACCAAACCAGAAGATCTAATACCGACAAACCACGGTCACTTCGAATTATACGTAATTCTTGAGAAATACCTATTTCCCTTAGGCATGTTTCCGAAGAAAGGCCATGCCTCCTGTATCTCATAGCGAAATTTTGAACCAAATAATTTCAATATATCTGAACTTGGCAATCCAAATTGCTTTTTAAAAGGAGTGCGAGCAGCCAATTTAGCAGTCCGGTCAGCAATATCATTGTCCGTAATACGGCCATGAGAGGGGATCTACAAAAAGGAGACAGAAAACCCCAATGACCTAATTTCAAACAAAAGAGCCAAGACTCTATAGATCAACTGAGAAGAGGGCTCAGAATAAAAACTGTTCTTGAGCTACCCAAGAATCCACTTAGCAACCGACAGTACTAGGGAATTTAGTATCATGGTTCACCTTATAAAGAGAAGAGCAGAAGCCTCAGCCGAGTGAGCAGACGTGTGCTCCTGCAAAGCTACAGCGAACCTGTAGTCAATGCTTGGGATATAAAATGCACTCCAACCAAGAGGGGAGTCACCTGATATCAAAGAGTTATCGGTGTAAATTGCAGTGTGGGACGAATACTTCTCGTGAACAATGGATTCCACTGCACTTTGGTGTGAAATATCATCCTCCAATTTCTCCTGGAACAAATCCAGTTGTCGAAATTGAAAGTCGCAAATCTCGGAAGCCATCCGAGATGGGGGTAATTTCCTTCCCAATAAGTTTCGAAGCCTTCTGCAGTTCATCGCCTTGAGCGTACAGAAGAAGATCGTCCGCATACTGAGCAAAGGTAATTTTACTCCTTTCAAAACCCAACAAAATGTCAGTGGTGACAGTAGCCACACAATCCATGGAAGAACGTTTACGTCGGAAACCAAATTGAAAGTTGGGAACGTCTTTGAACGCTTCTTATCGAATGAATAGACCGGCAGATTTTGATCTTCCTTGGGACTCCATTACCAAAGAGTATGACATACAACTGGATTTGTTCCAGGAGAAATTGGAGAATGATATTTCACACCAAAGTGCAGTGGAATTCATTGTTCACGAGAAGTATTCGTCCCACACTGCGATTTACACCGATAACTCTTTGATATCAGGTGACTCCCCTCTTGGTGGGAGTGCATTTTATATTGCGTCCCTCCACAAAGTGTTCCAGTCGGTGATGGACCATTCTTTCCATTAATTTACAGAAAGTGGAAGTCAAAGAAATAGGGCTAACACTGGACTCAATAGCTCAAGAAGACTCACTAACTGGGGGATGCGTTTTTCTATATAGCTTTTATAGACCAACCAATTAATCCTCTCCACTTTGTACCTCAAAGAAGAAGCCTTACAAAAAATTTAGGCTCACAAGAAATCAAAAAAGGAAGGAAACCATGATCAGAGACGAAATGGTCTTTCGTGACATCACATGAAAAAGGATGAGAATTTTCGGCTAATGTAAAAACTAAATCTAAATTGGAATTTGTGCGTGTGTCCAAAGGACAGAACGTTGGCTGGCTGTCGTTAAGCGTGACAAAACTCTGATCAGCTTCAACAGAGGAAAGGTGTCTACCTCGGAGATCAGCATGATTTAACCCCCATCTCTCATGAGCGTTGAAATTGCCACAAATAATTGGAAAGGACGAAGAACGTACAAGATTAAAAAGAGACAGCCAATCGCCATAATCAGTCACTAGGTTCGGGGGGACAATAGACCAGACATAAAGAGATGTTTCCCAAGCGGCTAATCGCCACCACAAAAAAATTGGAGTGGTGATAGATTCGACCCTCAAACCATCTCTAGTCAGGATCATTACACTTCTCTCTCTTCCTGCGATACGATCAGCCCTATGCACTGTATAGCCAAAGATGTTGAAAGTTAACTCTCGAGTAAGACAGGTCTCAGTAATGCACAGAACATCCAGTTGGTGTATATAAAGAATTGATTCAACCTCAGTCTTCCTGTGGACAATGCTACGGGCATTCCATAGAAGCCATAGAACTTATAAATCCATTTCCTCCAAGGAAGTGTTCTTGGAAGATTCAGCAGATTTCGGAAACAGTGCCGAAAGGAATTTCTCCATGAGCACTGATCTCCACGTCAACTTCTCTAACCATTATCTTACACCTAAAAAGAGAAGATGGAATGTAGGCTTTATAGCCCTTTTCACGAAGAGTTAGTGAATCTACCAATATATTAGCATCACGCGAATTGTCACAGAAGACCTTTAATTGGTTCTGACCACTAGGCGTGATTTGCTTTTTGCCGAAAATAACTTTCCCTATAAGAATGCCTATGGCAATCTTTCTGAGTTTCCCTTCATTTTTCCCTGGTAGAGACGATTTTATGAGAACAATAAAAGGGGGGAAATTTCTCAGATGCCTCGGGATACTCTCTTCTCCAGAGATAATATTTATTAGTATCATTCCTTAGACCATCAGAGCAAGAGAGATCAACCGTTTCGTCTAAAACTTCCTTATGTTGATCTGTAAAAACGAGACTCTTCTGAGTATTTTCAGACGAAATTATATTTTCCGATAAAATTGTCAATTGGGGAGGAACAAATAATGCGCGGTAATGAACTTGCGTAAGGTTAGGTGTTCTGTGTAACTAACGCCATTTGTTATTAACACTCATAAATTCCTAGATATATAAGTAATATTTCGAATGGTGCATCTTACCCCGTGGTGCAACCAGCTCCACTCTCCCCAAGGAGACTAGAGACAGGAGGAGTAACTCAGGTGGTGGGGATGTCGTCGAAAGTGGGGGCAATGAATAAAGATTCTCTCTGCATAGGTAGTTCGTGCGGTAACCAAAAATGGTTTACTGCGCATGTTTATATAGAGCCATAATATAGCAGAAGAGAATGTGTCAAATCGCACAAGGCAATGTTAAGATAGAGAGGTTATAAGTAATAATATTATTATTAATTATTATTATTAATCAGAAAAATATTATTATTACAGTTCTTGGCGAATTTTCGAACTGCAGTTCAAGGTATTTTATATAAATTGCAGGTCTCGGATTATACGACTTTTTACAATTTTTTTATAAAATACGATTTTTTTCGACTTATTTTAATAAAATGCGATTTTTTAAATGATTTTTTTCCAAATTTTTAAAGAAATTACGGTTTTACAATGCAAATCTTCGTTAGATCTTCTTTATTTCAATTATTTAACAAATTTTTAACTAAAATTTTAATTTTAAAAGAATAAGCAAATAAAATTATAAAGAAATTTTATTTCTAAATGACTTGAAATTTAATTAATTTCAAAAATTTCAACTTAAATTCTTCCAAAATTGTTATTTAATAAAAAATTTTATTTCAAAATCTGTAAAACTTAATTATTTCCTGAAATTTTTTTTACTGTCAACACTAAAACTGTGAAAAAATTTTAAATTCTAATATATTGCTTAAATCATACTTCCAAAAATTATAAAAATGGAACTTTAAGAATTTATTTTAGAAATTTGTTCTACTTAAATAAAATTTGTCTTACAATTAGTTAGATGATTCTTAAATAATCGAAATAAATTTTGATAATATTTTTATAGAATTATTCTCATTATAGAATTAATAAAATGAATTTAATATCTAATAACATCAGTTATTTAAGAGAGAAAAGATGTTTTCAAATTAAATTACTTATTTAAAGTAAAATATTCATTAACCAATTAAATTTTGTTAAAATAAAAAAAAATTTTTTTGATTTTTTAAAAATATAAATCAACTAAAACGTTTTTTTTGTACATTAAAAGATATTATTTGTACTTGTCATTATAATAATACTAAAAGTTTTTTTTGTATTTTAGAGGCTGATAATAAATTTAATAAAATGCAATCAGTGTCGGAAGATAAATAGAAAGATTGTCAAAAATATCATTCGATTAATTGTTTATGTCAAATTATGTTTTATTTATCAGTCGGCGAAAACCCATGTGCGCCAAGAATACTAAATATTTGCAAACCGATAAATGTATTAATATGCGCAGAAGCCCTATTTTAGTCTACTGCAGCGACTACTTGCCAAGTACGCCACCTTCATTGCCCTCATATTATACGTCACCTTTCTCTATAGGACTCTAGCGAAGTTACTCCTCGTGTCTCTAGTCTTCTTGACTTTCCCCTACACCAGAGACTCTATTCAGTGCCACGTTCGGTTATAATTGAGGATCCCGATCAAATAAATCAACCGACACTCGGACGAACGCTCTAATGGTATTCGGGTAGCAGTGAGCCGCCCAAAGGCTATCACTGTTACTTGACTGGTAATAGAGCCTTCGTCCGAGTGTCGATCGAGTTATTTGATCGGGACTTTCAATGATAATATAATTTTTTTTAGTTTATCATTTTCAATAAGCACGCTCTATTTCAAACAATTAAATGACTTTTGCCAGGCATGTGCAATGGTGCAAACGCATTTCATGACTAAGGGTACCAGAGGGAAGCCAGATGATATTAATGGGGGATTTTAACGTCCATTTTCTCATTTTTGAACCTCTTCAAATGAATGAAAAGGAGAAAGTTCTTCTTCACTGAGAAAAAAAATTTAGTGTTTGCAACAAAATTGTTTGGATAGGCAATTTTTGTTCTTGTAACCAAATTTTGGTTGGCTGAAACAAATTCGTAGAGTTATCTCAACCAAACATTTGGTTAGGCCAACAAAATTATTTGGTTGAACATTTTTAAATTCCATCCATAATTTGGTTACGACAACAAAATAATTTGGTTAACACAACAAAATAGTTTGGTCTAAAAAACCAAATGATCTTTGGTTGCGACAACCAAATAATTTGCTTCGCTCTCAGCTCATAGCTTAAGAGAACAATTAGTTAAAATCTCTCACAAGGATGGGTAGTCCAGTGGTCAGAGCTCCCAACCTTCAGTTTTAAAACAGAGGTTCGATCCCAGGCGGAGATGAGATTTTTCAAAGTCCACAAATATTTCATTTGGATAAACATAAATTCAATGTTAAATTGATAATAAATAAATAATGAAATAAATAAAAAAGATAAAAAGAAAAGAGATAAGGTAGAATAAAATTTTTAATTAAAAAAAAAACTGTTTGTTTGATCAACCAAACATTTTTGTTGACCTAACAAAAAAAATTTGGTTGAGCTAACCAAACATTTTTGTTATGCCAAAAAAACACTCAACCAAATTTTTTGGTTGACGCAAACAAATACTTTGGTTGCTTAAATACCAACAAAATTTTGGTTGCTCTGACTAAACATTTTTCTCAGTGTTCAATTCCAGAAAATAAATTATCTGGTTGTCATCAACGACGGTAAACCAACTTTGAATCCAACACAAGATATTTTCCCCAGGGTGATAGATCTTCATTTTATGTCTTCTACATTTGCTCCAGTCTGTTCTTCTGAAAGATTGGAAGAATATTTCTCCTACTGCTGTAATAAATGTGAAAATATTGAAAATTGTTGCATTTAGACTTTTCAGATAAAGAATTGTAAAAGTTAAGGAAAAAAATCGTTTTTATATGAAAAATTTTATTTTTTGGGGTCAGACCATTATATTTCGACCAAAGTCGTTGCGGCCTAATTTTAAAAAAAAATTGATACTTGCAGTTTTAACCTGAAAATAATGTGCAATTTTTAATCGCCTATATCTCCTAAAATAGTTTCGGGACCAAAACGGAATTTATGGTGCGCGTAGATTTCGATCCGCTTTAGCTGCTGTGCAAGTGCCAATTTTTTTTATTTTTCTTTAACGGAGATATTCAGTTGCAAAGTTCGCAAAAATGCAGAAATTGCGAACTTTCAACTCAATATTTCTTTTATATTTAGTATGAAAATATAGAAAGTGCCAAGAAAATTTGAATGTCCTATCCATTTACTTCATATTAGGTAAGTTCAAATTTAATTTAATAATTCCACTTATTTGTAATTAACTGATAAAAATCGAAAAATTAGGTTATTTGACAGACTAACTTTAAAGACATATTTTATCCATTATTTTAATTTTTTCACTAATTTAATCATTAGAAAATAATAAATCAATTCATTCTAAACAAGAAACAATAATTCTTTTTACCTTTTTAACAATTATTATATGTTTTTTTATATATTTTATAATTGCTAAAAAAGTAACAGTTTTTCGGACCTTCTCCACTTTAAACTCATATTTTGAGAAAAATAAAGAAATTTTTGTAATAATTCTTTTTATTTCGTTCTCTGCATATCATAAAGAATCAGTACTGCAAGTATCAATTTTTTTTTAAATTAGGCCGCAACGACTTTGGTCGAAATATAATGGTCTGACCCTTTTGAAAAAATGAATGTGTTTGAAATTGACCGTTTTCTTTATGAGGAGTGAATGGTGGAAATAAATTTAATAGGCTCAATTACACAAAAATTTACATTATTTAACACAAGTCAAGAGAATGCTCAGAATGATAGAAAAATAAGGCACCAGGTTGATGGGATGTTCGACGGCTCTGTTAACCGAAGCAAATTCAATATTACGTGCTTTAAAATACATGGAAACAATTCACATAAATAAAGTAGTACTTTGCACAGACTCTTTGAGAACACTCGGTATATTAGAGAACCGGATGAGAAGTGTAACTGACTCATGCCCAAAAATCCATGAAATAATTGACCTGGTTATCAAATTAATTAATAGGGGCACAGAGATAAGATTCTTTTAGATTCCTTCCCACCCACAAATTCTGTCAAATATGTTGGTAGACCGATTGGCAAAATTGGATTTGTAAATTATCGACCCCGAAAACCCCCAAGTAGCAAGTTTTTGAAGCCTATGGAATGCCCTGATGTACTCTATTTAAATTTTTCTTTGAAAGTCTGACAGATTATTTTCCAAAAATTTTAAAATAATATGTAATTTTTTATATATTTCAGTTACCCAATCATTTGCTAGAAGAGTTAGCAATGGACGTTTATGATGAAGTCGATCGTAGAGAGACTGATTCAAGTAAGTAAACGTTTCTTTTAATTGAAAATTCAAAGTTCTTGTGGTCTTAAAGTACTATGTAATCATTATATTGTTATCACTAACCCAATTCCTAAAAATAATCATATGAACGATTTGACTACAATCTTGTCTCATTATTGCAAGAATTGTGAAAATTTTCCATGTTTCACTGTTTGCTACTGGAACTCATCGTTCTTAAACTTACGGCACTGACAGTTGCAGTAATGAACAACTTGCAGTAACGAGATACGACTGTATTATTTATACCTACATTAATTAAAAATTAGGTACCTGTAATTTATTTATTATTTACTTTCCTTTACTTATATAGCTCATTTCATTTAAATTATCATATTCAGCTTCCAGAAAAGTTGAGTTGGAAAATTTTGATTTTAAGGTTGAAACTAATTTTTTTATACAGTTTAACATGTTAAATTAACAAAATAAATAGTGGTCACAAAATTAAAGTCATTTATTTCTTATGGTAGAAGATTTTTTTGGCAGAAATCGTCATATCTTTTAAAAATTTTTATCTGTCAATTTTTGTTAAAATAATAATACTAAATATAATTTGATTTGACTGGTGATAAATATACTGAAGTTTTTGGGGTCGCTGAATCCGAATTTGAAGTCAGATTTAAAATATTCAAAATAGCCGATCCAAAATGGCGACCATGAAAATTTAGAAGTTGATTCGTTTCGCTTGAAACTTGTTACTTAGGGGTTTTCGGGGTCGGTAAATTCGATTTTGATGACAGATGAACCCAAAAATATTAAATACGATGAAATCAAATTTTTTTGAAAGCTCTGTTTGGAAAATTTATGTTCTTAAACATTATGAACATAAAACAAATAAACATCTATTCATTTCGCCGAAAGAATTAAGATAAAAATTTTTTGGGGGTTGGTTATAACCCCATTTTATGGAAAAAATTAGGGGGGAGGGTTGCGTGTACGGGTCATGTAGTACACGATTTATGCTATAATTTAAAACTTTTTTGAAGTTTTTACCACGTCAGGTCAAAGAGAAAAATCATATTAAACACACATAAAAACATGTTTCTTGGGGGTTTTTGCCCCCACTTTTTTCAAAATCCATGTATGCTAAGGAATTTTAATATCCGGGATCGTGTTCAGCGGCCAAAAATACATTAGAGACCATTCTGATATCAAGATAAAAGAAAAAAGTTTTATTTTGTAGGCCTCTGTGATTTATTACGTTTACTGAAGCCATATATACAAATTTGCATTACACTTATTACCATTACACTGTTGACATTTTTCTCGTTTTTCGCTTATAAAATGAAAACGGTTATACTTATATCGACGGGGTTGGTCTCATTCGAAAGAGAATCCAAAAATACATTAAATTCCATACCGATATAAAATTCAAAATATTTTCAAACCATTTTCAAGGCGTTACACTGTTGACAGAAATTCAATTACGAAAGTGTTTCGGCTTTTTCTGCCTCCATGACAAACGAGCAGATTTATACTTATATCGTTTTCGTTTTTTTCACACACTTCGTTGTTGTGTTCTGCTGCTTATGCGATGGTAAAGAAATTTTTTTGCTCATAAGGTAATTTAAATAGCAGGTAAAAGTAGGAAATTCTGACGGCAAAACGTAAAAATACAAAAGTGAGGGACACGTCATTTTCATTTTCTGGAAATTGGATAAAATAAAGTTTAATTACCAACACTTGATTTTCCTGAGATATAGAACTAATACTTCACGAAACATTTTTTTAATCTGGTTTAAACACTATATTTTCGATATTTCATTCATTTGAACATTGAAAATATCTCCGGGGACGCATTACACTTATGACATTTTGCCTGCTTTTTGTTCTGCCAATATTATGAAAATCACTTTTATGTCCTTGTAAGTAGAAAAATTATTAAAAATTATTGCTTTTTACTATATAAACAAATTAATTTCAACTAAGGTTATATCAAATAATTTTTTTGGCAAGGGACACGAATATGACAATTTAAATGAAATGAGCCATATATGAGTAAAAATTCCTCAAGTGTACCCGCCTAAAATTTTTTTCGTCCAAAAATTCTGCAACTCTACCAAATAGTAGTGTATGACATTTTACTACATTTATAACTGCTGTAAATTATTTTAGTGGTTTGGTTTCAAATGCATTTAACTAAACAATTTTTATTATTATTATATTAAAATGACATTTTCATTGTAACACTCTGTTACAAGAAGAAACTAAATATTTATTATTAATTATTATTAAAATTATATTTATATTTTTTTATGAGGCATTCTGTGAAAAAAGCCAACAACAAAAATTTTTTCAATGAAATATGTTAAAGTATACATAAAAACAAGTATATATGGAAGATTTTTAGGTCTGTGTAATAAGTGGTTGCCATGTTATCAGGGACTCAATTTTTTTGCTGCATAATCTTCAAATGGCAATAATATTTATGCGGATCAATGGATTTGAAAATTTCACCAACGTTTTTTGCAGATAATTTTCTAAACTTTCAAATGAAATATTTTTTTTCAAAAATGTTGTTTTGTCCAAAAAAGCAAAAAAATTTCTCTTCCTTCAATTTTTCTACACCTTTCCCCTCTTTAATTTTTTTCAAAATTACCATTATATATTCCCTTTTCCATAAGCTTTTCACACTCCAAATGTTATTTCAAGACAGCAAAATGCGTACGAGCTACAGATATCGTAGCTACTTTGTGAAAAACCGCACTTCATAAAAAAAAATATATAAAATGCTTTTTATGAAATGTCCGTGTCGTTAAATGCCGATAATGAATATCACATTTATAAAAAATAATTAAATAAATCAAACATATTTTACTTATTTTTATATGGCAGACTATTGTGACATTTGCTATTACATAGAAGTTTTCTTTTTTTACAGACACATATTTTTGTACTACATTAACCGTTATGTTTTCGTTGACATCAACCTTTTTTTATTACTAAAAGTTGATCCAGCTTCCATGATCTGTTCTGTTGATAAACTTTTTTTTTCGTATCTAAGATCTCGCATACAACATTTAAAGGATCAGTTGGTCCACGATCAACTTAGGGCACAGACAGCAAAACCCATTCTCCTATTTTAAATGTTGCAAGTTTTTCATTGACAGCAGAGAGCATTTTTTCTGCTGCAATTTGCATGTTCTTGCGAGAATTTGCTCTAGCCGTTAGAATATTTTCCTCTTGCTTACAAAAATTACAAAATTTTGCATTGGAATAGTTCGAAGATGAAATACAAGTCTCATGAAAATTATTTATTTTTAAAATTTATTATAATTTTTTAATTATAAAAAATTACATTCCTTTGATTTATATTTAAATGTTGGTTTTACAGATTAATTACGTTTTATTTACCATGCAAGGGTAGTTTTGAAAATATTTAAAGGAGGGAAAGGGGTGGAAACTACATTTTTGAAAAAATCAATAATCTCATTTGAAAGTTTAAGAAATTCTTTACAAAAAACGTTTATAAAATTTTTAAATTCATTGATCCGAATAAAAGTTACTGCTATTTGGAAATTATGCTGCAAAAAAATTGAGCCCTGGATAACATGGTAAGTACGCATTACACAGACCTAAAAACCTACCCTACTTGTTTTTATATGAGCCTCCGGAAAGTAAAACAACACATAAAATTTGTCTGTACTTTTGAGTTGAACTCTGGTAACCTAAAAATTGATATTAAAAAAAATAAATTTTATTTATTTCCAACCTAATTCCAATGACTTTGTAATAAATACAATTTATTTCTTGAAAATTGATTTTTTCTGTACTTGGGGAGCCAACTAAAAATTATTAAAAAATTTTATGTGTGGTTTTACTTTCCGGAGGCTCATATATAATACATTTCATTGGCAAAAAATTTTTTGTTTTGTTTTTTTTTACAGCGAAAGTAATGTAAAAATAGTATTTTTTCTTTCGCTTTCTTCATAAATGTTGATTATTTTTTATTAGAAATTTTATTTTTAGTTCCTTATCCTTGATAATAATTTCTTTGTACATGGTACTTCATTAGACTGACAGAACTGTCTATTCAGCTTAAAATGAATTCTTCAATTATATTCAAATTTTCCTTTTAATATTTTTCATAATAAAAATATCTTTCTTGCCAATAACAAAATCTAAATACATCTTCTTCGATAAATTCATTTCAAGAAACACAGGTGTCTGGAAAGAAAAAAAAGTTTGTCTACGATGCCTAAACAAATCATTGTTACCCACTGATTCGTTAACATCCCTTGAAATGAGAAAACTTAACTCGAAAATCTTAGCTGTTTATTTAGGAAAGAATCTTTCTATACTTTCATTTGTTTTATAATATTGTTACAAACTAGAAACTTTGCAGTAATAAATGTTTTTATTTTTTAATTACTTGACTAAAACAAGAAAATTAATATTTTACTAGCCTCATATCCTCTCTCGCTAACGCTCGCTCGGTGTAAATTTTAATTATTATTGTTTACTTATTTCAGTTCATTCATATGTATTTATTTTACTTCTTAAATTAATATTATATTAAATTTATTATTATTGTAGTAATATTCTTTTGTGTCAGGAAATAAAATAAGTAACACTGAGTGAATTTAAGATATAGATATAATTTATTAGTCGTAGCAATATACGTGTTATCAAATTAGCGGTAAGTTACAGACTCTTCCCCTTATCATATTTCGTGATGATCCCCCCCCTTTTATTAATCGACACTCATGCACAATAATCATTTTTATTTGGTACCTTTCAAAACTATACTACATTATCTTTAAATTTTATATTTTTAAGAAATCTTTAATACTTTGAAATTCAGCTAACGAATGCAACAATGATAGTCTTATGTGAACGTGAATTAGCGTTGTTTAATCTTTTTCCATATTATATTATTTTCGATAATGATTATTATTTAACTTATTTTCCTCTGCACTTTTCATTAATATTCAAATCAATATTTAACTCACAAACTATTATTTAACCCATAAAACAACTTCAACCCTTAAAACAATATTCAAACCTCTTTCTATCTATTTAAATACTTTTCCAAAAGCCAGCATCCTCTATTATCAAACAGTCAATATTTTTTTTCAATATCGAAATATATTCAATACCAATGTTATCCAATATCATATTTTATTATTCTCAAAATCCAAATATCTTTAATGCCTATCTTATCCAATACCAAAAAATTTTTCCAAAAACCAATTTCCACTGTGGTCAAATAATCAATATTTTTTTCCAATATCAAAATATATTAAATACTAATGTTATCCAATATCATTTTTATCCTTAAAATCATAATATTTTTAATGCCAAAATTATCCAATACCAAAAAATTTTTCCAAAAGCCAGCTTCCACTATTATCAAACAATCAATATTTTTGTTGAATTATCAAAATATATTCAATACTAATATTATCCAATATCTTTCTTTATCCTCAAAATCGTAATATCTTTAATGCTAATGTTATCCAATACCACAAAAAACTAAATGGATTGAAGTATTTTTTATATGAAACATTTAAGACAACCAATAGAAACAAATATCTTCTATACCAATATTATGCGATATCCATATTTTATGCATAAAAAAATTATGTAATAATCAATGTTTTATCTTCAAAATACATATATAATTATTAATACTATACAAAAATAGGAATGTATTTTTTGGGCTCAATACAAAAATGAAAAAGACAAATATAATATAAGAAGATTCAACACATGCAGTAAGTTATTGATCGACAAATTGCAGAAAAATATTATAAACTATATAATAATCAAGTTAAGTTACCTGAGACTATTAGAAGCTTTTTTTAGCGACATTACTACAATGTTGTTGCAACGGTAGACGGTTGCTCTATGTTTATCTTACATCAGCAGTAGCCGTTTCACTCCATTGAGGAGAAGTGTTATACCCCCACTCTTCCAACCCGGGCCTATGTTAAGTTCTCGCGTGAGGCAGATATTACGGTAGGCCTGAGTAGCGTCCTCGGGGATAGGTGTTGGTAAGTTAAGTATGGATACACCACTTCCACTCACGGGGATTAAACGGTTATCATCTATATCGCATATACAATAATAAAAAAAATTTCCCTCAACCCAAGGCTGTTTGGACGAATCGAGCGATCACGGATAGGGTCCTAAAAAGGGAAGTGGTATACCCTCACTCTATCGGCCTGTCCCGGGCTCAGACCTCGAGTTAGTCAATTACAGCGGGGGCCTGTGTGGCGTTCTCGGGCTTAATGACAATATTATTTTATGACGTTTAATGAGTTTTTCAAAAAAATTATAAAATTTTTAAATATAAACATTGTTTAATTTATTTTGACATAGGGAGCGTTCAAAAATTACGTAACATTTTTTGGGGGAGGGGGGGGGGGGGTCAAGCACTTTGTTACGGACAGCAGAAAAAGTAGCGCTAATGTATACAATAACGTGTTACATGGGGAGGGGGGGGGTCAAAATTAAAAAAAACGTTACGTAATTTGTGAACGCTCCCATATTCGTTTTCCTCCGAAGTTCACGATTACGAGCATATATTGCTCTAATAATAATAAATGTTAATATTGAAAAGTTTTATAATTTTAGTTCAATTCATTAAACCTATATGATATGTTTTAAACCGATTTAACCCAAAGGTGCTGGCACCAAAAATTTTCTTCTTGCTTTTTATTCTCCAGTACATAAATAACCACATGGTGATTGTTCGGGCCGGGCTGGTAAAGTGGGGGACACAACTTCGCCTTACAGGACAGTATTTAAAAGGTCATCGACCATCTTACGAACCCTCAACCGAAGGCTGTTTTAACAAAACAAATTCTAGGTAGAAACCCTCGAGAACTCTAATTATCAAAACAAAGAAATGTCCGAACAAAAAATTAAAAGTTCTCGAATTTAATCCATACTTTTCTAAAATGTTATTGTTGGTGAAAGTCTAAAAATCAATTATTATTGAATTTAATAAAACAGTTTTTGAATTACAACGTTTTTAATTTTTGACTTTTGAAAAAAAAAATTTTTTCAATGTACAATATTTATAAGTAGAATGCATAAAAGTTAACATATATATAATGATTTTTAAAGCTTTTTTGACGAGCTACACGCTGTTAATAAATTTTTTTTTAAATAACATTTGACCTTGAAATTCAAGGTCAAAATGTTAATTTACGTTTATCTCAAAATCGGATTTTTTAAAATTATTTTTAACTATCTCAATGGAAAGCTTGACTAATTTCCTACAAAACATGTAATTTTCAGAGTGGGATCTTTTAAAGTTTTTGAGATATTAATTAATTAATTAATGTTTATAACAAATCAAATATTTTACAAACGAATGAAGTTACCGTTATTCTGAAGTTAGTAATTGAAAGTTAACGTAATTCCGCATCCAACGAGCCCTATATGAAGTATTTTGGATAAGTTGATTGTTAATAAACAATTAGTTAACATTGCAATTGTTTATTAACAATCTACTTATCCAAAATACTTCATATAGGGCTCGTTGGATGCGGAATTACCTTAACTTTCAATTGGTAAGTTCAGAATTACCATAACTTTATTTGTTTGTAAAATATTTTATTTTTTACTAACAACAAGCATCCAAAAGCCCTATATGAAGTATTTTTGTTCAATTTTAGTTAAATAACAATAAAAAATGAAATATCTTACAAACAAATAAAGTTATCGTAAATCTAAACTAACCAATTGAAAGTTAAGCTAATTCCGCATCCAACGAGCCCTATATGAAGTATTTTGGATAAGTAGATTGTTAATAAACAATTACAATGTTAACTAATTGTTTATTAACAATCTACTTATCCAAAATACTTCATATAGGGCTCGTTGGATGCGGAATTACGTTAACTTTCAATTACTAACTTCAGAATTACGGTAACTTCATTCGTTTGTAAAATATTTGATTTGTTATAAACATTAATTAAATAATTAATATCTCAAAAACTTTAAAAGATCCCACTCTGAAAATTACATGTTTTGAAAAATTTTTTTTTTTCAAAAGTCAAAAATTAAAAACGTTGTAATTGTAAAACTGTTTTATTAAATTCAATAATAATTGATTTTTAGACTTTCACCAACAATAACAACATTTTAGAAAAGTATGGATTAATTTGAGAACTTTTAATTTTTTGTTCGGACATTTCATGAATTTTGCCTCATATATATAATCTAATACTAATGTGAAAATTCAAGTGCTAAGAAAATGTGAATGAATGACGGAAGAAAATAATGAAAATTCAAGATTTTTTTTGATATTCTATTTAAATATTAACATTATTAACCCAATCCTTTTGCTTAGAGCTTATTTTTGTATAATATGAATAGTTTTTAAGATATTTAAAGAAAAATTAATTCATACATTTTAGAAAATAAACAAATATTTGCAGTAATGAAAAAAGTAGCGTTCGTACAATTTCTGGCGATTGTGTTTCATATGCATCGTAGGCAAACTTTTTTTCGAGGCACCTGTGGAAAAACTTTTCTTTTAATAGCAAAACATTCGTATAATCGACACTTTTCAAACATAATAGTAAAAAAAAGAATGCATTGTCAAATATGTAGAAAATATTCTTGAAGTATTATTATTTCTTTCGACATTAAGAGTAATTATTTTTTATAAATTAATTAACGCCATTTTTATATTTAAATGATGTATCTTTTGATTATTACTAAGAAAGAACTTTTTAAAAAAACTTATTTTACTATTGATTGAAGTTTCCCTTCAGTGTACTTTTTAATGTTAATTCACTTGATCTTAATGATAGAACGTCCAAGCGCTCAGCCTGCCAAAAGTCTATAACGCTAATTTTAAGAATAAACAATCTGAATACGTTTAATTATATATTTTCAATATGTTTACGATAAATAATATAAAAAGTAAATGATAATACATAATAATACTAAATTTCAAAATATAAAAAAAATTTAAACGAAATTTGCCTTTAATCCCTTGACAGTCGATGGCCCAAATATGTCTAAAAAAAGTCGTGCCACCTTTGTGGTTTTGGACATATATGTCCACATTAGAAAAAAATACTAAACATAATTCGATTTGAGTGTCAATGGATACACTAAGGTTTTTGGGGTCGCTGAATCCGAATTTGAGGTCAGATTTAAAAAAATCAAAATAAACGACCCAATATGGCGGAAAAATTTAAAATTGATTTTGAATTTTTTAAATCTGACCTTAAATTTGGATTCAGCACCCCCAAAAACTTTTAATAGGATGATATCTTGTTTCATTACCATTCCAACCATATATTTAACTTTGTTTTTAAGTAAATTCATATTAATTTTATAACGGCTTAAAATAGAGGTTCCCAGAAGGCATAGTTGGCCTGCCGGCAGGTCCCTTGAACGTTCTATCATGAATCTGTAATTGAAAAATTTAGTAGAATTCCCAATTTTAATCTGAATAATCTGCATGACTTTTTCCTTGTGCTACACTAAAGGAGAGGTAAGTGTTTAAATATATGTTTTCACTCGAAAAATATTTGTTATTAATAAAGCTTAACTTTGTTGTTTTGTAATTCTACTAAATTACATTATATATTCCTTCTTTAATATATAATAATAATATATTAATTAACAATTAAAAACATAACACTATGTTACAAAAAAACGAATATGGGAAAGGTGTACCGTCGTGGAATCCCTACTATATTACTAGTTTACATTTAACCCTCATTTCTTATATAAAATGACCGCTAAATCCGAAAATGAGGTTCAAAATTAAGAAAGTAGTACACTTTTAAAATATCGTTTTTTTTATATTTTTCACTATGAAAAAAAATCGTTTTACTTAAATGTAAATATCTTCGGTTCCAGTGGACGAATTTTAATTTTTTTTCTAATTATAGGTAATTAATTTTCCAAACCGTCTATAGCATATTTTTCAATCTGACCATCGCCTTAAACGCTATTGATGAATATATCGAAAATTTTGCTTCAAATTTATAAAAATTTAGAAAAAAATTGGATTCTATTATTGATTGCGGTTAAATTAAATTTTTAATGACCCGATTCATGATTGGTAATTAAATGCTAATGTATTACAATAAAAATAAGAGGTCATTTAACAAAATCGGTTGAAAAATATAGATGTTATAAGCATTTTAGTAAAAAAAGCAGAAATTCAATTTTTCACATTTTTTTGAATAACCTGATTTTATTGAATATAGTAATGGCTTGAGACGGTTTTGCAAGGAATTACCCTACTTAGGGCTAAACTTGCCAGGGCCTTGACAATTTTCCTGAGAATTACCCTATACTTTGTGACAAAAATAAGCCGTTCAATTGACATTTCTGCCAAAAGCATAAAAATCATTGATTCAAAAATAAACGCTATAGATTTTTCAATATTTGATATAAACTCTATTATATTTTTATTTGAACGAATAATTTTCACGGATTTGACAAAAATTTTACAAAAGTAACATAATATTTTTATTGGTAAATAGTTTTTTTGTGATACGATAATAAAAATATTTGTATTTTTTAAGACAAAAATTTATTGCACAAAAATAAATGTTTTGTGAATTTTTTAATATATTATTAAAATATTATTAAGCATATTAATAAAATATTTAAAGTATTAAAATTAAATAAAAATGAGTCTTAATTGACATTTTTTTGGCTTCGTTCCTTTCGACCGCCATCCCAATCTTTAACGTTTGAAAGAACAGTCCCAATCGCTTCATTCACTTCCTTTTCTTCAATTTTTTTAATTATTTTTGTTTGAGTACTTTCGTATTACTATTTCTGTAAGTATATGTTATTTACGATTAGAAAATAAAGTTTTATTATTCTTTATTAAATATTTATTAAATAACATTAAAAATAAAACATTGGTTAAAAGTTTTCATCGAAAAATGAACAAAAAATTATATTTTAAAAAGCAGTGCTCAAAATAAATATCATATTTAGCAGTAATTTATAGAAAAGTGCATAGAATATAATGAAACACATGTTTTCTTACCAAGAATACAATTATGAAATTCGTAAGTCATTAAACGAAACTTGTCCCCAGATTTTTTTGAATTAGTGAACTTTAAAACCAAATTTTTTGACAGGAACTTTTTTAATACGTTTGTTACACTTTTAGATATTGATTCAGAAGTATCTATTAAAGATTCTGAATAATTCAACTGAAAATGAACAAGTTTTTATAAGTGTTATGTAATTTAAAAATTACATTTAAATTAAAATATTATTTGGTAAATTGTTAACTTACGCAATCCAGCTTAAATTGTTTATTACTTTTTAATTTTTCATTGAAAGCATTAAATTCGTCAATTTCTGTCAATGGGACATTTAGTTCATTTTCGATTATAAATCCAAATTTAATTCTGCTCCATTTTTGGACATGAATCCCAGTAATAAATTTTCAAGGCGTTCTAATCGACGTCTCAAATCAGCATTTTCAACTTTAAGATCTTTTAATTCTTCTAATATTAATCGAGTATCTAGAAGGGTAAAATAAAAGTTACACAAAATAATAATTAATAGGTAATTTATATACATATAGTTAAACATTAATTAAATTACTAAACATAGTAATTCCAAGAACTTACCATCAGAAACATATTTGTATTTGTCCTGCAGATCCCTTTTTGCCTTAACTGACTTTTTATTTGCTCCGTGTGACTTTTGTACTTTTAACTCAGTCGAAATTTCATTAACTTGGTTTTCAAGATTCACATTTTTAATAATATTATCTTGCTGAATTTGATTAACAGAAGAAAGTGTACTGTCGACATGTATTTGAACATATTCTTCTGGAGGTGTATTATTGTTTAAGAAATTAGGAATAAGTTCAAAATTAGCATTTTCTGAAACATTTTATATTAAAAAATTATTTTGTATATTTTATTTATAATATATTATCAAAAATTTTACCAATTAACCCTACCAATTAATTTTTAATACAAGTCATTATCATCAGATTGAATAACATGAGGTGGAATATGATTTTCCAAATCAATTATATTTCTTTGTAAAATAAATTCTGTATGACGTTTAGCTGTTTCAATTGCGTTACTTCTGTTTTCTAGTAAAGATTTATCTGGTGCAGTTGTATAAGAAGATTTTGGAATATGATTTTCAAATTCAATTATATTTCTTTGTAAAGTAAATTCTGTATGACCTTCAGCTGTTTTAATTGCGTTACTTCTGTTTTTTAGTAAAGATTTATCTGGTGCACTTGTATAAGAAGAAGATTTTTTGATGGTAGTTTGATTTTTCTTGATACTCTCATTTTCGACTAAAACATATAAACTTTTAAAATTTTGTTCATAAAAAATTATGTTAATTTTTGTATTTTATATTTAATTTGTATTTTATTTAAAAAAATTTTAAAGTACTTAAGTGGATTTAATTTAATTAATTTTAGTGTTCTAATTATAAAAAATATTAATTTTTTTCCGAAATTGGAAAACTCTGAATATATAAAAAACTTAAAACTGACAATGTGAGTCCTTCTTATGTAGATGCATAAAAATATAATTTGATCATAATTTTGAATGTAAATAATTTAGAAAAAAGTGAATAAGATTTACAATTTGTATTATCTGTATTAATTTTAGATGACTGTGGGTTTTTTGAATTCTCAGAAGAAGTTAAACTATTTAATGTGTTCTTTCTTTGCCTTTTACGTGAATTTGTATTGCGCTTCTTTTTTTTCGATGAATTTCGTTTCTTTTTATTTTTTGATCCTATTTTTTTTAGAATTATTTTGCTGATCACTGGTGTCAATAGTACTGGATTCGTTTGAACTGGAATTAATAGGAATTACATTCATAACATTTTGTAAAGAAGACATCGGATTTTGTCTAAATTTTTTTTCTATTATTTTCGCCTTCTCTTCAGCCGTATAATCTGAATCTTCAGTATAAATATAATTTTTTCGACGAGACCTCGGTTTCAGTAACTGCTGTTTTTCTTTTGCTTCTTGAACATTTTCTGTAAAAAATGCATAGAAATTATAGTTAAGAGTAATTTTAAATATTATTAAGTATATATGAGCCAAAAGTTTTGAACCTTCATATGAACGAAATTTTTTTTTGCAACTTCTTTAAGTACGAATTTTATTACAAAATATTGTTAAAAATATCTAAAAAGAAGTTATTAATTGAATAATTGTTTAATTTACTGTTTTATTTTACATGGTCATCATAGTTTTTAATAATTTATAGTTTGAAAAAAATATTTCGTTCATATGAACGTTCAGAACATTCGGCTCATAAGTATATAAATTTTAATCATCACATGATTGATTAACTTAAACGAAAAATAAAATAAAATTAATTAGCTAAATATGCATGCTTAAAATATTATTATTTATTTGAAAACTTACTAGCCTGCCCCTTCAGAAAAACTTGATACGAAGGCCATCCAGAAACTGGTAAATAATTAACAGGAGCTTTTTTCTCAATTAAATTATTTAATATCTTAAATTTATCGACATCATATGGTGGGGGCATGAATTTTGACACTAAAACACCAATATCTGAATCAAAATATATCCAATCTTTAGGAACGAAGTCACTTGTTCCATCTTCAAATTCCACAATTTGAGAATCATTTATATTGACTTTATCTGTAATTGAAAAAGCAGAAGAAAAATTTCTTTTTAAATTTAAATATTTAAAAACAATTAACTAATTTTTCCATATTATAAAAAGATTGCACACATTACCGCTATTTTTTCTGCAGACCATATAAAATAGTTTAATCCCCCCTTTCCCCCCTTAATACAAGTTGTGTAAGTTCTCCAACGATATTAAAAAGCTATTTGTCATTTTCTACCAATAATGTTTATCAGTTTATTTACTTGATTCTAAAAAAATATCCAATATCTGTAAAGCTATATTAAAATTTCTAGTATATTTAGTATTTTCTGCGACAAAAATGATTGCCCTAACCTATAAATATTCTATTAAAATAACACCAACGCTAATAAAATTATATTTAAAAAAAGCTTAATCAAGTAATATTGAAAAAAATTATAAATTACTTAATTACCTTCTGCCATTGCTGATACCCAATTTTTGAGAAACGATTTTCTCAAAACACTTTCTTCACTTATTGACACTGAAATGAATAGAAATGAAGTTCACCGATGCCGGCATGCCGCATGGATCTTAATCGCCATTTTAAAAATACTGCGCACATTTGAGATGACGCAACAGTTCTATAGCGCGAATTTTGAAAATCTTGAAATACAAAAGTCTTAATATTTACTTCACATCAATATCCACTTTAAAAAAAACCAATAAAAATAAAGATAAAAAATTTGAACCTGTATTAATTAAAATAAAATAAAAATGAAAGTTTTTATAAAAAAAGCATGTTAATTTGAAATATTTCTGTGTGTCATAATATAATAATTTAATAATATAATAACAATAATAATCATTATAGTAATAAAAAATGTTTTTTTTATTTTGTGTTTAATATTTTTCAATGAGTGAAATTCTCGTTTATAATGTAAACTACAAAAATTATTTAATTAATTCATTTTAATTTATATGTAGGCCTATTGGTGTAGAAGTGGAATTACAAATTCTTTTTTTCGGTCATTCTCTCGGAAGTTAATAGAAATTTTTAGTAATTTACATTCAATGTTTTCTACATCAAATATTTTTTGAATCCCTGATTTTTCTGATTTTATTTGCCACATTTTTAAATGTTAGGAGTCGCAAGGATAAGTGAAAATCGAATTCGCTTTTTCTAAAATTTCACCTTTTATTTTGAATTGACCACGTTGATCTCTACTAATTGAATTTACGTGAAAAACAGTATTATCTTTAAGTAAAAGTGTATTATTGGGTTCATAAGTTTTAATAGTGGATTGTTTGAACTTAATTTCCGTTATTCTGCCATTTTTTTCATTTAAAATTTCAACTCTAGCCGGTAATTTGACCTTTTCTTTTTGAACAAATTTTAATTTGTGAAGACGTCGACACACTTGAGCTAACGGTTTATTTGGCGTCCGAACGTACTTCTTTAATTTTCCTAAAAAGCTTTCAAATCGAAAGGCAGTGTAATTACTAATGTCACATTTCATATTTTTTGGGTCATCTGCTAAGTGAATTAAATGGTAACAATTCAAGACTTGTGATAATAATCCATACAACTGTCTCATGGCAACGAAAAAAGCTTTTAGATATTGTTTAGCGTGTTCTCCAAATCGATTGTAAAGCTTATTGCTACTTAAAATCCGGCATGCAGTATGAAATAATAAAAAATGATCATATAAGGGTTTTTTAAGCAATTTAAAAAGAACTATTGGACCACAATACCAAAGGAAAAATCGAAATTGGGTTGCTTTCCATTTGAGCACAGATTTAATAGGTCCTGTTTTACGTTGGAATTCACACGGAATTTGATTTTTTATTAATTTCATTCTCCTAGAAAGTTCTAAACGATCTCGTCTTGATAATTTATTATTACTTTTTTCAACCCAATATAAAAGTAATTTCTTCATGACACCTAAGCAGCATAGATGCATGAAATCAAGTACAAAAATAAATATAATATTTAAGAACGGAAAAATTCTAAGTAAAGGCGTTACTCCCTTATGATGAGAATTTTGCCTTTGAAACCTGAAAGATGCATCTGTTCTTTCTTCATCATCAACAGATGGAAAGACAGTAGTAGAATTTCTACTAAAACCTTGTACAGTGCATCGTTCACAAGCATTTTAACCTTTATGGCCTATTGTTTTTTTCAAAAATGCACGTGCCGGCGTGTCGCAAATAAAGCACATTATTTTTATGCTAAACTGAGTACCAGAAATATTAATGCCATTATTTTGTAAAAGATTTACTTCATCAATAAATTTTTGTAAATATGCATCAACATCTTTCGGCTTAGATTCACCGCAATAAATAGCTACGGCAAAAGGTTCATAGCAGGCTGGAGAAAAATGAACCTTACATAATATTGGCCAAAGTTCCTGACTTCCCGATTTGACTAATGGTAATCCATCACAAGAAATTTTTAATTCTATACAATCATTTTCATGGATGTTAATATTTATACACTCATGAAGACCTTGACTGATTCCAAAATATACAAATTCTTCCATTGATCCATTGTTGTCTTCAATTGGAAATATTTCATAATTTGCATTTGAGGTCCCTAAAAATGTTTTAGCGGTTTTGGGGAGATTTGGAAATACTCTTCTTCTAAAAATGTTCAGAAGTTTATCAACATTATCATGAGGTATTTGACATTCGAGCGCCCAGTTTCGTAACTCTGCTATTTCTGGTATACCATAATCTATAATGTATACATCTGCTTCATCATTCAAAACATTTATTTCTGCTTCTAAATCTTCTTCGTTTTCTTCACTCATTTCCGATTCACTTTCTTCGTTGGCATCATCTTCCTCCAGTTCTGATTCGGTATCTGTGCTTTCACTTACAAAATTTTCCCTATTTATCTTAAACTCAGCTTCCGGTATAAATTCTAAAAAATTTAATTGAATTCTATACAAAAGTAATATTTTCAAGTTTAAAAATGTTTCAATCCTCGGAATAATCTAAAATTAGGAAGTAGTTTTGAACAGCAAATTAAAATTAATATCATATAATATTAATTATATATTATTATTATTATATATTAATTATATATTATTATTATTATATATTAATTATATATTATTATTATTATATATTAATTATATATTATTATTATTATATATTAATTATATATTACATTTTAATACTCTTAGATTAAAATTGTTAAATTAAAATTTGTGTTTAAACATTTTTATAAAATTAACCGTGAAATTCATAGATATTATTATTAAATAACTATTATTTAATAATAAATTTATCGTGAAAATTTAATTTTTATTTTAGATTTATTTAGTGTTAAAAATAACTTTCTATTTTGAGGTTATATTAAAGGATCGAATACATTAATTATATTTATTAATGTATGATATTTAAATATTAAAATTTATTTACGCTATTAAAAATAGAAAAATTATTTGCCTAATCTAACTTTCAATATAAATTTACCTTCTGCAGATGAGATATTATTTTCTTGAACATGTTCGTTTCCATCACTTACATCAACAGACGAATTGTTATTACCTTCAACATTATTTTCACTACTCTCATTTAGAAACATTTTCTTTTTTTCTCGATGTTTTTTGCGTCTTAAATCTGCTAGATCCTTTTCGTGTTTTCTTTTTCTATCCATTTTTTTAATAATTGAAACTTGAACAATTTAAAAGGTTGGAATAGCTGTATCAGTGAATGACATTTTATTTTATGGTTATGTTATCAGTAAACCATGGCCACGAAGTAAGAATAAGGAGTCTTCACTCCATGCGTGGATTGGAGGAAAAATGTTCCCAAATCTGGTAAAAGCATTCCGGAAAATTAGAATAGTCGGAGGTGGCGTTCGTAACTGGAAAAACCTTAAACTATTGATTTCCCTAATGAAAGTCGTCTGCTATTTTTGAAAAGTATATTATAAAATCACATAATTCCATATTTTTGAAAAATTAAGTAATGGAATAAATAGTAAATGTTAAATATGAAATATTATTTGTATTTAAAAAGTCATTTACAAATTAATTAATTTTATTAATTTTAATGAAGTTCTTAAGAATTCCTCTTCGACTACTTTGTTACAATATTTGGAGTATTCATTTGTTTTAAAGTTACACTTTGATTTTTTTTGATAAAATTCTTGTTTGAAGCTTGTTTATTAGTCGAATTTGTGCCATTATTTTAAAATCATTAAGTTTTAATCCTATATTTACATTTTTTGTCGGACTAGTATTAATTTCCAAACGAGGATATATTAATAGAGAAGAGGAGGAATAAACCTGCTGGTAGTCTCTTTGTTTTAGTATATCGTTATATCTTTCAATCCATTTTAATTTATTTTTTTGCAATGTTGACAAGTCCAGGGATTCCCATTCCTCCTCTAACCCCATTTCAACAAAAAAGAACTTAACATGAGAGGCCCAATTAACATTTATTTGGATAACATCAAATGTGCGCAGAGTACATCATCACATTCAATGCTAAATTGTAAAATATCCTACTAATCGATGACAATGAGTCTATTTGTGATTTATATATTAATGACAATGTTGAGTTTATTGCTATTTTACTTTTTTTAAATATTTGTTTCTTGGCATTTGTGAACAGAGTCGGGTTACCAAACGAGATACCCAAATAAACATTCTTTTACAATTTCTATTTTATCTCCGCCATAACTAAAGCATATATTTTAATTAATTTTTTTTCCTTATAACCTTCTCCTCCTCTCTTAAATTCGATAATTTTTGTTTTTGTATTATTTACTTCTAAGTTATTAATTTTATAGTATTCGTACTAGATTTTAAGAATTTTTTCCATATCAGTCACTGAATCCGAGAGGATGACAAGGTCATCTGCATATGCTAGAATTAAGATTTCAGATTCTTTTACTTATTCTTTTACTTCTTAGATATTTTTCTAAACCTGCTATGAATAAAGTAAAAAGGGCGGGGGCTAAGAAAATCTCCCTGTAACACTCCTTTTGTGATCTTTATGTTCCCAAATGTGCCTCTTGAACTCTTCACTTTCAAATTTATATTATTATAAAAATGTTATAATTCACGGAGGAGAAGGCGCTTTTAAAGTCGACAAATAAAGCGAATAATTTATTTTTTGGCAAACTCAGCCTGTATTGAATCATAGATAGGCCAGTCAATAAAGACAAAAAGTGCCATTAAATGTAGACAGGCAACTCTAACCGGAATTTGGTAGTTTGGGGGGGTAGTATAAAGGCCCCACAGTTTGCTCTCGATTTCCGGTTGCAGAAGTTGTTGTAAACAATGGTTGAAGTTGGTGAAATGTGGTTTTTGCGTGCTCGTTACTTTCCTCTACATTTTAGAGGAAAAAGTTGTTATTAGAAAAAAAAGGTATTAAAAATACCTACAAAATGGTGGGTCGAAAGTTAAAATCGGATTATTTGTTTAAAAGTTATTGAATTTAAACCATTAAAAATGGTACTTTTTTAATTGTTTAATAACTTTGTTAATAATAATCCGATTGAAGTGAAACTTTCTGAAAATGTGCCCCTCATGATACTGAACAAAATGAAAAAACTTCAAGTTTAAACGGATGAATAGTTTATAAATTATTCCATTTGTTAATTAAAAACATGTTGTTTTTCAACCTAATTTCTACAGAACGATATGGAGCGAATTCAATTTTTTTTCTTTCATTTTACTCTTGAAGAGTGATACTATCATGTACATAAAAGAAAGAATTGAAATTCATTAATTAATTGCATAATTATGGATAAAGAAAAAAGGGTACGTTTTTTCGTTATAAACAATTGAAATTACTCGACCAGTTTTTACTCTATCGAATTCTAATAAACGCCATTGAATTTCTTTTTTCTTTACAAAACTTTTTAAAAAAAGAAAAACAATCTAGGTCAAAGGGGGGGGGGAGATCATTTTTTTTTTTCAAAAAAATCCTAACACTATAATTATTAATATTTTTCATTCAAATTTACAGTACTTGTAGTTTAATATGTGTACTGTTAAATAAAAAATTGTAAACATTGAAAAAAATTTTTTTATTATTAATAATGACTGTTAAAGAGAGCTCAACATTTTACCTTGCTCCGGAAGGCGGAGTGGGGGAACTCGGTGGCGCGTGGCAAACGCCGCCACAAAATCAAACTCAGCCGATCAAAATTACAAAATTTGTTATAACTCGGTTAATTATTAACCGATTTTAATCTTTCTTTTTTTGAATTCATGTTATTTTTTCTCCTCTTTTCAAAAATAAATTTACATTATTAATAAAAATTTTTTTTTGCTAATATTTAAACATTTTTTTTTTAATAACAATTTTTTTTCACTAATTCAAGTTTTTTTAAAATTTTTTTTTAACTGCATATAATGACAGGTATTTTAGTCTCTTTTTATGTTTAACGTTTTTTAAAATTATTTATACACATTCGTGTAGCACTATGTCATTTTTTTCATAATTTAAAAAATTTTGATTTATATTACTTTTTAAATAATGTAATGATGTTTTAATGTATATAACAAAAATTAATGTATTTTAATAATAATTTATATAATTTAACAGCAAATTTTTGTTATATATTTTTTTATTTATTGCTGTCTTCACGTGACCACGAGGTCACGAAAAATTTTGGGTCCGACATTAAAAAACGTTAAACATAAAAAGAGACTAAAATACCTGTCATTATATGCAGTTAAAAAAAAATTTTAAAAAACTTGAATTAGTGAAAAAAAATTGTTATTAAAAAAAAAATGTTTAAATATTAGCAAAAAAAAATTTTTATTAATAATGTAAATTTATTTTTGAAAAGAGGAGAAAAAATAACATGAATTCAAAAAAAGAAAGATTAAAATCGGTTAATAATTAACCGAGTTATAACAAATTTTGTAATTTTGATCGGCTGAGTTTGATTTTGTGGCGGCGTTTGCCACGCGCCACCGAGTTCCCCCACTCCGCCTTCCGGAGCAAGGTAAAATGTTGAGCTCTCTTTAACAGTCATTATTAATAATAAAAAAATTTTTTTCAATGTTTACAATTTTTTATTTAACAGTACACATATTAAACTACAAGTACTGTAAATTTGAATGAAAAATAATAATTATAGTGTTAGGATTTTTTTGAAAAAAAAAATGATCTCCCCCCCCCCTTTGACCTAGATTGTTTTTCTTTTTTTAAAAAGTTTTGTAAAGAAAAAAGAAATTCAATGGCGTTTATTAGAATTCGATAGAGTAAAAACTGGTCGAGTAATTTCAATTGTTTATAACGAAAAAACGTACCCTTTTTTCTTTATCCATAATTATGCAATTAATTAATGAATTTCAATTCTTTCTTTTATGTACATGATAGTATCACTCTTCAAGAGTAAAATGAAAGAAAAAAAATTGAATTCGCTCCATATCGTTCTGTAGAAATTAGGTTGAAAAACAACATGTTTTTAATTAACAAATGGAATAATTTATAAACTATTCATCCGTTTAAACTTGAAGTTTTTTCATTTTGTTCAGTATCATGAGGGGCACATTTTCAGAAAGTTTCACTTCAATCGGATTATTATTAACAAAGTTATTAAACAATTAAAAAAGTACCATTTTTAATGGTTTAAATTCAATAACTTTTAAACAAATAATCCGATTTTAACTTTCGACCCACCATTTTGTAGGTATTTTTAATACCTTTTTTTTCTAATAACAACTTTTTCCTCTAAAATGTAGAGGAAAGTAACGAGCACGCAAAAACCACATTTCACCAACTTCAACCATTGTTTACAACAACTTCTGCAACCGGAAATCGAGAGCAAACTGTGGGGCCTTTATACTACCCCCCCAAACTACCAAATTCCGGTTAGAGTTGCCTGTCTACATTTAATGGCACTTTTTGTCTTTATTGACTGGCCTAAGAATTCAGCGTAAAAATGTGATCTTCGCAGCTACTTTTCCTCCTGAACCCCGCCTGTCATTCCGGTGTCAGATGATTTTGTTCCATCCAAATCTACTAGTCTATAAGCGAGGATCTGTGTAAACACCTCTGGGGTGTCGTTCATGAAGGGTATAGGTCTGTAGTTTGCAGGGGCATCCGTTTTTCCCTTTTTGTAAATCAGTTTGCTTCCTCGTGGAGCGGAGGAAGCTTTGTAGTCCTTTCGTTTATAAAATTTTTAAAAATGGTGAAATCAAATTTTTCTCTATATAGAAACATGTTATATGAGATCCTGATCAATTGTCCGAATGTATGTATGTATGTGTGTATGTGTGTGGATCATTTTTTTAACACGATATCTCTAACAGGTTTTAATGGATTTGGGTAAAATTTGGTAGGCTTATTTATCACATTAATCTCTCAAAAATGACGAGAGGATTTTTAAAAATACCCCCAAAAAAAAATTTATCGGCTTTTTTCCAAAAATTTTTTTTAATTGAAAAAATTTTTAAATAGAAAAATTAAAGGTAATATATAATATAAACATCTTCTTTACGTCAAGACGAATCGATTAGTATATAAACAGTATAGATTTGATTGAAATTTAAAGAATTAATGAAAGTTAAAAAATAAGAAATTCCCATTTTAGCTAAAAAATGTTGTGTTTATTAAAATTCAAGTTTATATATGAAATAATTTTATTCCCTGCATTAAAACGAATCGATTCGTATATATAAAGTATATGTTACACCCAAAATAAATTTCAATTTTCTTAATTTTTAAATTGTTTAGAATCTTTTATTGAGGCTATTTTATCTGTTATCATTTTTTTATAATCTACTTTCTTTTTAACGATTAATTTATGATTTTTACTTTGGCTATATTTTTGTAATATGAATGGAGTAAAATTTTTTCCTTTACATTTTTTTAATAATATTTTAAGGTTTTTTTTACTCATCTTACACTCAGAATCGTACCTCGGTCTTGAGATATTTTTCTTTGTTCTGACAGTTGTTGTCATATCTGATAGCTTTGCAGCTGCAGTTATAGATTTTAATAAGTTATTAGATATCTTCACGACCGTGATAGGACTCTGTAGATTACTAGGATATTTAATTACATTCTTACATTTTTCAACATTCTCTTCTTTCCATTTAAGGTGAATTTCCGAACCACTTACAAGGTTGAGAGAATTATTACTCTTTAATGTTAAACAAATAGGAAAATGATCAGAACGTGTGGGAATATGTAAGACCTTGAAATCCTCGATCAACGACACACCAGGGCCCTCACACCACACTAAATCAAGAATGGAGGCGCAACCTTTTTCCGTGTAAATTAGGCAGGATTATCACTCCGGGATCTCTCGTTTAATACAACAAAACCCTCATTCTCAAAAAAATTCTGTTATTTTAATACCCCTTTTATTTTCGGTGTCATCCGAGGTCGATCTATAGTTAAGTATATTTATATTATCAAAATTAAGATTTCCTTCAATTTGATTTAAATTTCCAATTTTCCCATTAAAATCCCCCCAATTATAATAGCATGATTTGTCTATTGCAAGTGTATATCAAAAATTCTTTCATTCAAATCATTTAATAATTTATTAATATCCGAATTTGGACTCAAATAGACTAGTCCTACTACTATTCTTATATCACGATTTTCAATTTTAACAAATATACATTCATCGTTTACAGAGATTGATTCCATTTAGTATTTACAAACATTAGAAAATATCATCAAACCTCCTCTTGCCTGCACTTTATTATACATTTTAATTGCTTTATTATATGAATTATCTTATTTTTAAAATTACTCACAGGCATCGAGACGTCCGGTTCTGTTACATGCCAAGCCTCAGCTATACATACAATATCTTCTTCCTCGATGACGTCATGTAGGTCTTGTAGGTTGTGAATCCCTCTCGCGTTCCAGAATATTATCCTTGTATTGGTTCGTTTGGCATGTCACTTGCATCTTTTTCCTTGTCCTTTTGGGTTTCTGTTTCGTTTGGTTCTTTTAAGAAACTTTTATTTATTTTTAATTTTATTATTTGTTTTGGTTTTTTGACTTTTGTTGTCGGAGTATTGGAATTCGGCTTTCGTCCTCTCTTGCGACTACTTGAAGATTGGGTAGAAACCGATGATTCCCCACCATCCGAATCGTAGTCATCTTGTGTTTTGGCAACAATCTCCTTTTCTTCCATCCAATTCTGTATTTCTTGCAAGTTGAACAGAGTATATATATAATCAAGTATATATGTTTTGCTCTTAGGATTATCTAGTTTGACTAATATCGGTCTATTTCCAATACGTTTTCCAAGTCTTATAGCTACTTCTATATTTTCCTTTTTAATGTTAATGTTTGCTGCATTAAATATTTTCAGATTAGTTTGTATCGTGTCTTTCTTACCTTCAATAGAGTCTTTTACATTATGCATTATAACATTTCCAAATCTTTCTCTGATCATTAAAGTTTCGAACGATTTGTCCAGAGTATTAACTTTTTCTGTTAATTCATTGTTGTTTTTCTCCAGTATAGTGCACTTATTTTTATAGATTTTTAATTCTAGTAATATTTTTTCATCTGAGCTTTTCAAGGTTTTGACATCCTCTGACAATTGTCCGACATAATTTTTTGTAGATTTAATATCTTGTTGAATATCCATCAGGATTGTTTTTAACTCCTCATTTGAGGTCATTTTGATGAAAAAAAGGTTTAAAATCACTTACTAAATTGGCACTTTTCACAGCAAAAGATTGGTCACACACATTAAGAATCACTCAGCACTTATTTATATTTCTTTGATAACTGCCTATAAAGACCAGTAAATATAAACACTACCGCTCTCCTCGAAGGTTAAATCGAGACTCATCAATCATATTTTATAAATTATTTCACGTTTTTAAATAATTATATCAATTGATAACACAGGCACACAAAAAAAAAAAAGTTGTCTGTTTCTTGAACTACACATATATTTCCTATAGTATTTTGGCCCGCTGAAACCGAATCTGAGGTCAGAATTGCTCCATCACCCTCAGTTTTTTTTTAAATCGACCAAAACCACCCTTAAACGATCAAATTCACACTTCGGAGATAAAAAATAAATCAACTTATTTTTTAGAAAAACCAAATTTTACATCCACGAAACTTTGCTCCACTAACTCAAAAACAAAGCCAGCATTGATCCAGCACCCCCTGAATTTTTTTAATCGAAAAAACTACCCCTAATCTGAAGAATTAAATTCAGGAGGTAAAACAATAAAATAACTGATTAAAAAATTTTATAACCAGGTATTTTTACTCCAGCAAGGCAGAAACAAATCCAGAAATGCTCCCTCACCCTCTAAATTTTTTTTAAATCAAAAAAACCACCCTTAAATAGAAAAATTCAAATTTAAGAAGTAAAAAAATAATAAATTACCGTCTTTTTTTAAAAACAGAACCTTACATGTTTGTAGTTTTGCTCTACTAACTCAAAAAAACAAAGCCAGCATTGATCCAGCACCCCCTGAATTTTTTTAATCGAAAAAACTACCCCTAATCTGAAGAATCAAATTCAGGAGGTAAAACAATAAAATAACTGATTAAAAAATTTTATAACCAGGTATTTTTACTCCAGCAAGGCAGAAACAAATCCAGAAATGCTCCCTCACCCTCTAAATTTTTTTTAAATCAAAAAAACCACCCTTAAATAGAAAAATTCAAATTTAAGAAGTAAAAAAATAATAAATTACCGGCTTTTTTTAAAAACAGAACCTTACATGTTTGTAGTTTTGCTCTACTAACTCAAAAAAACAAAGCCAGCATTGATCCAGCACCCCTGAATTTTTTTAATCGAAAAAACTACCCCTAATCTAAAGAATCAAATTCAGGAGGTAAAACAATAAAATAACTGATTAAAAAATTTTATAACCAGATATTTTTACTCCAGCAATGCAGAAACAAAGCCAGAAATGCTCCCTCACCCTCTAAAATTTTTTTAAATCGAAAAAACCACCCTTAAATAGAAAAATTCAAATTTAAGAAGTAAAAAAATATTAAATTACCGTCTTTTTTTAAAAACAGAACCTTACATGTATGTAGTTTTGCTTTACTAACTCAAAAAAATAAAGCCAGCATTGATCCATCACCCTCTGAATTTTTTTAAATAAAAAAAACTACCCTTAATCTGAAGAACCAAACTTAGGAGGTAAAACAAAAAAATAACTGATTAAAAAAGTTTATAACCAGGTATTTTTACTCCAGCAATGCGGAAACATACCTGGCTGTAAAATTTTTCAATCAGTTATTATATTGTATTACCTCCTGAATTTGATTCTTCAGATTAGGGGTAGTTTTTTCGATTAAACAAATTCAGAGGTTGATGAATCAATGGTGGCTTTGTTTTTGAGTTAGTGGAGCGAAAATACATATATGTAGTAAGTTTCTGTTTTAAAAAAGTCAGTTATTTAATTTTTAATCTCCTAAATTTGAATTTTTCTATTTAAGGGTGGTTTTTTCGATTTAAAAAAAATTTAGAGGGTGAGGGAGCATTTCTGGATTTGTTTCTGCCTTGCTGGAGTAAAAATACCTGGTTATAAAATTTTTTAATCAGTTATTTTATTGTTTTACCTCCTGAATTTGATTCTTCAGATTAGGGGTAGTTTTTTCGATTAAAAAAATTCAGGGGGTGCTGGATCAATGCTGGCTTTGTTTTTTTGAGTTAGTAGAGCAAAACTACAAACATGTAAGGTTCTGTTTTTAAAAAAGCCGGTAAAGTATTTTTTTTTACTTCTTAAATTTGAATTTTTCTATTTAAGGGTGGTTTTTTCGATTTAAAAAAAATTTAGAGGGTGAGGGAGCATTTCTGGATTTGTTTCTGCCTTGCTGGAGTAAAAATACCTGGTTATAAAATTTTTTATCAGTTATTTTATTGTTTTACCTCCTGAATTTGATTCTTCAGATTAGGGGTAGTTTTTTTGATTAAAAAAATTCAGGGGGTGCTGGATCAATGCTGGCTTTGTTTTTGAGTTAGTGGAGCAAAGTTTCGTAGATGTAAAATTTGGTTTTTCTAAAAAATAAGTTTATTTATTTTTTATCTCCGAAATGTGAATTTGTCCGTTTAAGGGTGGTTTTGGTCGATTTAAAAAAAAACTGAGGGTGATGGAGCAATTCTGACCTCAGATTCGGTTTCAGCGGGCCAAAATACTATAGGAAATATATGTGTAGTTCAAGAAACAGACAACTTTTTTTTTTTTGTGTGCCTGTGTAATGATACATTTTTTCATTCTTAGTAAATTCCAATAATTTTTGCTTTCTCATGAAGAAGCTTTGCATTCGTGACGATGTTCGATGTTTTAAAATTGGGTTTTATGGACTCATTTTTTATCTAGAATTTATATATATGAAGTTCTGAGCAAATGTCCAGATGTATGTGTGTGTATGTCACAAAATATTGTGTACAAATTATCTCAGAAACGCTTTAACAGATTGTCCTGAAATTTTGTATGCTCATTGTAATAATTAATACCTAAAATCTGAAACAAGGATTTCAAAATATATTCACAACATTTTTTTTACAATTTTTTCAAAATATTTTTTTCTGTGTAAATTTAATTTTGTTTGGTAAAAAAACTTATTTCTTGCATTGAAACGAATCGATTAATCTATATAAAGTTCATATTTTACTGAAATCTGTAGATTAAATCATTTTTTTGAATTTTTGAAAACAAATTTAATTAATTCTTGGCAAAATTGTATTCCTGGCATGAAAACGAATCGACTGATGTATATAAAGTTTACATTTTACCAATAATTATAAAATTGATTGCTATTTTAATTGTAATCCTTCTTTTAATCTTGAATGTGTATGTGTATCATGATGAGGAAGCTAAATGGTCATGAAATGAACACCTAGTTTTTTATTTTTATGGTACCTAAATTCTATGTTTTTTTGCATATTTTCTAATGGCTAAAAAATTGACAGTTTTCAGCACCTCATATACTTTAAATTCATATTTTACAATAAGTAAATAAATTTTTAATAAAATTCTTTTCACTTCATGATTTTGATAACTTCAAAATCATTCCTGTAAAGTATTATAATTTTTAAAAATTAGTCAGCAACGATTTCAGTCGAAATATAATGGATTGACCAAAATATATTTCTATTCACCTAGAAACATATTCTGGTTTTGCATCTCAAATGCAAAAAATTGGTCAAATGCGACAACTCACTTACCTAGGGTTCCGTTCACGATTATTTAAATGTTTATATATATTTTGAAAAAATAATTTTCCTATAATTTGTTTTCAATTTGCTAATAAATATATACATATATATGTACAAAGTTTGAGATGGTTGGCTAAAAAATTGTTAAAGTTAAGATAAAAAGGAATTTTTAGCCTTCTTCAGGAATTTTAAGTTTTTGTAGCGAAGCAATATTTAAGTTAATTTTAAAAGGGTTTGCTATATTTTTCGTCAAATCTACACATGAAATTAAATATGTGTACCAAGTTTCAGCTTCTTAGCTCGAAAACTATAAAAGTTAAGGGGGGCACGCTTTTTTCCGAAATTTCGAGTTTTTGGAATATAACTGTATTTAATTCAAATGCAATCGGATTCGCTATAATTTTCGTTAAATCTACTCGCAATAATACGTATTTATACCAAGTTTTAGGATAATCGTTTAAAATGGCTAGGTTTTAGAGGGGGGGACATAATTTTGTAGACGGACATGAGTGATACCATGAGGGTTCCGTTTCGGTGCACTCCGTGAACGGTACCATAAAAATGGGTAATAATCACCTTTTCTAAAAAGTTAAGCTGTTTTTAAGTAGGAAAATTTTTTTTTCAACTTTAACATTAAATAAACAATCGAAAAAAATTTTTTTTCAAAAAACCATTAGGGTCAGCCGGGGTAAATACGAATGCTTTTAGTAAGTTTCAACAACAACATAAGTTTTTTCTTTTAAAAGACAATACTTCCGGTATCCTGGTGCATGAAGTTGTTACTTTACTTCCATAGAACAATTTTATGGGGTAGCAAAAATTTTTGATAAATTATAATCGCAGGAAAGTTACCGTTGGTATTTACCTCGATACTTTGCAACTTTCCTAAAATACCGGGGTAAATACGAACGCCACTGTATTTCATAAAAATCTTAGGGAAAATAAATTTAAAGTATTGCAATTGTTAAACTTATATAAAAACTCAAAAAAATACGATAATAAACCTATTATGTAATAATACATCATATATAAATACAAAAATCAAACAGGTTAAAAATTAAAATGCATTACACAGTTAAAACTTTTAATAACTTTATCAAATCATGACGGATTTTTGCCAAACTTGGTACAGAAAGTATTTTGGAGTGATTGAATGTAAATACAAAAATAAAAGTCAAATTTTTTAAATTCAAAATGGCGGACTTTCCTAAAACTTATTTTTAAAAATGATCAAATTTGCTAACTCCAAATTCGTAATCAGCGACCCTGAAACCCCCCGAGTAACAATTTTCGAGCGAATCCAATGAATTTTTTAATTCTCGTCCGACATTTTTAATTTTGAAAAACTGACTTCAAATTGGTAATCAGCGACCCCAAAAACCCTAGAATACCAAATTTTATTAAGATCCTGAAAAACTTTTTTCAACAAACCATTTGGCAAAAAAAAGTGGAACACTCCTTCGAGAGAACAGAGATTAAGTTTCTGCTTATTAATTACTAACGAGGATACATATAGAAAGAAAAACTTTTTTCTATGTACTTTTATAATGTTAAAATAATAGTGTAATCAAATAAAAACAATTTTGTGTGGCTCTGATATAAGAAAAAATTATTGAAAATACAGTTTGGATTTACCCCGGTTTTTCAATTTTCCTGGGTAAATACGAACGGTCTGATATTATTAATAAAATTTTACAGAAGGCAAAAATGAAAAATAGTTTCTGTTCTAGTATTCATAACAAACAATTATAAATAATAAAATGAATTTTTAGCTTCTTTTTCTTCAAATACGAGACAAAATACTGAAAGAGTGTCATCTTTGATTTTCAATCTTCTTTGCAATACTCGTTATCTTTGTTTATGCTGTTGCTAATTAACAAACAAAAAATGGGATAATACTTAGAATCTCTTGAAGAGGATCTGAGGTAAAAATTCTCATGTCTAACTTATTTTTTAAAATTTTAATTAAGCTGAAATAATTAGCGTTCGGATTTACCCCGGCTGACCCTAAAGACGTTATGCAAAATTTTATGATCTTTAAAACAAGACCAAGAACGTCAAAATCACTTCAAATTTATAGGCTCTATGTTAATTTGTCCACGGCCGTGTTTTACGTCCAACTGTTGGAGGCTTAGCTCTTAGTTGGCGGAGCACGATCACAAATATATTAATAACTTTTGACCTAATGCAATATAATGACTTTTATTTTTTTTTGAAATACTCGTGATAAAATAGGGAATCATAATTGTCAAGAAAAAATATGAAATTAGGCGCTGAAGTTTATTTTATTATCAGTTGTTTATAATAATTGCTATTTTTAACAAATTATGGACAAAATCAAACCAATTTTTTTTTAAAGCATCATTATTGTATATTACTCATACCAAATTTTAGCAATACCCATCAAATAGAACGGTAGAAAAGATTTTTTTTCTAATTGAATTCTTAAAAATTGTTTAAAGAATAACCTAATCTAAATCTAATCTAATCCAAAACAAGCTTATACCGAACTCCCCTAGTACGAGTGTTGGTACTTAAGTCGCAAGACGCATTGCACCTAACCCCGGCAAGCTCGAACCTAGTCTTTAGAGTGCTGTCTTATTCTAAAAGTCCAGTAACTCTTCTACCGAGAGGTCGCGAATCCTATCCTATCCTATCCTATGTGTCGCTGCAGCGTAAGCTGGACAGTGACATAAAATGTGAGTAGAAGAATCTTCTTCTGCGTCACACAATCTGCACCTAGGTGAGACGTTTCTACCTATTTTGTGCTGATG
Source organism: Leptopilina boulardi (assembly GCF_019393585.1). Taxonomy (NCBI): domain Eukaryota; kingdom Metazoa; phylum Arthropoda; class Insecta; order Hymenoptera; family Figitidae; genus Leptopilina; species Leptopilina boulardi. Next base: position 114,475 of record NW_026137880.1, on the reverse strand, counting down.
GTAGTTCATGAGGCCATGTCCTGTGAGCAGCCTGACCACTACTCTAACTCTGATCTTGTTGAGTTTTAGAAGTTTAATCAATAACTCTTAAAGAAATTAAAATTTTGCAAAACAAAAAACAGCAATGATTATTTCTGAACCAGCCCCGTCAACATGGAAAAAATTTACTTTGAACTTTAGTGTCTGGTTCTACCCCCAAAGTCGCACTTCGTACACAAGTGTTGGAAAAATTTTTTTTCATATATATTTATATTATAAGCAGGATAGACTTTTATTCTCACTTTATTGAGATTGATATCCCTCCAAATTTGATTTTGATGTTACTTTATTTTTTTTCAACGTATAGTTTGGCTCTCAGTCGCTTCTCTTCCGGACAGATGCGCAGTTCCATTTTTACCTGTGAATCCACGTCTCTCTTCTACTAGAAATCAAGGAAGACAAAAATTGGCTCGTTTTACGCCAAAAGAATTTGCTACTCTTATATTCGATTTGCTCATCGAAACTGGTCATCGACATAAACTTGCCAGTCAAACTCCACTTCAAGGTTTGTATACATGTTTTTAGCAATAACTATATTATAATAAATTCGGGCAGTATGTGACGCTCTGAATTACGAGACAACTTTAAGCTAAGCGATATTGAGGGGGAACTCCACTTTTGGTATTAAAAAAATTGATTTTTCTTTTTTTTGCATAGTTCTAAGCTAGAGGTTATTAGACATGTGCTCCCATAAATGAAATTGAGGAATCCTTTTAGTTGATGAGTAATTGAAGCGCCAATATGATCGTCTGTTCGATTCTTCCACTAGCTTCTGAAGTGGGTGGTAGCGTTACCATTATTTTCAGTAAATTATTTTATTATTCCATGTTTTTTTTATAGTGGTCACAAGTGATCAAATCATAAGTTTCTCCCATCATGTTTTATTAAATTATTTATGTTTAATCCCGTTTATCAAAAACTCGTGTTTTTCAATAATTTGCTATGACTTTGACTACAAGATTTTGGTCAATAATTTTTTGATTTAGTTTGGTTATAAATACTACCTACATTTATTAGCTCAAAAAATAATAAAAAGTCAATTACTTGTAGAAAGAAACTTGTTAAAATAAGATATTTGAAATTTTTTTAAGAAGCTCGTGTCTATATCTACAGATTGTAATAACACATAAAATCATATTTAATTTTTTTGATTCAGGCAATTTAAATTGAAAAAGTTTTACCAAAAAGTTGGTAGCAGAATTATTGCAGGCTTGTGCTCAAGAACGCTTTAAAGTGGCGTGTGTAAATATTAATATTAATTAAAGCAATATTTTTAGAGTTTAAGTGTTAGAATAAATAGCAACAAATCGTATTTCATTATCGCGTGTAGTTCTTGCAAACTTTTCTGAAAAAGAGGCTAGGTTAATTAGTTTAAGGAAATTTAGAAATTTAAAATATACATTGGTACCTCCATTCAAAACAAACTTATCTGGCAATGGTCGTGTAAAAGAACCGCTCTTAATTTGTCCCTCTAAAGCAGCCAGACTTCTTTTTTCTCTAACCTTGAAATATTTTTTAAAGCATTCTTGATTTACAGCAAAACATTTAGAATGAAATTTATACATTTAAAATTTTTATTCATTACAAGAAAGAACATTTAATGATTAATAATTTATTTATTTATTTACATCACCAGTTCCCGCAGTCCTACTGGACCATATATGGGTAACTAAAAGGAGATACTAACAAAATATAGATAATACAAAAATAAAATAATTAATATGTGAAGTAAATATGTAAAGTATATAGTACAAAGAAAAATAAAATATGAAAAACCTGATACAAAAATAATAGTTAAAACCTTACTGGCAACTGATTGCACGATACAAATGTCGTAGGTACTATAAAGAATCGATATAGGAATTAAGAGTGGATGTGAATACTTTTGCCGATTAAAAAAATAAGTCCACGTCCGGATTCATTTGAGAAAATAATTTGTTGATATGATTACAAGAATAAAAAATAGGTGTAGTAGTGCCAAATGATTTCCTTGGGGTATCAAGATAAAAAGGTTCGAAATTACGGGTTGAAAAGTTAGGAATTCTTAAGTTAATCATATATAAAATATGAGGAGCATAAATTTGAGAGTTAAGTACTTTGAAAATGAAAAGGGCTGAAGTAAAAAAATACGTCGGTTTGCAATTGTGCGGAAGTTAAAACGTCTACATAAACAATCATAGTCAGATCCTTGAAGGGGATAATAACCATCCAATTTAAATGCCAAGAATTTCAGAAATCTCTTTTGAATTCTCTCCAAGTCATCATTGTATTTTTGAAAAACAGGATTAGCAATAATATAAGAAAAAGATATACGCGAAAGTACTAGTGAATTGAAAAGTAATATTAAAGTAGATAGATTTTTAAAACCTTTTGATGATCTGATGAGAAAACCAAGAGCCATAGATGCCGATGTCACTACATTAGATATTTGTTCATTGAATAACAATCTGTTATCAAAAATCACACCGAGATCACAAGTGGAAATCACACTTTCCAAAAAAGTTACATCTATTTTATAATTATAGAACAAAGGATCGTTACGTCTAGTATAAGAAAGAATATGGCATTTTTTAACATTTAACGGAAGTAAATTATTTTTTGACCATAAAAGAATATTATTTAAGTCAGATTGGAGGGAAATAGCGTCTGAAATAGAGTAAATAATTCGGAAGATTTTCACGTCATCCGCGAAAATAAGAATATAAGAGTCGGTGTTTAAACTACATCACACGGTGAGCTTCGTTTAGGTTCAACCTAAACTGCATGACCCTTCTCAGGTTTTTTTTATATCAATTCGGTGATGCCTCACGATCATTTTAAGACGAAAATTAAAATAATCGTTGGAGGGAAACTCAAATTATATTGATTTTTAAATTTTTTTTCTAGGTTATTAAAGATATTTTCATTAAAATACCGTTTGGTAAAATACTTATTGCTTCAAAAGCTACAATTTAACATAAAAATAGATTATATATAATAATTAAACCATTTTGATACAAAGAATTAAGAAAATGTTTAAAAATAGTCGAAAAAACTGAAATTTTTCTAATTTTTTAAACTTTACTCCTTTATTTAACGTTATTTCAATAAAGTCATGTAGAAGTGAATTAAAGTACATAAAATTTCCTGTAAATCAAAAAAAAAACTCTTCTATCTATTACTGTTACAAAAATATGGTCATTTGAATTTTAAATTTAATGGATAAATAGTTAAAATTTAACATTAGGTCTAGATTATTTGGTAAAATTGTTTTCGCAGAACCTCATCTCAATTCCATAATATAATACGTATAAGAAGGTTTAATCTTGAACAGTTTCAAATTGAAAAAACTGATTTATCTCACTTACATCGAAAGTTACATTGGTTTAAAGAATGTCTATTTCTATAAGAGAGATTTGAGTAGTTTTTAAAAATCCGTTTATTTTGAAAAATGCAACATAATCATATTTAAAATATTTACTTTTTTAAAAAGTAAATGGTAAGGTACAAATATTTCAAAATAAACGGATTTTTAAAAACTACTCAAATCTCTCTTATAGAAATAGACATTCTTTAAACCAATGTAACTTTCGATGTAAGTGAGATAAATCAGTTTTTTCAATTTGAAACTGTTCAAGATTAAACCTTCTTATACGTATTATATTATGGAATTGAGATGAGGTTCTGCGAAAACAATTTTACCAAATAATCTAGACCTAATGTTAAATTTTAACTATTTATCCATTAAATTTAAAATTCAAATGACCATATTTTTGTAACAGTAATAGATAGAAGAGTTTTTTTTGATTTACAGGAAATTTTATGTACTTTAATTCACTTCTACATGACTTTATTGAAATAACGTTAAATAAAGGAGTAAAGTTTAAAAAATTAGAAAAATTTCAGTTTTTTCGACTATTTTTAAACATTTTCTTAATTCTATGTATCAAAATGGTTTAATTATTATATATAATCTATTTTTATGTTAAATTGTAGCTTTTGAAGCAATAAGTATTTTACCAAACGGTATTTTAATGAAAATATTTTCAATAACCTAGAAAAAAAATTTAAAAATCAATATAATTTGAGTTTCCCTCCAACGATTATTTTAATTTTCGTCTTAAAATGATCGTGAGGCATCACCGAATTGATATAAAAAAAAACCTGAGAAGGGTCATGCAGTTTAGGTTGAACCTAAACGAAGCTCACCGTGATCATTAATGTATAAATTAAATAATGGGGAACCAAGGGAAGACGCCTGAGGAACACCAGAACTTAGAAAAAATACGTAGGAAGAGTGTTGTCCAATCGTGACACGGTGAGATCTATTGACCAGGTAGTTTAAAACCAATTTAGTAATATTGTTCGGCAAATCCAAGTTTTCCATTTTCCTAGCTAATATTTGGTGGTCAATAGTATCAAAGGCCTTTGAGAAATCCAGGTAAGCAACGTCGACCTGTAATCCCCTTTGCAAAGCAGTATTAACTATTTGAGTAAAAGTAACCAAGTTAGTAAGAATAGATCGATTTTGAACGCAGCCATGTTGCTCGTCAATAATTATATTCATAAGTGGTGACAGTATTGAATTTAGAATTGCTCGATCAAAAACTTTAGCAAAATTTTACAAAAGGGCAATAGGTCTATAATTGGTCACTCTGGACTTCTCTTCAGCCTTATACACTGGTATGATTTTGGCCTCTTTCCAAACATGAGGAAAAATACCTGATTTCAAGGCTTAATTAAAAATAAGTGTCAGTGGTTCAGCTAGTACTGATGCACAATCCTTTACTATGAAGCTGGGAATATTATCCGGACCAGAAACAAATGTTGCTTTCAATGATTTAGCAGCCTTAGTTAGTTCTTGCTCCTTAAATTGGAAAGGGTTATTACAAAAATATTCTAAATTTTGAATATTATCTGATACATTAATTGAAGAGAAAGTTGCTTTCGAATGAAAAGAGAAAAGATCGGCAAAAGAATTCACAATAGAAATAGGTGTATCTAGCATTAAATTATCACTGTACATTACATCAGGAATAGGCGAATTTTTTTTATTTCTATTAACAAATCTCCAGAATTCCTTGGGGTTATTTTTGAGGGCATCTTCAACAGATTTAATGTATTGAATACGATTCTTTTTTATACGTTTATGTAAGGAATTAGATAATAACTTTATTTGTTCAGCGTTATACTCGGATAAATGTCTTTTTTTAACAATTTTTTCTTAATGTTTATGTCATTAATTATTGATTGGTCAAACCAAGGTGGATAACGATGACTACAATTTTGCTTTTTTTTGTAAACTGGAACAAATTTATTAAACGTATTAAATATAATAGTGAGAAATTCTTCACAAACTAAATTTACATCATTATGTAATTTCAAGCATGACCAATCAACATCAGATAAAAATACATAAAGACCAGTTAAGTCAGCTTTTTTTAAAGTTATATCTTGTAGGTGGTGGCGACAAGGATGTAGAAGTGTCAAATTTAGAACTTAGAAACTTATTGTCAGAAGTAAGAATGATTTCAAGGTTGAGAGCAGGGTGATGCGGATCTTCAGGGACTATTGAAGGTGAAGCTCTATGGCATGGAGACTTGAGACTTATACAAATTAAATCGAGGAGTTTACAAGAAGTATTTAAGGTGGAATTAACTTGATCTAGGTTAAGAGAATTTAGGCAAATAGACAAAATAATAGATTTAGGATCAGTATGGTGATGTAATGAATGTTGTAAAAAATTAGGACAAGAAATTATAATTTCTTTAAAATTTAGGCAATTTTTTAGGATAGGACAGATATATAAAAAACATCTTTAACGTTCCAAAACCGGTACTTGTTTCCTCATTAGAATTTATTAATCTCTTATTATATAAATGAATGTTAAATTATTAGTTTTTTAAAAATAAATTATTTTAAATGCGATAAAAAACTACATACCGTCAAATGCTGACAAATTAAATACAATTTTCGAATATGATTGTGATTAAACCCTATGCATCAATATAACTTATAAGAAATTATATTTATGTATATATAAATATAATTCGTCAATTAAATTTCCATCGGAAATCAGATTCTGTGGAAGCCACTGTCATTTTAATGCAAATAATTTTGACACTTCTCAAATGTTCATCGTGTTTTGACATTCCACTTATATTGCATGTTAAATTTTTATTTATTGATATAGAAAATTTTAAAATCGAATGAAAGATTCGTCTTCCTCTTAGAAGATTAACTGCTCTACCAGTTCATGCAACTTCTAAAAATATCAGTTCTTAAGTTTCAAGAGTATAGTAATAATTTCTGCACCACCGGGTGTAGAAAGAATAAAGTACCTATTTTTGCAATAATCACACTAAAATAAAAAGATGACGTAAATGCTATTTAATATAATCCACAGTCAACACTACCTTCTGGTTGCTGATCAAGAGATACCAAAATTACTGGTGATTTAAAAGAAATTAATCTATTTAAATATTTTTTTATCCGCTTTTAAACAACCTTTATTAAGACTAGTAGTAATACAGTTTTTTCACTACTCTATCTCTCCTCTACTTCAATTCTCCACCATACTATATTCCACTAACATTTTATCCAATTAATTCTTTTTGCGCAAAAAGTTATTTGATGATATTGTGTAGATTTTAATCAAATAATTTTGCAATTACCATTCCAGATACCATCAATGTGTAAAAAAGGGTTTTTTATTCTGCTAAATACAATTTCTCTAACCATTTTACTTAAAATTGTTCAAAAGAATAGGGTGTTGTGGGGGGATCTGTCGGTAGCTTGTTTTTTTTATATATAACACACGAGATAACACGCCCTCTGGTTTACTATACGAAAAGACAGTAACATTTCTCATGTTCAAAGTTTTTTTTGCGATTCACATTGGTGATTATTTCACGCATTGTTCTTAATAATTTTATAGGTAAATATATTTGCATAGTTAGTTTATTAAGGAGGTTCATCCCTTCAAGCGGTACTCATTCTATTAGGGGTTTTCCGTAAGTTTAAAACCGACAGCTATAGTCCATAAAAGTTGAGCTCCACTGGCCAATTTAGAGGTTAATTTGCCGTTTCTCCTCTTCTTTCTTTTATTTACATGGGATAAGTTCAAAAGTTGCTAACTTTGATTAACATTTACTTCACAACCAAACGGTAAAAAAATTTCATATTTTTGTAAAAACTGTTAAAACTCATAATTTAAAACATATTAGTTTTTGAAAAAAATCTGTAGAACCGTTTTTTTAATTAATGAAAACATGGTCATTTTTCATGTTTTTTCACTGTTCCCATGTAAAACTTCAAACTTTATCAATTTTTATCTTGAAAATGATACGGTAAAATTCAATAAAATTTGAACAACACATGTAAAGTGATGTCAATAATACATCTTAAAAATTTTTTAAAAATCTGTAGAAAATCGATTTTGGGATGAACCTCCTTAAGTTCCTTTGATATTCTGAAACGATTTTGTAAATTATTTACATTATGTGGGTATCACGCAATACCGAGCAAAATAGCGTGTTTAAGGGGATGTGCAACACTTTTTTTGGGGTGATGTGCAACTTTCTCTTTTCGTTAATTTTTTGCTATTTTATGATTTAATTTGTGTATAAGAAATAGATAAAAAATCAAATAAAAAAAGATTTTCTTGGGTGAAATTTTTAATTGAGAAGCTAGATCATTGAACCGACATTTGATTTTTTCGAAGACATAGGAGACAGCAAAGAGTTCTTCTATTCAACTTCTCAATTTTCAGTGTTTGATTGCATCATATTAAATTTTTTCACCCGACTTCGATTAATTGTAATTTCAGAAGCCCAAATTTATCAGTTAAATCGAATTATGTCGATATTTATTCATTTTTAACTTAAATTTTACCTATGTCGCACATCACCCCAAAAAATTTTGAAAATGACAAAATGGACGATTTTGAAAATACGAAAAAACTTAAGGACAAATCAAAATTCTGAAAATCTAATAATTTATATTTACAGTATTTCACTTCCTCTAAACAATAGAATCATAACATATTAAAAAAATTGATTTTTTAAAGTGTTTTCCGATCAATGAAAAAAATGTTGCACATCACCCCACGACACCCTACAAGATACTGCAAGATTTTGACATTAAACAAATTGAATAACAAATTCAAGTTTACTTCGCTTGACTGGAAACCAAAAACTGAAACCGTCCATCTTTGGACAAATGACACCAGTTTCTGGACGCCAATAAAAGTTGTTTATAAACATAGTATTGACTAAATCATTTTAGAATATTATTATATGATAAATAAATGAGAATATTACGATGTGAATCTATTGGGATTGCCTAAACTTCAATACACCATCTGGAATTTACATACTTCTGACTACCATTTTCTTTTTTCGCCTTTGTTTAATTAACACGATAGAAAGAGAAATAAAAACCAAAATGTCTGACGAAGTAGGTAAAAGTCACTAGACGCCAATCTCAATTTGAAATAAAAAATTTAGATAATTTTACTAACTGAAATAAAAATGGCTCTATTTATGTTTGGACCCTCGCCCCTCGTAAAAAAATTGACTGAATAAACTGGGTATATCATTTAGACTAACAAAATCATAAAGTCTTTCTCCATCGAAATAAGTACAAATTCAATGAACACAATTGCGATTACCACTAAAAAGTATTTGACTATGCTTTTCAACTATTTGAATCGCCATAATATTATATTACATTTTTTACTTAAAGTGACATACCTTTCTCTGTTCGCCATGATTTCTTAATTCTTAAATCTTATATAATTCATGAAATCATAAGCATATGTAGATAATTTTATATAAATTACAAAAAATCTGTTACCTGCTTTAAAAAAACAATTTTAATCCAGAAAAAAAAATTTCTTCAAACACAAGAAATTAATTATCGAAGAAGAAAAATAAATAAGTAAATTCACTTTGTTAAATAAACAACACATTAAATAAAAAATTGTCAACAAAAAATTAGGAAAAAGAAATAAATTTTCTTTATAACACGAACTACACTTCAAAAAAAATAGTCACACAAAATAATCATTTACAGTTAAAAATCCTAAGTTTCTTTACACAAAATACGCTTAAACGTTTAATGTATTTTTGCTCATGCAAAGAATTTTCAGCTGCGAGAGGGGACAATGAAAATCGAGCCTGTCCCCTTATACTATTGAATATCTTTATTATTAAATATATGGCATTGAGAAATTAATACTAATATTTTTTTTCTTCCATTAAAAATATAATAAATTAATTAATTATATTAATATAATTGAACAAGAAAAACAAATAATTTAAGTTTATTAAAAGAATAAAATGCATGTTTAAAGTTAGGAAAAATAATAAGTCAATAAAAAAACAGGATGCTATTTTTTAAACCAATAAGATAGCCGTTACTTTCCATCTTTTATTCTTTCTCTCTCGGCAGCAAATATCGTTAAATTAAAATATTATTTAATATGTATATTTTTTTAATAAATATATTAAAAACAAAAGAAGAAATAAATTTTTTTATTACATGAATAAAAAAATAACTAACAATTTAACGTTGATAAGAGAATAAAATGTATATTGAAAGTTAGGAGAGATAAACAGCCAATAAGAAAACAGGACACCCTTTCGTCATTATTATTAATTATTATTAACCAATAAGATATAAGTTACTTTCCTATCTGTCCCTCCTACGCTTCTTGTCTTTGTCGCCAAAAAGATAGTAGGGATGCGGACGGAATGAAATTAATAATAATTAATAATATTAATATTACATACATAAGAGGTAAACTTCTTCTAGCGTACTAAGTGATAAAAAAAGTTGATTGGATCGGGCTGTAACTTGCTCATAGTTTAGCCCTAGGGTTGAGTACTTTAACTACGAAGTATTGTTAGCTATTTTTAAAAACTGTAGGAGAGGGAGGGGGTTGAATTTTTTAGAAAAATTTATACAGTTAATTTTTGAAGATTAGTAACTTCCAAACAGAAAGAAGAAAGAAAATTTATCATATATGTTTTCGAAAGGTTTTTTCCTGCTCTTTCGAATGGTGCAAAATTTTTTTAAAAATTCAAATTTTGACCCATTTTTTGGAAAATCAAAATTTTTTTTGACTTTTTTTTAAGGTCGATCTTTTTTTTCTTTTTTTGAAAGTTAAAAATGTATATTTTCACCACAAAAACATTGAGATATTCTTTTTTGTTATTTACAATACAATTATTGATTTAAAACATTTCGAGTTAAAAACTCATTTAAATTAATTAAATTTTTTGAAAAAATTAAGAAAATTTTAATTCATTTTGGGTGTAACATATACTTTATATATACGAATCGATTCGTTTCAATGCAAGGAATTCAATTATTTTATGTATTAACTTGAATTTAAAAAAACACAAAATTTTTTAGCTAAAACATGAATTTTTGATTTTTAAATTTTTATTAATTCTTAAAATTTAAATCAAACCTATAATTTATATATACCAATTGATTCGTTTTAATGCAGGGAATAAAACTATTGCATATATAAACTTGAATTTTAATAAACACAAAATTTTTTAGCTAAAATATAAATTTTAGATTTTTTAACTTTCATTATTTCATTAAATTTCAATCAATACTTTAAATATACCAATCGATTCGTCTTGATGTAAGAAAGACGATTATATTATATATTACCTTAAATTTTTCTATTTAAAAATTTTTTCAATTAAAAAAATTTTTAGAAGAAACACGATAACATTTTTTTGGGTTTTCTTAAAAATCCTCTTGTCATTTTTGAGAGATTAATGCGATAAATAAGCCTTCCAAATTTTATCCAAATCCATTAAAACCTGTTAAAGATATGGTGTTCACAAAACGATCCACACTCACATACACACACAAACATACATACATCCGGACAATTGATCTGGATCTCATATAACATGTTTCTATATAGAAGAAAATTTGTTTTCACCATGTTTAAAAATTTTATAAACGAAAGGACTACAAAGCTTCCTCCACGAGGAAGCAATAGTACACGATGTGTATATGTTACGGTAAATGTACATAGTTGGTAAATGTATACATTTACCGGTAAATGTGCACATTTACCAAAGTAGACGTTTGTAGGTTGGTAAATGTGAGTATAGATAATATAATCTTTAGTTCTGTCCACTTTTACCGGTAAATGTACACATTTACCAAGTCGGTTTGGTAAAAGTTAGAAATCAATTAAAACTCAAAAGTAAGAAAGGTAGTCTGAATTAAAAAAAAAGAGAATAGAAAGTGAAATAAATTAGAGGTGAAATTAATTTTTTTTCTTTACCAACGGTAATTACGTCAAATTGCGTTTTAATCGACGAAAATCAATATCACTTTTAGTTTTTTGTTTTACTTTTGCACCATACACTTCTTGAATTATTCTTAAATAGTCTTGTCTGGATAGTAAAACATCCTAGTGGGCAAAAACCATCATTTCATGTCTGCCAAATAACGTTCCAAGAACGTTCTATGTTTCTAAAACGTTTTAAAAACAATGAAACGTTTTTGGGACATTATTTGGCGACATGAAACGTTCTAAAAACGTTTATAGAACGTTTTTAAAACAATGATGGTTTTTTGATCACTGGGATTATTTTTATTTTTTTTTTAAATATAATTTTTGCTGCACATTCATTAAATTTTTTTTTCATTTCCATAATATCAGTCATTTTAACTTCACGAATAAAAATTGTACTTGTACTTTTATTATCAATAGCAAACTGAAATAATCACTGAAGTTGACAATATTCAAACAATTGATCATTGTACTTACTAACCTTTCATTTCTGTGTATTATTTTGATTCATAACTAATTGAAATCGATATAAAACAAAATATTTACATTTACCAACATACGATGGTTACTGTGCACACTTACCAATTTTCTTGGTAAATGTACAAAATTTCTTCATTGAATATGGGATTATTCACTTTTACCAAACAACATGGTCAATGTGCACATTTACCGGACTGTGTACATTTACCGTAACATATATAATTTCTAATATTTTTGCTTTTTCGTTGAAACGGCTACTTATAATAATTTGAAACGATAAGGGTTAATACGGTTATTTGGTTTTAAATGTTTTTTTAAATTTATTAATGAAATAATTTTCGAAATTTTTTATTTATTAAAAATCTTTGTTTCTTTTAGATCCCATGGTATCAGCACTACGAAGAGAACAATCAGGAAAATATGGTTCTCAAGCGTCAGATGATGAGCCTCTTTACGACAGTGTCGCATCTGACGATGACTATACAAATTTTGCTTCTGATAGTATAACACGACTAACCAGTGCGTCTAATTTGGATAACAAGGTAAATAATTAATGGTCCCGATCAAATAACTCAACTGATGCTCGGACGAACGCTCTAATAGTAGACGGGTAGCAGTGAGCCGCCCACAGACTGTCACTGCTACTTGACTGGTAGTTGAGCGTTCGTCCGAGTGTCACACAGTGGTCTGAAATTTCAATTAAGTGCTTAAAATCAGGTACAGGTCACAAATCTTAACTGATTTTAATGTTCTTTTTTTAAAAATAATTAGCGATAAATTTTTAAGAAAACTGTCGATTTCGATTTTTAAATTATTTATTCATAAAATTTATAAATAAACAAATATTGTACAAAAATTTACTTCTTGAAAAGAACCTTATGTTTTTTACTTTAAAAAACACCTAGATGCACTTATTAAAAAGTAAAATCATATAAAGTAACATTTTAAGGTATAAACATTTAAATAAATGTGTATCACAAATATAATGTCAAATTGGCAGATTGATAGCTGTCAAATCATTTTCTCCACGAAAATGACATTAATATGGTTTTTAGCGTCACTGATCACAAATGTGATTTCAAATTAGCACACTTGTAAATTTTCGAATTTTTTTATTTGTTTCTCTAATTCTTCATCCAATTCTTTGTCTTCTTTTTTCCATTCTGGCCTTTTAGATGCAATTAAAAGATCTGAGGAAACAAAAAGTTTATTCATTAAATCTTCCATTGTGTGATAGCGAGAGATTTTTCTAGTACTGAAATGTTGAATGTATTTTATGTCTTTCTTTATTTCGGGCCTCAGAGGCTTCTTTAGGATACATTCCAATTGGTAGAAAAATTTTCTCATGACTTTTCCCCCATGAACAAATATTTTGCGAAGTGAAGAAGGCATGTAAAACCATGGATACAGCGTGACGTAAAGTTCTGCGTTTTTTAACCCTAATTCTTCGAAAAAAGAGGGCGAGATTTTTCTGCTGCTAGACAGCATTTGCAGCGTTTGAGAAAATCTTTTAATCAATTCTTTATCTACTTCAGTTATTTCTGCGGTTTGGTCAATATCAGTAAAAAAGCTTCGTGCTGTGTTACCACAGTTCCAATTGCCTGATCCTTGAGTTGGTTCATCAATGATTAACCCTATTCTTTCTTTATATTCTCTACAAATTTTTATTTTTGCAATTTTCATTTTTTCCTTATCAGCCTGTCGTACTTACCACTTGCAAATTTCTAAGCAAGTAAAGTAGAAAGACCGAAATTCATGAAATCTTCCACTTCCGCCTTTTCCTTTACACGCTGTAGATTGTTCATTTCCGACGGCTTTGCTCCACAGATGTAACAAGAAGAACTGGATGGAGTATCGGACAGAGTTTGACAAATTGTTTCATCAACCATTGTTAATTTCATGTTCGTTTCTATCCACAGTTCAAAATAATAGTTGTTGGTTCCAGATTGTCAATTTGTGTTTGAATTTTTTTTATTTCAAACTTTGTTATTTCAGAATTTTCCTTAGCAAATTTCAGCATTATTGGTATGCAACGTTTTGGTGAAGAAGTGTGTGGATTCATCCAAACAACATTTGTAGTATCTTTTTGCTTAAGACAGATAGGTACCATTGATGATGTAAGAATCGATGCATCGGATAAATTTTTATTATCAAACTTTTGGTTATATCTTGATGTACTCGATAATCCATCGATGCCATACTTAATTTCGAAGTCGAAATAGAAAATTTCAGAACTGTTGGTTGACACTGGAGGGCTCAAACTTGCATTTAAGAATAACCTATTAACCGTATATTTAATAAGAGACTGAATTTTAACATTACCTCCTTCTTCAGTTATATAAATATTAAAAGGATAGCATTCTTTTTTAGCCTCTAATATATTTATATAGGAAGGGTAAATATTAACATTTCTTTGCTTGGCCTGCAAACGAATAAAATTATATTGATATTTTGAAAGTTTGATTTGCTCTATTAAAGCCAAAGCTTCTTCTGGAGAGTATTGTTTACAGGAATTTAGATCAGATTTTTCGGTAAAATGTATACCCTCAATATTATTTTTATTTAAAATTGCAATTATTTCATTTGCAACTGTCTTTTTTCCACTTATTCTTAAGTTTCGCAAAAAGCTTCTTGTATTTCTTCACTTGTGAATTTTTCCTCAATTGATATTAATTTTCTTCTTTTTGGTGAAATTGAAGTCTCTTGAAAAGAGGCTTCACTACTTTTCTTTCCTGATTTTGTTTTAAGATCTGTAAATGAAACAACATCAGTGCTCAGCAAATTTTTCAAACTTTTTGTTAAATGTAATGCGTAAATATTGTTTCCATTTTTCTTCAAATCTTCTGAAAAAATGCAAATTCAGAGGATGTTTTACAACATCTATTTGATCCGGAGCAAGATAATGATGCTTTTGTATTGAGAGGCATATTGAGTTACGCATTGATTTGATATCGAACATTTTTGGCATCTATATATGATTGTCCCTTATTTTGTATGTCATCGACAGCGTTTTGTAAATGTTGCATTTGATTCAAAAGAATAACAACTATATTTATTGCTAATGTAAGATATTTATATTCCATCTGCAACATTGCATTTTGAATCTATTGTGAGTACTTTGCGTGTCTGTGTACTTTTAAAAATTGACAGATCTTCAGCTGCAATATCCATGAGGATGTTTGTTGATTTTATTCGTTATTTTTCCATTTTGAAGAATTTCCTGTGAAATTTGATAAATCGGAATTATGACGTTTTTCATAGGGCTTTATAACTTTCGTAGTTTGCTATAACATTGGTAACTATTTTTATTAAGCTATCAAACGCGGAAGTGTTATGTAAAATTACATTTTGGTGTTAGAGATAAGTATTTTGTTTTTCTCTTTTTCACAGGTATTTCGTCTTCTCTTCCCACACCTCTCCAATTTTCATTTTCATTTAATATATTGTACTCTAATTCCTGACTGTTATTATTAACATCAGTTCTGGAATCTGATTCCACTGGCGTGGAAGTTTCTCGTGGAACATTATTGTTAGCATTAGTGTTAAAATCTATTTCCATTGGCGTAGAAGTTTTTCGTGGAGGTAATTCACTTAAAAAAGATTCAAAAGTTCCTATATTTATTGTAGAAGTAGAGTCTGGTTCTCCAGGTAAAATTTCATATTTCTCCTATGAAACAGGCCTTGAATTACCGTTTGTCTAAGGTTTTTTTTTACTGTCAGCGACAATAATTTTTTTAGGACCTGTCTTCGACTCTGCTAATTTAACTTTTTATCCAAATATTCAATATGAAGAAAAGAAAATTAGTCTATCCGCATTTGTCGTGTAAAATATTTTTTTCAAATCAGCAAATTCTGACTTTATAGGGGCACATGTTGCTATTACTCTATCACGTTGAAAAAAATATCTCATAATGCCAGTTCACAAAGGTAATACACACATTAACTTTTTTTTATTTTATTTGCTGCAGTCATATTAAAAAAATCCATTAACGATTGATCCACTATTTGATGCAGTTGCTTTTTGCATGAGAAATGAAGAAGAACTTCCAGTAAAAGATTTGTTTATTAGTATTTAAATCTTTCTAAGTCGACACAATATGCGAATCACTTACTCACATTCAAGTCACATTTCAAATATATGATTTCACGTCTATTGATATTAACGATCGATCCAAAAGTGCCATGTGCCCGACAAGCACGCAGTTTTACGGCGTCCCGTTAAACGCATGCGTTTCATTTATCATGGATCTCCAGGATCGAATTGATAACCAAAAGGACCCTAAATGTCGACTTTATTCAAAATTTGAGTGTTAAGTTTCAATAAAAGAATTTTCTGTCACAATTTCAATCTGATTTTCAAGAGTTCTAATAGGTATGCTGTTTGACCCTCATTAAGGAATATTTGAAATTACAAAAAATATAAATATTATTAAATTGAATTTCATGAGTTCTTATTAGTGTTCTGTTTGACACGGTTTGAGTTACAAGAGTTCTGATGAGAGTTCTGTTTGCCCCTTATTAAGTTATATGAAAAACCCTAACAAAATTTTATTCTTATCTCAAAATTAAAGAAATTGTACAAAAACGCACAAGAAGAAAATTGGGATTCTGACTTATGCATTGATGTAGTATCAAGTTTAGCCAATAGATTAATTTTACCACATGGCAAGAAAAGTTCAGCAGTATTTTTTTATTCTTGTGGTTTTAGATCGGAAAACATTACTTTTTCAGCTTTCTAATTATGTTGACCACAAAGCAAGATACGGTAAGCATAGTAAAGTTTTCTAATGGAATAAAAAACGCGTAAAATCGACTTAAACTGTAGTTTCTGATTTCGGAGATGAGATTTTAATTGCAGTGGCATATGTGTCACAGCTGAATGTGACAATTGTCAGGACTACTTAAGCCGTAGCTACCAAATAATAATGTCAGTAGGTATCCCCTTGTTACCGACAACTTTTAGTCGATTGGATATAAATTATTTTGTTCAAGCAGTATGCAAATGGCCATATTTACAAAAGCGATTACCAAAAACTCGAGAATTTTCAATTACAACTTTTTGCTATATTTACAAGTGCGACAACTTTAAAGAAGTAGAACCTACGTTGCATGATCTTCTCTCTGTGTTATTAACCCATATAGGACAGAACATACTGTTCGAGTAGTTAAACACTAATTTTCACATCGCAAATAAAATATTAGAATATCATACATTATTAAGCAACTACCGTAAAATGAGGTAAAGTCGGCGTTTGAGGGTAAAGTCGGCCGGCGCTTTAAATCATTTTAAAGTTTAACTATTACTTTTTTCCAGAAGAAATCTGAGTTTTATTAAAAATGTAGTTAGAATTTATGTAAATTAATAAATGAAATACAATATTTAAGTGTTTAAAGCGCCGGCCGACTTTACCCGCAAACGCCGACTTTACCTCAGTTTACGGTACATTTTTAACAACGACAAGTGGTTTACTTTCAAGTTTTTAAAGAACCAAAATTAATAAACAATTACAATAATTCCAACAAATCTTGGCATCACTTTAGTGAAGCACATGTATGGAAGATTGTAGTCTATTCTCCATGAGCATCATGTTTACACTTTCCCCTATAAAAAAATTACACGTGTAATTTGAACTTTAATTTGAAAGTTATTTTTCAGAAAATTCCATTTGTAAATACACGTGTAATTCATACTTTGACATTTCTCAAATATTTTTTAAACTTTTGCACGTATAATTTATACTTTAAAACATTTTGAAATTTCATAATTTTTGGTACACGTTTAATTACACATGTAATTTATACTTTAAAACATTTTTGAAATTTCATGATTTTTGGTACACGTCTAATTACACGTGTAATTTATACTTTGACATTTCTCAAATATTTTTTAAACTTTTACACGTGTAATTACACGTGTATTTTATACTTTGATGTTTCTCGAAAACTTTATAAATTTTTGAACGTGTACATATGTAATTTATACTTTAGAACTTTTTTGAAATTTCATAACTTTTGGTACACTTGTAATTTATACTTTGACATTTCTTAAATATTTTTCAAATTTTTACACGTGTATTTTATACTTTGATGCTTCTCGAATATTTTATAAACACATGTAATTCTTACCTTGAAGGTTTTTTTTTTAAATTTCTTGAATTTTGGTACACATGTAATAGATACTTTTATATTTCTCGAATATTTTTTACACATGTGATTCATGCTGTGAAACTTTTTTGAAATTTCAAGAATTTGTTCACGTGTAATTACACGGGTATCAGATACTTTGATATTTCTTAAATATTTTATTACCTTTTACACGTGTAATATATACTTTGAAACTTTTTTGAAATTTGAAGAATTGTTATGCACGTAATTACAGTGAATAAAGATGTAAAAAGTCTTATTTGACTACCAACTAAAACAAATTGGGAGTAAGCGAAAAGAATTGTTTGTAACATAAGCTGAATTCAGTTTGGCATAAAAACTGAATTGGAACGTTACGCTGAATTATTTTTTTCTTACCGTGAATTCCTTTCACTTAAACATTTGAATTGACGTTTGTTTATTCGAGTTTGCATTATAAATGAATAGAATAAATGTTTCGAAGTGTAAAAAAGTCGATTTGGAATAAGAATTATATAATTTAAAAAAAAATAAAAGAGAAATGTGACAGATTCACTGACAATTTTATCAAGTGTGTAGAGTTCATATGATAAATTTACCATATGAGTACCACTCTCATGGTAAAATTGTCGGTAAATCTCTTTTATTTCTTTTTAAAAAATTATATATTTCTTTTTTCAAATCGGCTTTTTTACACTTTGAAACATTTATTGTATTCATTTATAATGCAAACTCCAATAAACAAACGTCAATTCAAATGTTCAAGAGAAAAGAATTCACGGTAAGAAAAAAATAATTCACCGTAACGCACCAATTCGATTTTTTTGCCAAACCGAATTCAGCTTATGTTACCAACAATTCTTTTCGCTTACTCCCAATTTGTTTTAGTTGGTAGTCAAATAAGACTTTTTACATCTTTATTCACTGTAATTACGTGCATAACAATTCTTCAAATTTCAAAAAAGTTTCAAAGTATATATTACACGTATAATTACACCTAAACATTATTAAACTTAAAACAATACTCATTTTAATTTCCTTTCCTCCTTTTAATTAAATAATTTTGTATTTCTTTTCAAATCAAAAATTCGAAGGAACCCTCTTTAACTTTAACTAATTTTCGTCTAATAGTGGTTGCGACCAAATATTTAAAATATCTAGTTGTAATATATGTGAAACTCTGTAATTCCCTAAGTTCATTAACCATAATATTATGGTAAAAATATTATTCCCTTTAAAAATATTAAATATCAAAAGTAGGAGGTTCACAATGTGTTATTGTAACCTTAAATTTTTCAATTTTTTAAAACACATTATTGAAAAACTATTAAAAATTATATGTTGGAACTCACCAAAAAAATAAATTATTCTATTCTTCACACAGGAACGAAGGAATTATTACAAAAATTTATTATTTTTGGATAAAATCTGAATTTTAAAAAAAATTTCTTGAAATAATTTCAAAAGTTTTATTTACTTGTAATTTTTTTATTAGTGCTCCAAAAAAATTGAGGTTTTGCACATTCATTTTTAATAATATTCTTTACCATCCATTAAAATCTCACGAAGGTGTTTTGCTTCGTTTTGGAGATATTAGTTTTCAAAATTTTTTATTTAAAAATGTTAATTAAATGACTTGAAGTTAACTGACCAATTTTAAATCGCTACATTTTTTATAAAAATATATTAATAAGTAGAGATTTGAAATTGATCAGTTAACTTCAAGTCTTTCAATTAACCTTTTTTAAAAAAAATTTTGAAAATTAATATCTCCAAAACGAAGCAAAACACCTTCATGAGATTTTAATGGAAGGTAAAGAATATTATTAAAAATGAATTTGCAAAACCTCAATTTTTTTGGAGCACCGACAAAAAAGTTATAATCATATAAAAATTTTGAAAATATTTCAAGAAATTTTTTTTCAAAATCATATATTATATAAAAATAATAAATTTTTGTAATAATTCTTTCGTTCCTGTGTGCAGAATAAAATGATTTATGATTTTCGTGATTTCCAACATCTAATTTTTAATATTTTTATAATAATAGCGTTTTTAAAAAATTTAAGGTTACGAAATTCACATATATTAAAACTAGATTTTTTAAAAATTTGATCTCAACCACTATTAGACGAAAGTCAGTGGACTGACCCTTCCATGGATGACGGGTACCACTTAAAATGCTAGTTCTTAACGAGAAAAGATTATGCTAATAGTTGAAATTTGTCATATTAATTGCCGTCAAAACATAACCTCAAACATAGATGTTATCTAACGCTGTTCAATAATTGTTATACATATGTACACTGGCTAACACTACACGATCGCTACACATTTTTTTCCGTTGTAAACGCAGCTTTGAACAATTATACGAAAATAAAACAAAAGGCCTTTCCTTTTCTAAATATTGGCTATGAGAGTTCTAATCTGTGATAACGTAAAGGTTCTCAACCTGTGTATAAATGTATAGCTAAAGGTAGAACACACCTTCGGCAGCCTCCCACCACGCAGAAAACGTATTGGAGTAAGAAAGAAAGAAAATTCCAATTTAAATCTGTTGACTCTTTGATTGGCTCTTACATATGTGACCGTAGCAATAATTTCGTCGAGGCCGTTTCCGAATTGAGGTTTTTTTTGCGCAATTTTGATAGGCCGTTTCCGAATTGGTATTTTTCGTGCACACTAGATGGAGGTACAAGTACAAGTGCCAATGTTATGAGTGCCGAAGAGATTGGTAGTTTATCTATCTCTCTTGCACTTGTGTGATTTGCATTTGGACTTGTACTTGTTCACTTGGCTTTTGCACCTATTCTGGAATCGCCTTTATCAAAAATGCGCTAACAATCCCAATTCGGAAACAGTTGTAGAAAAACAAAGAAGCCATTTCCGAATTGAGTTTTTTAGCGTATTTTTGATAAAGTTTAAACCTTTCTTCAATAGATTCCTAAATGTTTACGTTGCGATGGTTCGCAAGCGCAGTGACGTCATCAAACATTGATACCAATCGCGAACAAAAAGTTTCGTTTATGATTCTTATCTTATCCCTGTTTTCTAACTTTACAATTTTTAATGCACGTTTTTCTCGACAACTTTTAATAAATTTAATTGAATTAAAGAAAACTTGATGAACAAAATATTTATAATTAAAAAATTCAAAGTTTTAAAATTATAAACCAAACTTTCTGTTCGCGATTGGCATCAATACTTTGATGATGTCACTGCGCCTTCAAACCAATGCGTCAGTCACGCAATGCAAAAATTTAAGAACATATTCGAAAAAGGCCTTTATACTCGAGAATTATGCAGTGTCCTTGTCTTTTGTGGCCAAAAAAATGACACTGCATGACCGTCTTCGACAGTTAGTTTGTTTGTAACCTTCTGAATAAGAGGTTGTCAAAATTTGTTGTGTTCAACTTGAAAAATTACTGTAATATTCCAAAATTTTGTGTACAATTCTAAAAGTTTTTTTGATTTACTCAATTTATAGAACAACATTTACTAATTTTCCAAATTTCGTATTTCCATTTTGGTTCGTGACTTTTAATTTCGTGGCTCCACAGAAGGTAGGAAATCAATAAAAAATTTTATCCAAATGTCTTTGGTCTCTTTTTATGTCATTGGCCAAGCAGTTATAGTAGTTTTACTTTTTCAGCGTGAAAATGGCTGAACCAGAAATCATAGTTTCTTCTAGGGGTGGCAGAAAGTTGTTGTACAATGGATTTATTTATTATCGACGGGACTCAAATAAAAACAAAACCTACTGGTATCTACGCCTAATAGGATCTGAATACTTTCTGTATGATTATAAATAATTAATTAAAGTGGGATTTTTTGGGAAAAGTGGTCTGCAACGAAAGCCAAGTACAAGTGCAAGTCCAAATGTAAATCCCATGAGTGCTTTTTTTCATACGGAAAAACAAGGGCATTTGTTCAACAAATTTTCTGAGTATACATTTTACAAAAAGTGCTCTAAAAATCTCATTTCGAAAACGGCCAAAGTGTATAATAGGGAAATAATGGTACGGTCACAGCTCGACTGCCTGCAGACTGACGGGGCAAGGGGGCGACATGATTGTGAGACGGAAGAAAAACTGACTATTTCTCGCTTACACTCATGTGACCGCTCCATAAGAGCCGTTTCCGAATTCAGATTTTTATAGTGTATATGTTACGATTAAAGTGCATAATTGGTGAATGTGCAGATTCACCGAATTGGGCGTTCGTAGGTCGGTAAATGTGAGAATATCATAAGATTTTGTGGTTAATGTGCACATTCACCGGTCAATGTACACAATCACCAAATCGTTTTGGCCAAAGTGAAAAAGCAATATTGTAATTTTGATCTGTAAAAAAATATTTTTATTTATTCTTGCAAGGGCCACTACATTGACACTTAGAATTACACAAAAAATCTCCCGCTTGCAACTACATTTTTTCGTGTCACATTTGCCTTTGCAAGAGCATCTTTTAAATCCTTGACCGCCAGTCAAGGATTGCAAATTCACTATTTCTCGCAAAGATTTCGCTATATCCGGAACTTCCGTAGGCGAGATAATTTTTTGTCTACATACAGTGAATTGATTTCTGCTGTAGTTTTGTTTTAAACGTCCATCCTTGGTTCCCAAAGAATATAAGTTGTTGTTGACTGACAAAACAATAATTAGCGTGGACACTATATATTCATTGAAATTTATATATGTATATGTATATTTCATTCATATACAATTGATATTTTGATTTCTGTTGTTATTTACATATTCTATTTCTATATTTATTTCTATTCTATTATATTGTGATATTTCTTCCTGATAAGCCAGATCTAACGGATAATTAAATTATTTTACAAAATAAAATAATAAAGCAACTAAAGGTTCGATTGTAAAAATGTGCTAGATAATACTTTTGTTTTCATGAATTAAAAATTAGACGTTAATAAAATGTGTATTGATTTACCAGTAATATTTTGGTTTTCCAGGTTATTCTCAATATTCTCAGAAAAATTGCGAACATTTTGAGAAATGTCTAAATACAAAGCATTTCCACTTGGCGAATATAAATTTTCACCGTATCGAGGTTGAAGTGTTGAATAATGCCATAAATAATATTCGGGGTCCATTTAAATAGTCTAATTAATTTAAACTAATTAAAACCTAAATTTTTATTATTGACAGTAACTAGCCTATTTTCATTAATTAAATCGTCAATTTCTATTTCTGACAGACAGTATTTTGTTTCGATTAAATTTTAATATAGAAGCTAACCGACATAGTAAAAACCCAAAAAGGGTATACGTGAAGAGATCAAAATAAAAAAAATAATAATATAGAAGCTAATATTTCATATAAAATGCACTATATTGTAAGTGCAAACCAAGTAGAAAAATAATTACAAGAAATACAATTTATACAATTTCCAGAAAATGAAAATGACTTGTCCCTCACTTTTGTATTTTTATGTTTTACCGGCAGAATTTCCTCCTTTTACCTGCTATTGAAATTACCTTATGATCAAAAAATTTTCTTTACCATCGCATAAGCAGCAGAACACAACAACGAAGTGTGTGATGAAAACGAAAACGATATAAGTATAAATCTGCTCGTTTGTCATGGAGGCAGAAAAAGCCGAAACACTTTCGTAATTGAATTTCTGTCAACAGTGTAACGCCTTGAAAATGGAAAGTAAATATTTTGAATTTTATATCATTATGAAATTTGATGTATTTTTTGATTCTCTTTCGAATGAGACCAACCCCGTCGATATAAGTTATCGAAAACGGTTATCCGTTTTCATTTTATAAGCGAAAAACGAGCAAAATGTCAACAGTGTAATGGTCATAAGTGTAATGCAAATTTGTATATATGGCTTCAGTAAACGTAATAAATCACAGATGCCTTCAAAATAAAACTTTTTTCTTTTATCTTGATATCAGAATGGTTCTAATGTATTTTTGAGCGCTGAACACGATCCCGGGTCTTAAAATTGCCTACCATGTCAGGAATTTGAAAAGAGTGGGGCTTAAAACCCCCAAAAACGTGTTTTTATGGGTGTTTAATATAATTTTTTTCTTTAACCTGACGTGGTAAAAACTTCAAAAAAGTCTTAAAAGTCAACGAAATTATTGCTACGGTCACATATGTAAGAGCCAATCAAAGAGTCAACAGATTTAAATTGGAATTTTCTTTCTTTCTTACTCCAATACGTTTTCTGCGTGGTGGGAGGCTGCCGAAGGTGTGTTCTACCTTTAGCTATACATTTATACACAGGTTGAGAACCTTTACGTTATCACAGATTAGAACTCTCATAGCCAATATCTAGAAAAGAAAAGGCCTTTTGTTTTATTTTCGTATAATTGTTCAAAGCTGCGTTTACAACGGAAAAAAATGTGTAGCGATCGTGTAGTGTTAGCCAGTGTACATATGTATAACAATTATTGAACAGTGTTAGATAACATCTATGTTTGAGGTTATGTTTTGATGGCAATTAATATGACAAATTTCAACTATTAGCATATTCTTTTCTCGTTAAGAACTAACATTTTAAGTGGTACCCGTCATCCATGGAAGGGTCAGTCCACTGACTTTCGTCTAATAGTGGTTGAGATCAAATTTTTAAAAAATCTCCAAAACGAAGCACAACACCTTCGTGAAATTTTAATGGATGGTAAAGAATATTATTAAAAATGAATGTGCAAAACCTCAATTTTTTTGGAGCACTAATAAAAAAATTACAAGTAAATAAAAATTTTGAAATTATTTCAAGAAATTTTTTTTCAAATTCATATATTATCCAAAAATAATAAATTTTTGTAATAATTCCTTCGTTCCTGTGTGGAGAATAGAATGATTTATGTTTTTGGTGAGTTCCAACATATAATTTTTAATAGTTTTTCAATAATGTTTTTTAAAAAATTGAAAAATTTAAGGTTACGATAACACATTGTGAACCTCCTACTTTTGATATTTAATATTTTTAAAGGGAATAAAATTTTTACCATAATATTATGGTTAATGAACTTAGAGAATTACCAAGTTTCACATATATTACAACTAGATTTTTTAAATATTTGGTCGCAACCACTATTAGACGAAAGTTAGTTAAAGTTAAAGAGGGTTCCTTCGAATTATCTATTTGAAAAGAAATCCAAAATTATTTAATTAAAAGGAGGAAAGGAAATTAAAATGAGTACTGTATTAATCTAATCTAAAATAAGCTTATACCGAAGTCCCTTAGGAGGAGTGTTGGTACTTAAGTCGCAAAACCCATTGCACCTAACCCCGGTAAGCTTAAACCTAGTCTCCCTCTTTAGATTCTTGTCTTATTCCAAAAGTCCAGTAACTCTTCTACCGAGAGGTCGCGAATCCTATCTGGGTCTACAAAGGCATAGCCCCAGCATTGATGTCTCCCTGCAGCGTAAGCTGGACAGTGACATAAAATATGAGTAGAAGATTCCTCTTCCGCGTTACACAATCTGCATCTAGGTGAAACGTTTCTACCTATTTTGTGCTGATGGTAGTTCATGAGGCCATGTCCCGTGAGCAGCCTGACCACTGCTCTAACTCTGATCTTGTTGAGTTTTAGAAGGGACTCGGCAAAACGCCTGTTGAGTTTTAATCCCAACAGAGCCTTGGCCTGTCTACCCACAGTAGTCTCCGCCCACTCTCTCTCGTGACATCTCCTAGACCATCTTTCAATGGCCCCTTTTACCGCACCTGGCATAATGCCTCAGGAGTGTAACCTAGAGCTATACTTGCTCTCATGATTTTAACTAAAGGTAAACGAACATACTACTGTCCTTTTGCTGTGCTCTGATTCTCTGAAGTCTGGGAAATTAATTCCCACAAGATGCTTCAGACACTTAGCTCTGTCATGGGTGAATCGTCCGTTAGGTAGCTTAACCTTTCCTGAACAGATTCACTTGTATCAATTATATACAACTGACCGAATATACTTCTATCATCTTGATTTGGAGGAAGAGAATATGTATTATGATAGATCTGACCGTGTATACGAAAAACATAAAATTTAATTAATTTATCGGGATAAGCAGTTAAATCATCTAACTTTACTTTACCCTCATGACAACAACTACTAAATTCTTTATCTGACGGCTGTTCACACAAGAAGTTTAACGAATTACAATGCTTACATTTAACGTTCATCAAACCTAAATAATTTTGTGAAATTATTTTTTCATTAAATTTATTAAAAGCAATAATAACTATTCCTAATGTTTTAAACTTCTTATTACTCTTTTTATTAGTTTTACTCCTTGAATCTTTCAATTGGCGTTCTTTCTTTTTTAACTGACTGTCTAATAAAAATTTCGCCTTTTTACATAAAATATTTTGGTCTATTCTTTCTTCATTTTCGATTTTTATTCTACGAAAACTCCGTTTCCTAAGTTTATCTATCTCTTGTCTGCATTCTTTTTTTCTATCGTTTCCTTAAGCCTCAGTTTTCTGTTTCTTTTAGTACTTTTTATACGCTGGTTAATTTTTTTCTCATTATCTTCATCTAAAGAACGCACAAGCCTTTTTAGAGAGTTTGAATTATTATTTTTACTCTTATCTATATCATCATTGGTAATATTAGAAAAATTAGAAGAATTTGTTTTTTTGTAACGGAGTTCATTTACTCGATTTTTATAAAGACACTTCCAATCATATTCAACAAATAAATGCCTATTATCTAATGTCTTTATGTCTAATGTTGCAATTGCAAATAAACCACAATCAATACCATTCGGTTGTTGATGCACTGTTGCAAAAACTACTGGAGGTTGATAAGGATATAATCTATTTAAATATTTCATTTGATCCTCATTTAAACAACCTAAATTAAGACTATCATAAATATATAGTCTTGCTCCATTGTAATAAGTACATATCCAATGACTGGCAACACAAGAACCACTAAAAAGTATTTGAATATGCTTTTGACTTTTTTTAATAGAACAAATTTGATCAAGCATATTTAAATACATGGTACTTTGCATGTTGAAACTAGAATTAGATTCTCTTCTCAACAATTTTTCAAATTCATAAATATGATTATCATTTAGCATTTCTCCTTCTTCATCAATAATTTTAAAATCTGCGTCACTTAAATTAACATACCTTTCTTTTTGTAACATGATTTTCTTAATGCAATTTACAGATGTAACTTTGACAACTTACCCCACAAAAATCCTCTTCTGTATAATTCACCCTAAAATAGTATTACAAATTTTAAAATATTTTAATTTAATGGTGCTTAAATATATTGATATTTTAAATAGCCTTATGTTATGTAATCTGATTCTTATTCGTCATTATCTTAACATAACTCTTATGTGGTTTGAAAGACATTTAATGTAAGAATTCTTTATTACCCCCTAACAGCAACGGACTTTTAATAATATCCTATGGACGTCCTACCCGCATCCGGAAATTTGTATATCTCTAAAATGTCCTCAAGATATCTACGGATATACCTGAGACATCCTAGGGATGTTAAACTTTCCGGTCATCCCCAGGACATTCCTAAGATATCTTGAATATCCAAATGGTAATGGGGGATCACACGTTAAGTGATCAAGGTTCAAAAAATTTTTTCTTCAAACATGCTTACACTCGATGCAGTTGTAGTTCTCATAAATGTTGATTTTTGGTAAAAATATTTTTTCATTTAGATTATAGATCAGTATTTTCCGAGAGGGAGTAGGTCAAAGTTTTGGGATTTTACAGTACACCGCAAGTTTTAATAATTTTTAGGGTTTCGTCGCCCAGGGCCGTAAGCCTTATAGTTTCGTTTTGGCGTTCGTCTGTCCGTCGTACATGGTAACCGCTTCCAGGGCAACAGTTACTATGGCAACAGTTACTATGCAATGTACCGTAAAACCCCAAAACTTTCACCCCCTCGGAAAATATTGGACTGAATGAAAAATATTTTTACCAAAGATTAATTATTGTATTAGTTTGTATTATACAGTCGTGTCTCCGTACTGTGCGGTTTTCTGAAATTTCCCTCTGTCCATGATTCCGTACCATGCGGCTCTGAAATCACCCCTACTACACACCTTTTCAGGCTCATCTTGAGAAGGTACTTTACGGGTGCTTTAAACAGTTTTAAGCATTAGATGCTTTATAAACTTATAAATAAATTACAATTTTTGCTTCATCATATTTATTCAAATTTTCAATTTAACTTTTGTTATTAAATGTATTACAATACTTACTTGCTACAGATATAAATTATCCTAGCATGCAAAATGGGATTTCCACTTCTTTTTGTAATAAATAAAATATATTTCTTAATATTACATATTATATATTTTTCTAATAATTTTACTATTTTGTGAGTGTTTTGTTTGTTGTTGTATTTAATATTAACAGAACTTTAGAATTTTTATTCAACAAAAATTGTTAATATAATCACCTAATAGTAAATAATATTAACATAAGTTATTATAATTGTTATGTCTTAAATAGAGAAATAACTAACGAAATAATATTTTATTTATGTCCGCTCGGTGATTCAGTGCGCATTCCTGTTTCATTTACAGAGCAAAAGGCTCTGAGCTTAGGGTACAGAGAAGAAAGAGAATATTGTTTTTTAATAACAAGGTTACAAGTTTATTTAGACAAACATTTACAGTTATAAAATTGATCTTTGAGAGAGAGAGAAAGAGAGAGAGAGAAAGAGAGAGAGAAAGAGAGAGAGAGAAAGAGAGAGAGAAAGAGAGAGAGAGAAAGAGAGAGAGAGAGAGAGAGAGAGAGTATCCTGAAGCAACCATTCTTGAAATAAGGGAAGTCAACATTCCACTGAAACAAGTAATGTAAAGGTTACTACAAATTTTTATAAGGAGTTAGGAAGGATTTAGATAAAAAATATTACGACTTACCTTAAAAACTTAGATGCTAGATGTATGAAAAAGGACCACTGCTGTGTCCACATGTCGGTTTATGAGGCTCAGGAAGGTTGACGGGCCTAGGTCAGGAATTCAATTTGCCGTTACGAAGACTCAAACGATGAGATTCTCCCAGAAAAAGAAAGAAAAGATGATTTCCAAATATTATGTAAAGATCAGGTCCTTGAATAATAGGATGAGCACTTCTTGATGTAGAGAATTTTAACACTTGACATGGAAATTCTTCTAAGTCGAACTTGAGTATGAACTTGAGTATGAAATCTTGTACAAGACTTGTACAAGATTTCGTATGTGAAGATGACGTGCTGGTACCAAGATCTGAACTGGATGTTGCTGCTTCGGTGAAAAGTTCTGAAGTTCATTGGTACACTTTCTAAGTTTTACATTATAATTTCCCCTTATTTATAACAATTTAATTGTTAATAATATAAAGGACAAAAAATTAATATATACTTCATTTTATGAATTCACAATATAAAAAGAAAAATTCTATTCGAATATACACAGATAGTCAGATTCGGTACATTTTTTAAACATTCCAGTAATAAAATGTCAAAGTTTTGACCTACTCTTCCTGCATTCCATTCTTTCACTACCAAGATCAGGTTGTTGATAATAATTCCATTTGCTCTCTCCCAAACGAAAATTTGTCTTAAATCATTGAGCTGAAGAAAGGTATCTGTATACAGATTTCCCAAAAGTTCCTTAGCAAAAAAAAAAACTTGAACTATCAATTTTTTCCCAATCATCTTGCAATTATTAATCCACTTTTTTTTACCAATGTTGTCAATTTACTACAGATCAACTTTCATTTAAAATTAGGAGTAGTTTCTCGTAAATTTAATTAATTAATTTTTAGAATTTTAGGCCTTCATATTAAATTAGTCATTTTTAATTTTCAATATTTGGTGTTAGATTCGTTACTAGTAACCCGAAATACCATTTACAGGTAAAAAATTTTGATCAAATTCGAAAAAAATAAAAATTTTTGAGAATTATAAATGTATAAATTTATCATGATAAGTAGTTTTTATCTTCAAAAAATACTAAACAGTAAACTATGTTTTTAAAACATGTTCACTTGTTTTTATAAATTTCGTTTTGAAATATTTAATCCAAAAAAAATTTTGTGAATATGCATTTTATAAAACATTAATATTACTGTTTTCAGAAACCCATGTCTCCAATGGGGAAAGGATTACCTTCGGCAGTTGATGTTCTTAGAAAGCAGTTGAGTATTTCTGAATCTACAATAAAGGATCTTAGAGAAGAAGTACGTTTGTTACAAAATACTGTTGAACGGATTTCAGCAGAAAACCAAGAATTGAAAATTATGTTGCAGGTATGTATTTAGACTTATAATGTATGTAGTTATATTCTTTTGAGTTGTGATTATTGTTTAAAATTACATAATATCCAAACTGTCTCATCTGTCAAATTTTTTATTTAAGTAATGACCTAGCAAAATTTACGGTAATTATGCAGTTAAGGGGCTCCTGTCATATCTAGAAATTAGAGATCCTCAAGGGAGAGTTGACGCAAGTCGAGGATCTCTACTAGAAATATGCAGCTTTTCTATTGGTCTTTTTTGCTGATTTTATTTATTTTACATATAACCAAAAGGGGCAGCTGTCCTGTCAAATCGTGAAACGTACAGCTTTTCATATAGTTTTTTTTGTTGATTTTTTTATTTTACAAGTAACTAGATAGGAAAACAACGTAAAAGACGTAAATTACGCAAATAACGTAACACATAAAACTTTTTTCTGTCTTTTGAGCTGATTTTTGTTATTTTACTAGTATTTAGGTAAAAAGAAACTTACGCGGTGACTACGGTCGCAACTGCCGATCCCACTCCACTTTGTCCGCAGAATACTTTCGGCCATATCCGACCCCCGCCAAGGTTTCTTTAAAATGCAAACGAGCAGAACCTTACGCGGCCGCGTACACTAATAAAAGAAATACTAGTATTAGGATGAAATTTATGGTTGAATATTAAAAAAGACTACGTTTTAAAGGAAATGATGATTTAATGAAAAAATTGTTATTTAATTTACTAAATATGTAAGCTGTGAGAAGAGTAAATCGATGGTAATTATTTACCTAATAATATTGTTCTTACTGACTGACAGTAGATATTAATGTCGGTCAATAAGAACAATATTATCAGGTAAATCATCACCATCAATTCACTATTCTCACAGCTTACATATTTAGTGAATTAAATAACAATTTTTTCATTAAATCGTCATTTTCTTTAAAACCTAGCCTTCTTTAATATTCTAAATTAATATTCAATCATTAATTTCTTCCTAAAACTGGTATTTCTTTATTCAAAATGATGCAAAATTTGTCCGTATACAACCTCCGTATTAATTTAGTATTACAGTAAAGGCTGTAATACTGAAATGTCAAGATTCCGTATACCAGCTTAGGAGTTGGTATAAGGAATCCTGACTTCTGCTATACAACATTTTTTACAGAAAGAAAAGGTTAAAAGCTTTTAACCTTTTCTGCCCCTCCCCGTTAAGGTTTTTTAAAAATGCAAAAAAGAAGAATCTCCTGCGTAAGGTACTGCTAGTTTGCATTTTAAAGAAATATTGGCGGGGAGAGTCGGATATGGCCGAAAGTATTCTGCAAAGTGAGGTTGGGGGGTTCTCCCCCCGACGGGACTAATACTGGAACTCCAGTCAGGGGGTTAGGAGGCGAAGCCCCTATTAATAATGCACCAAGTGAAAAGAATAAGAAATAACCTTATTCGTCTCATTTGACTTCTTAGTCTCTTAGTGAATACATTATTGTCAATAATAGTGGTATTTTTCTAAAAATTGATTTTTTGTAATTTTAAAATGTCTATAAAAACTGACACCTGGTTTCAACGATCAACTCTTTCTTTAGAACTATCTTGCCAATTCGTTGCATGGTACCTACATTTTTCTACCACCACCTCGCCTCGCCAAGAAAACCGTGCTGATGAGATAATTAAAAATAAGATAGCACACGTGTGTTGATTGGGGCAATTTTGTCAGGAAAGCTTTATTTCTATGGTGTCTAGAATCCAGCAATGATAAAATGAGCGGACCTGTCAAAATTGTTGAAATTGACGAAGCAAAATCCGGCAAACGAAAATATCATTGTGACCGAATTATTGATGGTGTTTGGCTCTTTGGTGGTTTTTGTCGTGAAACTAGGGAAATTTTCATTATTCCTGTTCCCGACAGAACTTTTAAAACTCTTTTATCAGTCATTAAAGAGAAGATTGATGAATGTCGAATAATCATGTTGGATTGCTGGAAAGCGTACTAAAGCCTTGATCACGGTTTTAATCACTTCAAGATAAACCATAGTATAACTTCGTTGATCCGGAGACTCGTGCTCACACTTAACATATTGAACGTACTTGGCGTGACACCAGAGCAGCAATTCCAACGTATGGTCGTCGTGAAAAGCATATGGATGGATATATTGCAGAATGTTTATTTAAAAGAAAGTTCCTAGATTACACTAAAAGATTTTATGAAATTTTTAACGTGATCCAAATGTTTAAAGATTTAAATGAAGGTTCCGCAGATTCTTAAAGTATTTAGTCCTAAAATCCGTCCTTCACAATCAGCTCATCTTAGAATTATCTTCTTGTTTTTTTTATTTGGACTTACACTACAATCAGTCTTTCTCAGGACTACCAGTTTGTATAATTATAAAATCTTTAATTTACACTACAATCAGTCCTTTTTAGGACTACCAATTTTTATAATTCTAAAATCTTTAATTTAGGCTATAATCAGTCCTTTTCAGGACTACCAAATTTTATAATTCTAAAATCTTTAATTTAGGCTACAATCAGTCCTTTTCAGGACTACCAGTTTGTATAATTCTATAATCTTTAATTTAGACTATAATCAGTATTTTACATTATTTACATAATTTACGTAATGTATGTAGTTTATCATACTGCCTCGTCTAAATACTGGTAAAATAACAAAAATTGTCCCAATAACCTGAAAAAAAAGTTTTAAATGTTACGTAATTTAAATTATTTGCGTAATTTACGTCTCTTACGATTTTTTCCTAACTAGTTACTTGTAAAATGAATAAAATTAGCAAAAAAATCCATCTGAATAGCTATACATTTCTAGATATGATAGGAGCCCCTTAACTGCAGAACTGAATAATATTACGTAATTTACGTTATTTGCGTAAATAACGTCTCTTATCATGCTGCTCCTTCTAGTTACATGTAAAATAAATAAAATTACCAAAAAAATCAGGAAAAGAAGCAGTCGCAAAGCGCCTACATCTAAGGTTTCGTGGCTTTTTAAATTCAGATCAAAAGTTATTTGTATATGGGTGATTCTACAAACGAGGGAATTATGAGCGGTCAAGCTTATTTTGTATATTAATTTTGAAAAAAAAATTTTTTTTAATGAAAATTGTAAATCTAGATGGTTTCTATTGTGGCACTAAAAAGCAGCTGATGAAAAAAATATTTCTTGCAAAAAATACACATCAAAGTGCTAAATTTTCATTCGTCTGACATGTCCCGCAGTGTAATTGACAGTTCATATTGTGAAAAAATATTATTTTTCAAGTGTTTAGCGGAAAATTCATACTGGATTAGTAATTTTGAATAGTTGTAGATTATTAATATGGCAATAATTATGACATTACTCTATACCTACCTTATTTATAAAATATCTTCTTAAATTTTGTCCCTGGATTTTGTGATCATTCGTCTGGCAGTTGAAAACACGTTAAAATTATTAAAAATCAACATTCTGATGAAGTTACAGTTCGTTATTGTTGTTAATTAAACTAAACTAAATGTGATACCACGCGCGTTTTATTTAATTTGTTATTCTATTAACCAAGATTTCTCAATTTGTGACCAAGAATGCGTTGTGACCAGACAAATTCTTATTCGTCTTGCATCTATTTTTTTGAAAAAATATTATTTTTAGGTCTTTTTATAGGCTTATGTATTGCAAATTTGAATTCTCTATCGGATAGAATTGCTTATTTTTTTTATTTAATGTTGTTTCTACCTTTTTTTTTAAAAAAACTGCCAAATTCTCATTCGTCTGGCACTTTTGAGACAGGATATACATTAAGCACTAAAAACAACGTAAAACTAATAATTTTTTAACATTTTTCGATTTTCTTGACTTAAAATAATCCTCACTAAATTTTTAAGATATTGCTAAACCCCAATCTTTAATTTTCATTTTGTATACTTAATTATATTAATATAAATAAACAAATAAAAAGTACCTTTTTCCTGTGAATCATATGAATATCACAACAAAATCGAAATATTTTTTATTATTAGACACTTAAAGTACTCCTACAGATTTGTGATTTGTAAAATTATGTTCTAGTAGAACACACGTAATTTGTTATAAACAAATTATATAAACAAATTACTAATTAAAGTGATAACTTTTTTTTAAAGTGATCCTTGTAAAATTCGTTACTCGAGGGTTTTCGGGGTCGCTGGTTACACCATATGAGTGTACGACGGACGGACGCCAAAGTGAAACTATAAGGCTTTCGGCTCTGGGCCGCGAAACCCTAAAAACCCATCTAAGGAGCTTTATATTTCTAGATATGACAGGAGCTCCTGAACTGCATATACTTAATACTTAACTGCATACCAAATTTACAACCGGCGCAGTATTGCGCCAGTACTGTCAATTACTGGCAAAGTACACGGAAAAGGTTTTGGATGGACTGCTCTCTCCGGCAGGTGAGTTGTTTTACAAAATTGACAGATTGCTGAAATGCTTCAATTTGAGAGTTAGTGTAGCAGCGTAACTATAGCTAGTACAGCAGATCACCCGAAAACTTTTCCGTGTACTGACCGACAATACTGAACCAATATTAGCATATGTTTGGGATGATAACGTTGATCAGTACTGGTAATTAGTAATGGCTTAGTACTGGCGTTCAGTACTGACTCAATACTAGAATTTAGCACTGATCCTCTATTTTGCCAGTATTGGCAAAATTATAGTAACCAGTAATAAGACAGTTCTGGTAGATATTCAAAATTCAGGGATTTTTGCTTTATACAGGGTAGAAAATTGAAAGTGATATTTATCAATTAACAATTCGTTAAATAATTATTTATTATGACATAACATGCAAATTAGGAAAATACTAAAAGTTTAATAAAAAATAATATTATATTAATGAGTTTATTTTTTATTTAAATTAAATTAATTAAATAATTATTAAATAGTATTAAATTAAATATTATTAAATTATTATTATTGTTAAATAAAATTAAAATAATTAATATTAATTAATAAGATATCTAATACAGTGAAACCCACGTATATCGGATTTCAAGGGACAATTGAATTTGACTTTTGTCTTTTACAATTTTAGTTGTTTTTGTAGCTTACTTATATTTTCTATTACCTCTTAAAATTGTTTCAGGACAGTGAAATGACAATTTAATATAAAAAACATTTCCCTTGCTTAAATTTATTAAACATTTCATGAGAATTTGATATATAATTGCCCCGATGCTTGAATACATAAATAACATTTATCCTACTTAAATAAATAAATTTGACTTAGCAGGCAACACGGAGATTAACGTTAAATGAGGTTATTTCGCTTATTATGGGTAAATTCACTTACACATACATAAACCTGCTTCAAATAAGATTTGAAGCAAAGTTTTGTAACGATTTTAAGTTTATATATAATTACTAATAAAAATAAACATGAGGAATCGTATTTTATCTTTTAAATTAAGAATGTAAAAAATAGCAATAATAATACACAATAAGAGTGACAGTAAAGTAATGGAGGAAGTAATACATAATTATACAAATAAAGAAAAATAGTTAGTTGTTAGTTGGCGTTAGTTAAATATATATCTAGTTAGAGCTGAAATGATTCTGCCAAGTGTATGATTGGATATGTAAAAGTTCAATAAAATGGAAATTCGACATTTTTAGAATTCTATCGAATGAAAATCTTTGTCTTAAAAAATTAGCTAAGTAGATAGAATTTCAGTTAAATGACAATTTTATTAAATAAAAAGTAGATTGTATAGAACTTTTATGAATAAAACTTTTGTTAAATATGAATTTTTTTATATAGAAATTCTTTTAATTGAAAATTCTGTTAATAAACATACTTTTAAGTGGAAATGCGAATAAATAGAAATTCGACAAAAGAACAATTCTGATACATAAAAATTCTTTTTTATGAAAATTTTTCTAGATTTAAATTTTGTTAAATGGAAATTGTGTTATTTGAAAATTCGATGTATTCGAAAATCTGTTTTATCAAAGTTCAGTTAAATAAAAATTCTACAAAAACAGGATTTTGTTAAATAGAATTTTTTCGAAATTAAAATTGGGCTTATTATAAAATCTACTTTTTTAAAATTTTACTAAATGTAAATTCGATAATTTTTAATTCGACACCATAAAAATTCCGGCAAGTCTAATTTGGGGAATATTCATGCGTCCCGAGTGAATTTACCTTTAATGATCAAAATAATATATTTACTTATAGTTTCATATATAAATAGAATTAATTTTAATGTCTGTATATGTAAAAGTTAAAACCACAGACTAAACCTTCTGACATAGTCGTAAATGGTTGTACCGGAAG
The DNA here is from genome assembly GCF_019393585.1 of Leptopilina boulardi. NCBI lineage: Eukaryota > Metazoa > Arthropoda > Insecta > Hymenoptera > Figitidae > Leptopilina > Leptopilina boulardi. The sequence goes on along the minus strand of NW_026137880.1, from coordinate 77,981 downwards.
TGAAGAAATTGCAGAACTTGCGCCATCGCTTGATGTGAAATGTGTCATAGCTCGTCCAAATCAACGACCTGCTTCAATGTATGAAACCAGAGAAGGGTTACGTATGCCAACAACATGGAGTACAAACCTCAGTCAGGTATGATACAATTTTTGATTCTTAGTGTTCGGAGGGATTGGTCAATTTGTTAATTTATTTTTTAATTTAAGTATATGTATGACATTACATTTTGATGTAATTGGTTGTGTACATACATATCATGGATAGTATAAAATTAACTAGTCTTTAGAAGCTGAATTCATCACGTTATGCTTGGAAATTAACTTTTAAAGTCATTGTATATTTTTTGTGTATATGAGAGATTCTTTTTCAATCGCCCCAGCCCAAAAAGTCAATGTTCTGGGATTGGCTTCATACTTTGGTAAATTGTTGTCCTATATGATAGTAATAAATCCCTAAAATATAAACTCGTTAAAAAAATATTTGTAGAAAGTAGAGGGGGTTGAAGTTTTGACGTTAAGGGTAACATTGTCATTTTCAAATCCGTATAACTATGACAAAAGTTAATGGATTTTAATTTATCTATAATGAATTTTATTGAATTTTTCACGTACTTTTCAAAAATGTATACGAAATTTAAAAAAAAAAATTTTTAACCCCTTTTTTTTCAAAATCAACCCTTATTTTTCGATTTTCACCCCTTCGGGAATTTTTTTTTGTTTTTTTTTATTTTCATTGGAAAGCTGAGGTTTTTTCCCATGAGCTATGTAAATATGAAAATGGGACAACAATAATTTTGTGAGAAACATAATATTAAATTAGGCGGTGCCTATCTAAATCCTCAAAGATGATCTCCAGGTACACCCCTTATCGGCACCGCCTACTTTAATATTCTGTTACTCACAAAATTATTGTTGTCCCATTTTCATATTTACATAGCTCATCGGAAAAAACCTCAGCTTTCCAATGAAAATAAAAAAAAAAAAAAAAAATACCCGAAGGGGTGAAAATCGAAAAATAAGGGTTGATTTTGAAAAAAAAGGGGTTAAAAATTTTTTTTTTTAAATTTCGTATACATTTTTGAAAAGTACGTGAAAAATTCAATAAAATTCATTATAGATAAATTAAAATCCATTAACTTTTGTCATAGTTATACGGATTTGAAAATGACAATGTTACCCTTAACGTCAAAACTTCAACCCCCTCTACTTTCTACAAATATTTTTTTAATGAGTTTATATTTTAGGGATTTATTACTATCATATAGGACAACAATTTACCAAAGTATGAAGCCAATCCCAGAACATTGACTTTTTGGGCTGGGGCGATTGAAAAAGAATCTCTCATATATGGTATAATGGTTCAAATTACTTCTTACTGTTTAAGATTTGAACTTAAAAGTTTTTTAACGTAAATGGGTTAAATAAGGATTTTTTTATACATTACTTTATTCTGAGGCACATGATTATACACCAAATTTGTTTTCTCGAATTTTTATTTTCTCGAAAATCGTTTTATCTAAAAGGAATTGACTATAATTTTTTTAATTCGAATCGTCAGATTATATAATAAAAATACTTTCGAATTATTATTTGACAGAATTTTTTAATTTCGAAAGAACATTTTTTATAATTTTCAATTTACCGAGTAATTATTTCTCATAATTATTATTATAGCGAATTAGTGTTTTTCATAATTTTTATTTTTCCAAAAACCTGTTTATACTATTTTTGATTTTACATAATTACCATTTTGTATAATTTTTTTTTTCTTCGAATTACCATTTTGTATAATAAATATTTTTTTGGAACAATTATTTGTCCTAAAATGTAATTCACCAAATTTATACTTTTTCTATTTTTAAAAGTAACGATTAGCTATTTTATATAATTTTCAATTTACCGAATAATCATTTCTCATAATTATTATTGTAGTGAATTAGTATTTTTTATCATTTTTATTTTTCGAAATAAAAGTTCATACTATTTTTGATTTTACATAATTACCATTTCTTATAATTTTTTTTCTTCGAATACAATAAATATTTTTTCGAACAATTTTTTGTTTTAAAATGTAATTTATCAAATTTATATTTTTAAAAGTTACGATTTGCTATTTTTTATAATTTTCATTTTACCGAATTGCCATTTCACATAATTTCTAAATTTTCTAATTATTATTTTTCCGAATTTTAATTTGAACGAATTATTAATATAAGAATTATTTCTTTTGCGAATTACCATTTAACATAATTTTAATTTCCCCTAACACTGTGCAACAGATTTTCATTTTTTTCTATTTCTGAGACCGCATAGGGTGATTCTTATAGGTTTTTCGACGCTGAACACGAATCCGTAATCAGAATTTCTCCATCACCCTAGGTTTTCGAGAAATGTTGGCCTTGAAAATTGAAAAAATGCCGTTTTTAGGGTACTTTTTGATTTTTTATTACGGTACCAAAATTTTTTCTGAGGTTTTCATGATATGCATATGAAAGCTGATATCCTCCTTAACATTTTCCAATTTTGATTTTTAAAAAATATCTTTTTTGGATGAGTTATCCTGATTTGAAATTCGTGTTGCAACGAGAAACGGGATCACAGTGCAGGAGGCGTATAAAAAAATGGTCCAAAATCCAAATGTATTTTAAATCGCCTGTAACTTTTTGAAAATTCAAAATGGCGGATCCAATATGGGGGACGACTTTTTCTAAACTCGATCGAAATGGCCTGTAACTTGTTACTCGAGGGTTTTCGGGGTGGCTGATTACGAATTCGAAGTCCGTTTTTAAAAATTCAAAATGGCGGATCTAATATGGTGGGCGACTTTTTCTAAACTCGATCGAAATGGCCTGTAACTTGTTACTCGGGGGTTTTTGGGGTCGCTGATTACGAATTCGGGACAGGCAATGCAGTAAGTCCGGACTGTTAAAGAGAGATAGAGAAAAAATCAGAGCTTCACGAGTCACATCGAATTCGTAATAAGCGACCCCAAAAACCCCCCAGTAACAAGTTACAGGCCATTTCGATCGAGTTTAGAAAAAGTCGTCCGCCATTTTGAATTTTCAAAAGCGGACCTCAAATTCGTAATCAGCGACCCCGAAAACCACCGAGTAACAAGTTACAGGCTATTTCGATCGAGTTTAGAAAAAGTCGTCCGCCATATTGGATCCGCCATTTAAATTTTCAAAAACAGACCTCGAATTCGTAATCAGCGACCCCGAAAACCCCCGAGTAACAAGTTACAGGCGATTTAAAATACATTTGGATTTTGGACCAATATCCTCCTTTTGGTTAAGGAGGATATCAGCTTTCATATGCATATCATGAAAACCTCAGAAAAAATTTTGGTACCGTAATAAAAAATCAAAAAGTACCCTAAAAACGGCATTTTTTCAATTTTCAAGGCCAACATTTCTCGAAAACCTTCACTGAAAAAAATTGTTCGTGAAACTTTCGTAAACTAGTTGTTTACTTTTGGACGGGCCCAAAGTTTGGAAATCTTTCATTAACATTTTCCAAGATTTCACGAACTTTTTTTTGTGCGATTGTTATGAAGAGAGTGATGAACGTTCGTGAAATCTTGGAAAATGTTAATGAAAGATTTCCAAACTTTGGGACCGTCCAAAAGTGAAAAACTAGTTTACGAAAGTTTCGCGAACTATTTTTTTCCGTGTAGGGTGATGGAGCAATTCTAATTACGGATTCGTGTTCAGCGTTGAAAAACCTATAAGAATCACCCTATGCGGTCTCGGAATTAAAAATGCTGTTGCACTGTGTAATATTTATTTATTCTAATCTCTATTTTCTCGAATCGTTATATACCATAATCAGAATTTTACAGAAACTCCATTTGCCCTAACATGCTTCCGGTCAATTTCAGTACTGTAGTTTCCCATCTACATTAATTTCTGGAATTTATCCTCGCCAGACCATCGCTTGTCGGTATGGTAGAGTGCGTCACAGGAAGTGGCGCAACAGGGTGGCGAGCGACCGGGAATAGACAGGGAATTTTAATGGTCAGGGAAAAGACAGGGAATTTTGTCTGAAATCAGGGAATTTTTACGCGACTGTGATTAAAATGTCGTTGCTAACCCATTTTTTTGACAATTTTGCATTTGCTATCAAATAAGCAACTTTAGTGGTAGTGGGTTTGGATTAAAGACTCATGCTTTGAAGAAAATATTGATTCTAAAATCGTCCGCAGGGTGTGTTGCACTTTTCTTTTTTCATCAAAGAGGAAACAACGAATGCTAAATCGAAACATGTGAAACTTAAACATGCAATAGCGCCTTTATGTGAATTTTTACTCAATGTTTTCCAATCTTAGTATTATGCAATATGGGTTCTTTAGTTTAAACAAGCTGAAGCAATAACATGATAATAGAGATATTATAATTTAGTTGCCACTTATGTGTTTACATATTTATTAACTTTATTTGTGAAGCGTGAAGTGAAATGCAGTTTATATATATTTATTTTATATTTAAAGAAATCGGTAAATGAAGTAAAGGTTAAAAATATACTACACTAACAATTTTTTTATTTTGTATCAAAGTCTGTAAAATTAGAATATTCAATGAGGTTATGTTAAGTGGAAAAGTATCTAACAATTTTCCATTTTCGGTAAATTTACTACTTTTAAAGTGAGTAATAATTGGTTAATATGGTGTGTGTGAAATTATATAACCTAGTTTAGAAGTGGTAAATTTACCGAAAATTAAAAACTGTTACTTTAAAGGGGTTAACATAACGCCAGATAATATGTCAATTTTATGTACTTTTTGAAAATTAGACATTTTTATCTTACTTTACTATTACAATAAAATCTATAGTTAAATTATCTTATTTTATAGGATTAAAGTGTTTGAAATATGACTCAAGGTAAATTAACATCATTTAAAATTCAATGGCTAATTGACCCAGAGTTTAAACCTTGGCTGGCAAGAGTTGAAAGTAATGTTTTTGAAGCAAAATGTATCAAGTGTCCGAAAATAATTAATTTCAGTAATATGGGAAGAAGAGCTCTGACCAGTCATATGAAAAGTGACAAGCACAAAAAATCTATAAATGCTGAAGCTAATGTGATTTCGCTGTCTAATTTTTTTTCGAAAAACACCAAGAATCTGACAGTGCTTCCTCAAGGAATTTAACATCGACAATTAACAACTCTGCTTTAATAAATTCTCCAGATCAAATTATACAAATTGGAAATTTACCGTCTACTTCTCAGTCTTCCGTGATAGTTGCAGGGCAAGGTGAAGAAACTGTCAATAGTGCAAAACTACTTGATGGATTTGTAATTAAAGATGATATCACAAAAGCAGAAATATTGTGGGTCATTGAATGTGTCATGACGCACAAATCATTACGCTCAGGAGGGCGAGATGTTAGACTTTTTTCTAGGATGTTTACTGATAGTTTGATAGTGCGAAAAATGCAATTACAGCGAGATAAAATTGGTTATTCGATTGTGTTCGGCTTGGCACCATATTTTAAAAATGAATTGATTACTGAGGTAATGGAATGTGATTTTTTTACAATTGGATTTGATGAAGCGCTCAATAAAATTGCTCAAAAGCAGCAAATGGATATAAATGTTCGCTATTGGAAAAAAATAGTAATGAAGTTAGAACGCGATTTCTCACTTCAGTATTTTTGGAGCGTTATAGAGCCTCTGATTTAATAATTGCATTTTTAAATGGTGTATCTCCTCTCACAATAAAAAAGATATTACAAATTTCTTTGGACGGCCCATATGTCAATTTAAAGTTCCTTAGAGATGTAAAAGGCCATGTTGCACCTGACAAAAATGACCCTAAAATGTTGGGAATTGGTAGTTGTGGGCTTCACACTACAAGTGGATCTTTCAAGGGCGGCTTTAAGGAAACAGGCTGGGACCTAGTACAATTTTTAAGAGCACTCTACAATTTCTTCAAAGATGTTCTATCCAGGCGACAAATGTTTACTGAAATTACACAGAGTCATTCTTTTCCACTCAAATTTTGTTCAGTTCGATGGCTAAATAATGAGAATGTCGCACAGCGGGCTTTAGAAATATTACTTGTAATAGCTTCAATACTCTTATAAAATTCTGCAACGATCCTTTGTTGCCAGCCAAGTTAACATTTTTCAAACCATTGTCGCAAGATCTTGAACCATTTCTGGCTGCGTTTCAGACAGATTTACCTCTAGCTCCGTTTTTGTACAACGCTCTCACCAGTATTATGTGTGATTAGATGGAAAGGTTTGTAAAATCTGAGGTCCTGAAGTGACAGTAAAAATCTTTTAACAGCTGCAGAGATTAACATTGGTATCGCCACTAAAACTATTTTGAGAAAAGTGAAAGGTTGCACTAGTCTTGAAATTCTTCAATTTCGTCAAGATTGCAGAAAGTGTCTTATTAAATTCGTTAGCAAGTTACAAGAACGATCTCCTCTAGCGTACAAATTAACTAAATCTATTTCCTGTTTCGATCCAAATGTAGCGGCTGACATTAAATTACGAGAGAAAAGAATAAATGATTTATTAACAACTGAAGGGTAGAATGACAAAAGGGGTCAAGCGCCAATTCACTGTTTTTACAGGAAGTAAAAAAACATTTTTAAAAATTTTGCAGGTCATTTAAAAAAAAGTGAGTAAACCGTTTCGATATATTAGTATGTTTTAATAAATAAACAACAATTTGTTGAAATAAACCTACATATTAACGATAAAATTAAAAAAAACTGTGGTGCCTTGAGGTTATAGCAACTGCGCACATTTTCTTTAAGCATTAATTATAAAAAAAATATACAGTTTAAAGAAAAACTGGAAAATTAGTTTCTTTCTATGGAATCGACGAAGTGAATAGAAAAAAAATTCCTTTAAAAAATTGTTTGTTTGCAAGAAAATTACGAATTAATTGCTTGCTTTGGAATTGAGCAATACTTTCATCTTTTAATTCAATTGTTCACTTATTGTTAGTATAATCATAAAAATATTTAAAAATTAATAACAAAATGATTTTAAAATTGCTTAAAATTGAAAATATATTATTATTATTATTAATTTTATTAATTAAATATTAAAAATTTGTTAATATTATTAAATATACAGGTAAAAAATTTTTAATTAAAAAATAATAAAAATTCAAAAAAATTATTTATTCAGGTTACATATACATACGTACCTGATTTACAACTTCTTTAGCTAAAACTTTTTCCCGATTACTTTTAAATGTTATATATTTGTAAATGTTGTCAAAAATCTATAAAAGTAGTGACTCCTGTCCTTTGCATTGGATGTCAAGCCCCATATCACCCTGGGTGTGCAGATCGCAAAACCACCCTCATTCCCAATGTTGGATATGCGAAGTGTTGCGGCCCTGACGCCTCTTCTATGCCCACTTCCTCTGCTGATTCTCTTATCGCATCTGATGACGACACACCGTCTCTGTCTACCCCCGCCACATCAATTGAAGAGTTATCTCGCCTAATGACGTCACTTGCCGCAAAAATGATGACAAGCCTTTCTAAAGTCGATAGCACAGTTTCCTCACTAAAAAATGATTTTGCTGATTATAGTGAGAGACTAAATAAATTGGAAGCTTCTGTTACCACATTTGAGGACAATGTCATGGGGATTTCTGAGAGGATGGACGTCAATGAATCCAAGATTGATCAAATAGAAAAAGCAATTTCCTCGTCTGAGTCTACTCTCTTAGGTGAGTTCGAGGATCGACAGAGGAGAAAATCGAATTTTATCATTTTTGGCATGAGGGAAATTTTAGATGATTCTGGAAACTTTGACAACCACCGTGATACTGAAAGTATTTTAGAATTAATTAGTAACATACTATCTGTCCTTGATACTTATAAATTTGTTCCACAAAAAATCTTAAGATTGGGTAAATTTTCCCAGGCTCGTGTATTTCCAAGGCCAATCAAAATAATGTGCAAAAACGTAGAAGAGACATCACTCATCACTACCACAATGAATATGAAGGCGGCCAAATCCCCACTCCTCAGCCTACTAACATTTGCTCAAGACAAAACTACGAAGCAACAACAGGAGTACAAAGATGTGAAGAGAATTTACAACGAACGGGTGATGAACGGCGAAATCGGAATAAAAATAAAGTATGTCAAAGGATCCCCCGTGATAGTGAAGGAGTAATTGATGTGCTAAATAAAAAACGAGTTAGGAACCTTAATATTTTTTATCAAAATGTTAGAGGGTTAAATACAAAACATGATCAGTTAAATTCGTTCATGGATTATAATTTTTATGATTTAGTTATTTTAACTGAGACATGGCTTTCAGAAAACTCTGATGTAAGTAATATGTTTTTCCAAACTTTGTTTAATATATATAGACATGACAGATTAGACCGTAGAGGAGGTGGTGTTTTAGTTGCTACTAAAACTAATTTTCAAATACGTACTATCCCACTAACCTTTCCTGTAATTTTAAATTCTATTATTAATTATGTAGCCATAAGACTTATGTTACATGATACTTCGCTTAATGTCATTGCACTATACATACCTCCTAACATATCAGCCCACGATTATGATTTAATTTTTGACTCTATAAAATCTCAAGTACATATATGCGCACAAAATATAATCGTTTTGGGTGACTTCAATGCTCCCAACTATGTAAAATATACCACTAATTCAATTTCTCAGGAAATTGTGACTGATGGTAGGGTGCTATCATTATTAAACTTTGCAATTTATTTTGATACTCAACAGATTAATAAAATTAAAAACCATAATGGCGTCATGTTGGATCTGATCTTTACCAATTTAGTTTGCACCTCATCCCACTCTCCTTTTCCACTTGTATATGAAGATAGCCATCACCCTGCACTTAGTATTGATATTTCCCTACCGCATGTTAATAATTTTCAAAACAAAAATAATAACTCTTCTCTGGAGTATACTAAACCAAGATTCAACTTTGCTAAAGGTAATTTTCCAATGATTTATTCCGAAATTGCGGCTTGGGACTGGACTGAATTAAGGGGGGAACACCAGTTGTAACTTTCGAAAAATCAATTTTTTTTTTTGTGCATTTTCTTAAAGTACACATATTTAGAAATGTGTCTGTAAATTTCAAAGTTGATCCGGTGAAAAATAAATGAGATATACAGAACACTGCATCGGCGCGTCCCGTGGCTTCATACAAGGTGGCCAGCCATAACTGACCCTAACGACAGATGGCCTTTTCCTATGATTTAGAAACGGCAACCACTGCGGAAGAGTTATTATATGGTCCAAGAATCGATGACTCTTTGTAACTTGGAAACAAAATTTCTTCTGAACAAAAAAAAGTAAGTTGAAACTTTGAATGCGTTTTTCTCAAAATGACATTTTCCAAGTCGGTGACCACGATTACTCGAATACCATTAAACCGATTTATTTAAAATTTAGTGTGCTTCATTTACACATATAAGTCTAGTTCGTGATCGAAGGATTTTTTTTTTTATGCAAAACTTTTTTTTATATAGCTGAAAATCGACCGTATTTTTTTAACGAAAATCATACTTTTGACTTTGACAGGTCGCCATTTTGTCAAATTTTTTTTTTTTTTTAAATCCTTCGATCACGAACTAGATAATCTTATAATAAATGTAAATCAATTTCATTTTTGTATTTCAGACGAAGTATACTTGCAGAATGCTGGTCACCGCAATTCGCCTTTTTTCTTAAGACGCCACTTCAATGGCTCATATCTCCAAAAGTTTTTGTTAAAAAAATTTTTTTTTTCTTTTAAATTACAGCTTTTTACATGTACTTTTAACTAATAAATAGTATTCTTTAAAAAGATTCATTGTTCTTTTGGAAAATATTCTTGAAAAAAGCATTATTTTTTGAGTTACAACTGGTGTTCCCCCCTTAAAAAATATTGATGATATTAATGAGGCGTGTTTATACCTTGAACAAAAAATTTTGAACACATTCCAGAAATTTATTCCTTATTATTCGGACGTTAGTATCATTAATTGTAAATACCCAGAATGATTCACTAAAGATATCATTAGTGATATTAAACTTAAAAACCGTATGTTTCGTAGAAATAAAATAACAAAATCTCAGAAAATTAAAGAACAAGTCCAATACCTCACCGCAAGCATAAAAAAACGAATTATTGACAGCAGAAAACTTTATTATGACAAAGTTGAATCTGGTTTCGTCTCTAACCCAAAACAATTTTGGAAGTTTTTTAATCAAAATAAGAAACCACTTCGTATCCCCAACTCTATGAATTTGGATGATCAAACTTATAATAATTGTCAGGAAATTGTCAACTCATTTGCTACATACTTTGCTAGTGTATACCGACAACCTGACGAAGAGAATGTAAACACTAATTTTAATACTTCAATTGATTTCCTCTTATCACCAATTGATGTAGCTCGAGCCATGATTTCACTAAGTGATAAAAACACAGCAGGTGTGGATGAGATACCCAGCTTCTTTTTAAAGTCTTGTTCCAGCTTATTAAATCAACCACTCTGCTTTCTTTTTAATAAAATGCTTACCTCTGGCCACTTTCCAACTATTTGGAAAATAACAAAAATTGTTCCTGTCTTTAAGTCTGGTGAAAAAAATGATATAAAAAATTATAGACCAATTTCAATAATTTCAAATTTTGCTAAGGTCTTTGAGAGGTCCATTGTTAAATACATTTCTTTCCCTTTATCGTCATACCTAGCCGATGAACAGCATGGTTGTGTTAGTGATAGATCAACTACCTCAAATCTTGTGTGTATAACTCAGTCTATTAATAATGCAATCTCTGTTGGTGCCCAACTCGATGTAATATACACGGACTTTTCAAAGGCTTTTGATAGCATTGATCTTAAACTCCTCTTTTCCAAACTCTCAAATCTTAACCTGCCTCAAAATTTAGTCTTTCTTCTTCAATCCTATTTAGTTAACAGACCGAATACAGTCCATTATAATGGATTTTCTTCTCACCACTTCCTTCCGACTTCCGGTGTCCCCCCAGGGTCAGTCTTAGGATCCCTTCTCTTCAATATTTTTATAGACGATGTAACATCCACCCTCTCAACTACGAAATTGCTATATGTAGATGATTTAAAAATTTTTCACAAGATCGAATCCATTTATGACGCAATTTTCTTACAATCCAATCTGAATAAATTTGAAGAATGGTGTGAATTAAATAAACTAAAAGTAAATTTCAAAAAATGCTATGTTGTCACGTTTGCGAGAAAAGGATCCACCATCAGTTACGATTATTCCTTACACAATAAAATATTATCAAGGAAAGATACAATTATTGATCTAGGCGTTGTTTTCGACTCTAAACTGACTTTCAATTTACATATTCAAAAAACCGAACTAAAAGCAACGAAAGCCCTGGGATGTTTGATACGAAGTTTCAAGTGCTTCAAAAATCAACAATCGTTCACTATTTTATACAATGCGTTTGTTCTTTCGTTATTTAACTACGCCCAAATAATTTGGAATCCTACCTTTGATAAATACATTAACTCTTTAGAAAAAATTCAAAAACGGTTTTTGAAGTACTTGACATTTCGAAAAACTCAAATTTATCCGCAGCGTGGTTCAAATTCTATCGAACTGTGTAAAAAATTTGACTTTCTAACTTTATCTGAGAGACGTTTGATGAACCAGGCAATTTTCATTTTCAAAATCATAAATAATCAAATTAAGTGTTCAAGCCTGTTAGAGTGCATCAATTTTAGAGTTCCTCGATTGCAGTCACGCTATTATCAACCTTTCTCTTTACCAATGCCTGCGTCTTCTAATGGTTTTAATGCGCCAATACACAGTGGTTGCAATATCATTAATATTATGTGTCTTCGAGATGAGACTGATATAGATCTATTTAATTTGTCGCTTTCATCCTTCAAAAGGATACTATTAAATTATATTTAATCAATAAGATAAAAGGAGCAACATTGTGCAATTTAGCTATATTTAATTTTTTGCGGTAAATGCTACAATATTATCTTTTACTTGGTATACTTTAAATTTGCGTATAATGCCAGATAGCCAATTTTATTTTTTATTTTATTTTTATTTTATTTTTCTTTTTTATAACATTATATAATGATAGTATTTAATGTTATATTTTTCTACGCAAAAATTGTTATTACAAGTATTTTATAAGTTTGTAAATCTTTTTGTAGTGCCCTTTGATGGTCTATGACCGTGGGCTTTTTTCTATGCAAATAATAATAATAAATTCACCTTCATATCGTTTCTTTTTAACAATATCTTTTTTATTAATAGATTTTTTCCGCATCTGCGAGGCACTTTCGATTTGTAAAAAGCAATGTTTTTAAATTTGTTAAGTTATGCATAATATTATTGACTCACCACTTTCTTTTGTTTTTCAATTGGGTTGCAATAAAGTAAATTTGAGGCTATTTTATTAATTTAATTTTTATTAAAAACTGATTTAAATACGCAATAAAAAAGGAAATCCTTCTACAGAAATGTGTAAATGAATTTTCTTGATTTTTTTATGCAAAAACCTCATTTTCGATAAATTGGCGCTTGACCCCTTTTGTCATTCTACCCTTCAACTCTGGTTGAAAAAAATTGGCTTGACGGTAATGTCGCTGAAAAAGCTGCACGTGAATTTAAAAATGTATGTAAGATACCAAAAGTTCAAAAGGACTTGCAAGATTTTATCAGAAAAACTCAGCGTTTGGATCATTTTTGGTCAAACATTTTTGATGAATTCACACCCAGTAAAAACATAAGAAATGTGATGCAAATGGTAAATGTATTTTCTCATGGAAATGCCATCGTCGAACGCGGCTTTTCTGTTAACGGAGAATGTTTGATTGAAAATATGAAGAAGGAAACTTTAGTCGCTAGAAGAATCGTCTATGATGCAGTGAATAGTCTCGGCGGAATCGAAGAATTCAATGTTAATAAAGAAATGATTCTGTCACTTCGAAACGCATATTCGCGTTTTAAGGAAGCCAATGAAAAACGTCGAAAAGAATCGGAAGCGGCAAATACATTAGTGTCTAAAAAAAACTCATCAATCTTCAAGTGAAAGAACTAGAGGCAAAGAAAGCCAAATTATTAGAAAATTCTCAAAAAAAATTGATGCATTAAATAATGAAATTCAAGATTTACGAGAAGGTTAACATCATAATTATTTGTTTTTCAATTTTACTGTAAAAAATGTTCATAACTGTTCGATGTTTTATATTATTTGAAATATTTAATAGAATTATAAGTAATAAAATAAAAATCATACCAAAGTTTAATAAAATGCTTAAAACAATTAATTTCAAATTTTCTTTTACACAAAAATAATAATTGCTTTTATGATTAATGAATATGTATAGGTTTATAAGAGGGAATTTTGTTTTTGGTCAAAGAAAAGTCAGGGAATTTCAAAAACATTTTTCACTCGCCACCCTGCGCAAAAATTCCAGAAATTAATGTTGATGGGAAACTACAGTACTGAAATTGACCGGAAGTATGTTAGGGCAAATGGAGTTTCTGTAAAATTCTGATTATGGCATATAACGATTCGAGAAAATAGGGATTAGAATAAATAAATATTAGGGGAAATTAAAATTATGTTAAATGGTAATTCGCAAAAGAAATAATTCTAATATTAATAATTGGTTCAAATTAAAATTCGGAAAAATAATAATTAGAAAATTTAGAAATTATGTGAAATGGAAAATCGGTAAAATGAAAATTATATAAAATAGCAACTCGTAACTTTTAAAAATAGAATACTAATTCACTACAATAAAAATTATGAGAAATGATTATTCGGTAAATTGAAAATTATATAAAATAGCTAATCGTTACTTTTAAAAATAGAAAAAGTATAAATTTGGTGAATTACATTTTAGAACAAATAATTGTTCGAAAAAATATTTATTATATAAGATGGTAATTCGAAGAAAAAAAAATTATACAAAATGGTAATTATGTAAAATCAAAAATAGTATAAACAGGTTTTTGGAAAAATAAAAATTATGAAAAACACTAATTCACTACAATAATAATAATTATGAGAAATAATTATACGGTAAATTGAAAATTATAAAAATTGTTCTTTCGAAGTTAAAAAATTCTGTCAAATAATAATTCGAAAGTATTTTTATTATATAATCTGACAATTCGAATTAAGAAAATTATAGTCAATTCCTTTTAAATAAAACGATTTTCGAGAAAATAAAAATTCGAAAAAACAAATTTGGTGTTTAATCATGCGCCTTCTTTATTGTATGATTGTATGAATTGTCAGGTAGTATTTTTTATTGTAGACAAAGAGAGAATCAGATTCTTTTACACGACCATGTACAACTCAGAGCCTTTGGGAATATAGTGGAACAAATCGTCCTCCTCGTGAAGAAGTTACCAGGCGAACAGGTCAAGTTACAAAACGAATCCAAGAATTGTGGATGGCAATGCAAGACCCCAGCCGCAGAGAAACGTTTGTACCTTGTGCAGAGAAAATACGGGTAGCTGTGGCCGAACTTACAGCAATCTTTCCTCAAGTAGGTGTACTATTATTATTAGTGCATTGTATCTTTGACGATTCAAATCTTCAGAACTCCCGAATATTTATTGATAGATATGGGTACAATACAGAAAGAAACGCACTTTTTCAATATACACTACCGTCGAGAATTATGCTACCGCTGCTTTTTTGATGACTACAAAACGGTTTAAGAGGGTGGTCTCATACAAACGACCTTTTTTCAAGAATTTCTTCTTCATCAATTTTTATTTTAAACTTTTTGTACATTTAAATAACCCTACATATTAAATTTTAATAAAAAACTTTTTTTGATTACGGACCAAAAAACTCAAAATGTCGGCCAGTTTAATTTTTAACCCTTTTTTACAACTTAAATTGGTTAAAAATATGTGTAAATGTTGAGGAAAATTAAAATCCTAGTTTATGCGATAGCCACTTATTTGTAAAAAAATCCTGAAAATTTGAGCCCGAGCGGTGCAATAAATTGTTTTTAATCATGCACACCATGTCAGAAAACACGGTTTCGAGAAAAACGCGTTTGAAGATTATGGTTAACGTTTGGCAATGTCGAAGTTATTTCTAAATGTTTTGTCATAATGTTGCACATATAAATGTTTTTGGCGTCGCTGATTATGAATCTAACATCAGATTTTAAAAATTCAAAATGGCGGATTTAATATGCCGACGTAAAATCATAAAATATTCTAATTGTTCATAAATATGAACAATTTCAATTGTTTAAATTTATGAGAATCCAAACAATTTTCTATTGTAAGTCCGCCATATTGGAGCCGACATTTTGAATTTTTAAAATCTGACTTTAAATTCGAAATCAGCGCCTACAAGTTTGCAAGATCACATGATCTGTCGTCATTTCATACCATTTGTCAATAAAAAATTTTAAGCTTCCTGATACTTTACTTACCTCGTTTACTTCCGAGGTTTTGTGAAATACTGATTCCACGGAAATTTTTATTTTTATTATCTCAGGTTTAGTACCACATCTCAGTGACTTTTCTTAAACATTTTTTTATTACAAAATTTATTTTATTTATTTCAAACTTTTTATACCGAAAAGAAGAAGTTTTACCTAAACAATTAAAAAAATTTTATTCTTAAGAATTTTAATTAGTTAATAATTGTTTTAATTTATTATTACTATTAGTAGGGGAATATACTCAGGGTTGAACACTTTATGAAAATCGAAGCGAATTATGTGTAAAAAATAAAATAACATCTATAATGTTGCTGAAAACGTTTTTTATGTTTATTTTTTTCATTTTTACATTATTATTATTTTTAATTGATAATTAATATTATTTATAACGTTACTGAAAACGATTTTTAACTTCATTTTTAACTTTATTATAATTTTTCTAATATCTTTGGCAGAATATATGCTGTGTGTGTGTGTCAATGTTTATTTGTATATTTATTTACAAATTATGTCAATTTCATAATTAACAAAGTGTCCAACCCTGAGTTTATAAAGTGTCCAACCTTAAGTAGAAGTAACATTTTCGAATTGTCCTAACCATAACCAGACATGTTTCGCGATTCGATTTTTCCCTTCATTTTTCCTTCAATCATGAATACATGCAATAAACTTACCTTGCTGATTTCTTGTTTTCTTTATTCATTTTTTATGTTTAATCACATCGCTCACAAAACTTTTTTCGTTTCTACAAATGCACCGACGTCACAGCAGACGCTACTTTTCATCCTTTAAAAATGTAATGGCAAAAAAGGTAGGTTCCACTACGAGAAGCTTCGACACGTCCGTGCATACATGGCGCTAGTGTTCTTATTTTAAGAAAAGCGAAGTGTCCAACCTTAAGTATATTCCCCTAATTAAATAAACTTTAGTTTTTTAAAAAGATTATTTCAAAGACAAAAAATTAAAAATTTTAAATACTTCTACAATACGAGGTCTGTACATGCACTATTGTGATAAATGTTCAACTACTTATTTGTATAAGTTAAATAATGGTGACACTTAGAATTGCACAAATATCCTTATCTCCTGCATGCACATTTTTTAGTAGTGCATTTTGTCACACACGAGCATCTTACAAATCCTTGCCTTCCATTGAGTGAAGCCTTAGTGTTTGCAGATCTGACTGAGATTGTCATGTTCGGTACATTCTCAATTTTTAAAAAATCTGTATTCGTTGGCGCTAATTGGTTCCTGCTAAATATTTGCGCAATTATTCCGCTTCTTGTGCCCACTTTATAATAATTGTCTTCCGTTACGTCAACAATAACACTTATTACTTATTACAATTAAATTTTATTATGAATAAAAAAATGTTAAATATACCAACAAGATTTCTGAGATTACTTTTACTTCTATCAATATCGGGTATAAGAATGGTAACATTGTTCCCTTTCTCCAAAGAGTTTCCAACAAGCGTTTATCTTGTTCCTCAAGTTCATCAATAGCCAACCGCTTATTTTCGTTAATATTTTCATGGCATTTACTTATTATGGCTTGTGATGTAGACTCAGAAGTTTCTTTAAAATTTTCTCCATCTTCAAAAATGTTATTTATAATATTTTCCAAATCCTCTTCAGTTTCTAATGTTCCAATTACTGCATTTGGTAAATTACTACCTGCCAAAGCTACTTTGGCTTTTCTTCCAAAAAGTGCTTCAAATGGTGATTGTCCAAGTCCAGAGTGTAAACCATTTTTTTTCTGAAACTGACAGAAACATAGACCTTCACTCCACTTCGTAGTTTTATTGTCTATCATTTACGCTCTAATTATTTCTTCGACATCCCTGTTGCACCTTTCGACACTTCCTTGGCTTTGAGAATGGCGGGGATTACCATGTACGATTTTCTAGCCTGGCCACATTATTTTTAATTCATTTATAACACAATTAACGAATTTTATCCGTTATCAGATTGAAGTATTGAAGAAGCACAGAAAGTACAAAAGATATCAAGTAAATTATTACACACCTCAACTGCTGTTTTTGTTTTTAGGGGCTTTAGTATTGTAAATTTTGTCAAGTGATCTTGATAGTTAAAAGTAAATTTAAAAGCACCATCTTTACTGAACGATATATTAATAAGGTCGACTTGCCCGCGTGCATTAATCTCTTTTGTTAAAATTGGCTCAGTAATCGTATGTGCCACTTTCAATAAATCAAAAATTTCATTATTATGCACAAAATATTTGATACTTTCACTTTCACTATTATTTATTTGAAGTATTAATTTTTTTCATCACCAGTTGCTAATATGTCAAATTTTTTTAAGCGCCTATAATCACTTTCAGTCTTTTTACTTTTATTTTTTTGCTTCTACCACTTTTTCTATTAATTCATTATAAACTTTTTCACTACTTATGATAACAGAGGTATCTTTAATGGGCAACGCATTTAATTTTATTTAGAATTCTTTTTGCATGTTAAAAGTATCCATGACTTTGAGTGAAATTAATTAGAGATCAAACGTAAACAATAAACATCAAATAAACCGCACTACTGAACCCTTAATGAAACTGAATTATTTCATAAAAATCAAAACAAAACTTAGTTATACGTTTGCAGAAACAATAATTAACTCCCCCAAGTTGATTAACCCTCACGTGTCTGAGTTTATTTTTTGACGTGCGTGCCTGAGCTAGGTCCGGGGACCCAGATAATTAATTTCCTTAAAAAACAAGATTTATTAGCAGGATATTCAATATTTTAATTCTAAATTATAATTGTAATATTTTGCAAATATAATTGCAAAATATATTTAATCTTTTGACACTCTAGGGTACATAAATAGCCCACAAAAGGTTGCGTCGTGACACCTTTTTCGACAAGACAAATTTGAGTGTACAGTTCAAAAAAAGTAATTAATTTAATTTTAGTATTACTGGATATTCTTAGGTTTTTTGGGTCGCTGATTACAAAGTCAGATTTGGAAAATTTAAAATGGCGGACGAATTTTAAAAAATTAAACATATTTGCTTGAAAATCGTTACTCGGGGGTTTTCGGGGTCGCTGGTTGCGAATTTAAAGTCAGTTTTTTAACATTCAAAATAACGGATCCAATATGGCGGACAGGAAAATAAAAAATCAATACAATTTACTAATAACAGATTTGTAATCAGCGACCCCTGAATTACGGCAGAAACTAATTTCATAACTGACTTTTTTGTTTTTTCACTTTTAAAGCGCCAATTTTACATAAGGAATCACAGTATCTTCATGGGAAAGCCTTATATATTTTACAATAAATTCACTAATTATTAATATTTTCTGTTAAATAAAGTGTAGTTGTATTAATTTAGTAAGTATAAATGCTGTTAATACGAAACCGACTGAAAATCGTTGAAATATAGTTTAATAAATCAGTATTAGTACCCAAATATCACTTAATATTCGTACAATGTTGCTGCAATATTGCCGTGCAATGTTGCCAATATGTTAAAAAATAAAAATAATTTTATCGAAGTTAAAAATAAATGCTTTAAAATTTTTTTAATATATGTGACCTGGACAGTGAAAAGGGGGCTTACGTGCGAAAAAATCGATTTTTTATTGATTGGTGATTCTGATAATAAAAACTTTTTCCTATCAGAATCACCAATCAATAAAAAAATAATTTTTTCGCACGCATGCCCCCTTTTCACTGTCAAGGTCACATAAAAATAAAAAAACAATTAAACTTTTTTAATTTCTAACTTCATATTCAACCAATTTACTTTTCTGGAATCTAACATTGTGAAGACAGTTTTGAAAACAAATTGAAGGGACCGGGGATAGATCCCGGCACACCGCGAGCCGAAGATACACTGTTAAAAATCGGGCTTCAACTTTACTCTAGAAAGATTGTATTTATATAGTTTCAATCTTAAAAAGTCCGAAAGTTTATATTTCACTGGCTTAAATTTTTTTGTCCAACTAATGACATGCAAACATTCACACTTTTCTAGATTGAAAATTTATTATTTTCATCTTTTTAGTGTAAAGTTTAGTTTAGAAGACTATTCGTAAATGTAAAAACTGGTTTTCATAAAATCCTAGCTGAACGTTTTGTCGAAAAGACTTAAAATTACGTTTTACGAAATGTATTTTTAGCATTGTTTTATATACTGTTCAATAATCAACAATTATATCTGTAATGTTCATTGGTAAACCATTTTAGTGTACAGTACGTACTCACTAAGCATTAGTATATTTAACTTATAGTAAAATACATACAAAAGCTTGTAGAATAGCTCATTAGATTACTCTTTATAGACGCTAAAACGAATTTGCCTGAAATCAGAACCAATTTTTTTCGAAATATTTTTAAACTGCGTTTTACAATAATTTTTCATATTTTAAGATTACCATTAAGCTTAATTTACCATTTAAGCTTTATTTATCTATTTATATTCAAGTTGAAATTTCATTCATCCATTCATATCAATGTATTCGTGCATTAGTTTTGTAACTTCTTGTAACAACTGACTGATTAACTTATAGCTTGCGCGCAAGACCAATTGTTTTTTCTCCATTTTAAAATGAGTTCTCATGAGGAGAACTAGTAGAAAACATGTGCACAATGCGGTCGGAAAATTGCTTTTGGAAAGGTTAAACTAGAAAAGTTTCTTATAAACGAAAAGTTAACTAATTTAATTAAAAAATTTATCAATAATAGTTTTAATTTAAATGATGAGAAATTTTTATTGAGCATTTGTAGAACATGCTATCTTACTTTTCTAGATTACGAAAAAGGTATCTTTAAAAGGCCCATTTAAATTATAATTATTGTTGATAAATTTTTTAATTAGATTAGTTAACTTTTCTGGTTCAACCTCTTTAAAAGCAATTTTCTAACTGCATGGTGCGCATATTTTCTTCCGGTTCTCCTGATGAGAACTCATTTCAAAATAGGGAAAAAGCAGTTGATTTTGCGCGCAAGCAATAAGTTAATCAGTCAGTTGTTACAAGACGTTACAAAACTAATGCACGAATACATTGATATAAATGGATGGAATTTCAACTCGAAGAAGCTAAATTAAGTTTAATAGTAATCTTAAAAGATGAAAAATTATTGTAAAACACAGTTCAAAAATATTTTGAAAAAAATTGGTTCTGATTTTGGACAAAGTAGTTTTAGCGTCTATAAAGAGTAATCTAATAAGCTATTCTACAAGCTATTGTATGTAATTTTTTATAAGTCAAATATCAGCTAAGATTTTATGAAAACCAGTTTTTACATCTACGAATAGTCTTTTAAAAGCTTGTACAGTCAATTTTTGGATCCATTTTAGTCGAACCTGTCGATGCTTGAAAACCACTGTGAATTATTGTAAAACGCAGTTTAAAAATATTTCGAAAAAAATTGGTTCTGATTTCAGTCAAATTTGTTTTAGCGTCTATAAAGAGTAATCTAATGAGCTATTCGACAAGCTTTTGTATGTATTTTACTATAACTTAAATATACTAATGCTTAGTGAGTACGTACTGTACACTAAAATGGTTTACCAATGAACATTACAGATATAATTGTTGATTATTGAACAGTATATAATACAATGCTAAAAATACATTTCGTAAAACGTAATTTTAAGTTTTTTCGACAAAACGTTCAGCTAGGATTTTATGAAAACCAGTTTTTACATTTACGAATAGTCTCCTCTTTAAGTCGACAAATGAATTTCCATTGCAAGAATTCTTCATAATTGCAAAATTTTTTGGTGGCTCAACCCTGACTCACGCGTCTTTAGCGTCACATCACACACAAAAATAAACGCGTGATCCAAACACCACGGTCCACATTTACAGTTACATTTCCCCAAGTTCCCAAAATGTGTTAAATAACTTTTCCTGACGTTAGCTGTCAATAGTTGCGAACATTTTTTTTTGCAAAAGGAAGTAGAACCTTAAAATATTTTTCTGCAAACTGTTCTCCCGGTATGCAATGACACATATTCTTTTCCCTGCACAATTAAATAAAAATAAAAATTACATTTTATTTTATAAATATTATTGTGTTTCACTTTCTAAAAATATAATTTTTTTTCTTTGAAAATGATTACACTATCTTAAGAATTTAGACAGAGTATCTCGTAAGCTTTGCTGGAGATTTCTCAACATGTTCAATCATAGAATTTTTACTGACTAAGTCATATTTCCCTTTCCCTTCCTGATGAATTTATTTTGCTGTCGGCAGTTGTAAACTTTCTACCACATTTTCAGTTCTTTTAAAAATTGACATTATAAACTGAAAACTGGCGTTTAAATATAATAAATACAAAATAGAGGAGAGTAGTCAGGGTTAGACAGTGGTCAGCGTTGAGCCTTCGCGTTTATTTAGTTTTATCACTTTAGATCCATCTGTCTTTGTATGTAAGTATTTGTTAGCAATGTCAGCGAACTTTTCACATACGTTATAGTGAAGTGTGCGAACAATAAAGATGTATTATGCAAATCAGTGCTGTACGCTCAACAAAAAACTTTTTTCTTGTTTCAAAAGAAGACAATTAAGTTATCAGTTTATTTGACAGCTGTTAACTGACAAATTGTTCATGTGACATGGAATTTGTGGTCAGAAACAATAAAAACAAACTTACAATCATTCTTATAAAAACAAATTACTTTTTAGCAAAGTTGACAGTTGATTTGACAGCTGTCAACCATCACATTGTTAATTTGAGAACATATTTGTGATTAGTGACCCCAAAAACCTTTAGAACGGTGTAGTGTTAATTTATACGTATTTTCAATTTGTTCTAGTGATAAAAAGTTAGATGGGCCAACCTTGGTAGACTCCTTTGTTTACAACTTGGTATACATATTAAATTAGGTCTATAAAAGCCATTAAAACATTAGAAAAGTCAAAAAAAAATTATTGTTTTATTATTTTTAATTAAAAATTGAAAGAGGCCGATATTCACATTCTCTAACTTTTGACGATAAATGTCTGCAGAGAATTTCAAAACTGAAAGAACTTCTCTTAAAATATTTATTCACTACTATTTCAGGAAGTTTTCTACAAAAAATTATAGTACAATATATATTTGATACAGGTATTATTTACATATTTTATTATTTAATAAAATATAAATTATTTGTGACCTTTGGTCCGTAGAAATAAGTGATTATTATTAATTATTATTTAGTTAAGATTTTGATAAAGTTTATTATAATAATACGAATGCATTTTCGGCATAGAACATAGGTCATCAGGAACTACAAGAAAAAAGACATCGGTTATTTTATTTTGTAAATTTTCAACAATCATAATTTCGATTAAGAGGAATAAAATACGTACCGCATTAGTATGGTAGACATTTAAAATGAAAAAGACATATAAAATTTAGAAATATGTGAAACATAACCTTAAACGGTGAAGGACGGAAAAAAGTATAAAAAACTACATTTGTAAGACAGACGTTTCATCTTATATTTATTGCATATTTATTGAATGAGTCATCAAATTAAAAATAAAAACTAAAATATTATTTACATGATTTTAAAATCATTTTCGTTTTGAGAGACTCAAATAATGTGTTCTCAAATAAATGAAACAACACATCAACTAGATAAGGAAAAAAGAATCAGGTTAGTACATAGTATACGTATGACTTAGGGTACGGTCACACTATCTCCTGCATGCATGCGCATGCAGAAACATTTGGCCGGTCACACTTCAACGAAATCTAGTGAATGTTTAGTAACTTTCTAGTAATTTTCCAAAAATTTCGCTAATAACTAGAAAGTTACTAAACATTTACTAGATTTTGTTGAACTGTGACCGGCCAAATGTTTCTGCATGCATGCACAGTGCATGTATGAGATAGTGTGACCGTTCCCTTTAAGGCTAGTAGGCAACTGTGGGAATTAATGATTAAACGAACTTACAAGTGAAGTTCGATCATAATTATATGAATTACTTGTTCGAAGATACTTAGTTACTTGTAGTACCGCAACTTGTTGCCAGATGACGCCACCTTTTAGAGATAGAAGCGAAAAAGTCGGATGCTCTACCCTCTCCTTCTATCTTTGCCCCTTGACTTCATTTAGTTCAGAGTGTTATGAAATTTAAAAAAGGGGTTGGGTTTAGTTATTTTTATAACTATAATAAAAAATTATTTTGTTATCTTTATATTTACCTATTTTATTTTTAGTTATTTATCTTTATTTTATTTATCTATTATTATTTATTTATTTTTAATTAGGGTGGGAAATTAGTATCTTCGAACAAGTAATTCATATAATTATGATCGAACTTCACTTGTAAGTTCGTTTAATCATTAATTATATTTCATTCTACTTGTTCGAAGATACTTAGTTACTTGTAGATGTTTAGAGAAAAAAATTTTTAAGAATATAAAAAATTTTATTAATTAATCAAACATTCTTACAATCTTAGCTTATAATATTACTGTTTAAACTTTGATTCTAACAGTCTTTTTCATTTTAAACGATTAAATTAACATTTTTTTTTTTTTTTTACAGAAATTAAGACAAAACCGTATTGCTAAAATTCTTCTCTGAGCAGGCTACTGGTCTGTTATAAAATTTACTAAAAACTTTCGAGGATTCAGACCATCCTGCGGCCTTTTTAATACTATTAATATCAAGTCCTTTGGCTAAGGCTCTGGAGGTTGAAGCGTGCCTAGTGCTATGAGCCTTAAATTCTTTCTCCAGGCCTGACCTATTCATCACAAACTTTAACCAGCGGCTAATAGTTTGTGTACCTACTTCCTTATGAGGCTTTTTAAAAGAAATTAAAAGTTGCTCTGCTTGACCTCTCAGGTTTTTGGTTTCCTTTATATAATGTAATAAAATTCTGGCCAAACATAAATCACGATCATTAAAGTAAGGAAAAAATGCATATGGTTGCTCAGCACCGGGTTTGGAAGTTTTTACCAACTTAGAAACTCTGATTTCTACTCCGCCAGTGAGAGTTTTAATATTGTCCAAACTGATTAAAGATAGGGTTTGAACCCTGAAAGCTGAGCCCAATGCTAACAGCATTACTAATTTTAATGTTAGAGTTTGCAAATCTAAAGTATCCGTAGGACTCCATTCCTTTAACTTAATTAAAACCTTGTCTACGTCCCATGTTGAGTCGTATCTGGGGATTGTTGGACGAAGCTTGAATACTCCTCGAAAAAAGCGGTTAATGAGTTGGCTATCCTTATTTTCGTATATATTAATCAGATTAATTGCTGATCTTAAGGAATTTAAAGTTCCGTAATTAGCTCTCTCGTTGAATTTTTTCGTTAAGCACCTGAGAATAATTTTTTCATTAGCGTGAAAAGGGTCCTGCTTTTCCAGCATGCAAAAATTCCACCAATAGTTCAGTGCTGTATTATATTGTTTTTTCGTACCTGGAGCCAAGGATGCCAACATTATTTCGATTGTGTCTTCGTCCAAGTTCTTTTTCTGGAAAGCCTCCCGGATACAATTCCCGAAACCAGGATAAGATCTGCTGCTAGCGGATGAGTGAGTGTCCTGCAAGGAGAAAGTAACAAATTATTACTTGGATTGAATTCAATTAATTCGGAAATAAGTAATTGTTTAAAAATTGGAAACCAAGGTTGCCCTGACCAAAATGGTACAACTAAAATCCCTTGAGAACCCTCTTCCCGGATCTTTTTTAAAATTCTGCTTATTAAAGCGAATGGAGGAAAGGCATACCAAAAATCATTTTTCCAGGAGATCGTAAACGCGTTAATTGCTAGGGCATCAGGGTCTCGGTCCCATGAGCAGTATCTAGCGCATTTTTTGTTAATTCGAGAAGCGAATAAATCAATAGATGGGTTTCCAAGTTTTTTGACTAACAACTTAAAAGCAAAATCGGATAATTCCCACTCAGTATCCGGATTTGAAATTCTGGACCCTTCATCGGCTGGATTTTCTTTGGATGCAATATATTCAGCGAATAACCAAATTTCTCGAGTTTTACTCCATTCCCAAATTCTTTTTGACATTATGTGCAAGTCCCTATGTTTAATTCCTCCCATTTTGTTAATATAAGCCAATGCCGTGAGATTGTCTATTCTTAAGAGGATCTGTTTGTTAAAAAGTGAAGAGGCAAAACATTTTAACGCTAAAAATGCTGCTTTGATTTCGAGATAATTAATGTGCATCATTCTTTCTTCCTTACTCCATAAACCCCTGGCCTTCTCATTTCCACAAGTGGCTCCCCAGCCAGACTTGGATGCATCGGAAAATATCTCGAGATCAAAAGTGCTAGTTCTAATTTTGTTTTTAGTTACAAAAATCTGAGAGTCCCACCATTTTAAATCACTAATTGCACTGTCCGATAAATTTGTAATCTTATTAGGGTTATTGTCAAAAAGATTTAGCGCTTTTCTTTTAACTAACTCGAGTTCCTTATAATACAACCAGCCATAAGCCACGGCAGGACAAGCTGCGACCAAGACACCTATGCTTTCAGCTAAATTTTGAATTTTTATTTTCCTGTCTGATAACAGCCTGGACAACATGTTTTTAATCTTTTGTCGTTTTTCTATGGGTAATTCCAAAGTCATATCGACCGAATTAATAATCATACCCAGGAAAATACAAGATCTTTTTGGAATCAAGTCGCTTTTTTCCCAATTGATGAGTAGACCGAGAAAGGATAATAATTCAATTAATTGATTTGTGTTTTCTATACATTCCTGTCTAGATTTACCAAAAATTAGAAAATCATCGAGATAAGCTACAATTCTAATCCCTCTTTGTCTCATCAAATTCAAAATTGGTTTAACTAATTTTGTAAAAACAAACGGAGCGGAAGTTAAGCCAAACGGAAGCGCATTAAATTGATATAAGATACCTCGATATCTAAACTTGAGATATTTCTTGTGATCCTCGTGAATCGGCACAAGTAAATATGCATCCTTCAGGTCTAATCTACACAAAAAATCACCCTCGTCAAGTAAATTGACAGCTGTTCGGATGTCCTCAATTTTAAAATGCTCTTTTTTGATAAAAAAATTTAGCCCTTTTAAATTTAATATGAACCTGTGAGATCCGTCTGGCTTATCTACCAAAAAATACGGGGACAAAAATTGATCAACCTCCTTTTTGCATTTTTGTATGGCACCGGAATTTTCTAATTTTTCGATTGAAATGTCCAAACTATTATTTGGACTTAGAGAATGAGGTTCATCATTTTGAAAAACTATTTGTTCAAAATTTAGCCGGTAACCTTTAATGATTCCCAAAACAAAAGTATCTTGAGTGATTTGTGACCAATTTTTAAAAAAATATTTTAATCTAGCAGCAGAACTTACTTTGTCGATTACTTCCTGGTTCTCTGTGGTTGAGATTGGGAGTAATATTTCTTTGCCGGATTTTTCTGGCTGCCGGAACTGCTCTGTTGATTCCTGGAGGTGCTGTATCGCTGGTTGTAGTTTGAGCTCCCCCGATTTCCCTCCTTTTTGATCGTGGGGCTGCGCCAGTTTAAAGACCTGCTCGGCGGGTTTTTAAAAGTTGGTTTGGATTTCGGTTTTAGCTCCTTAGAGACTTTTTCCATAGCTTTTGAAGTCTCTATTAGAGCTTTTAGATTGTCGCCGAATAAGAGAGTAGTGGGTTCGACATTTCTGAGAATTTTTTGAATTCTCTCTTCGTATCTGCCGAGAAGGAAAGTTTTGCGAGCGAGTGTCAAAGCAGAGTATAATTCTGATAACAATTTTAAAGAGTTCGAGAGATTTTTTAAAACTTCATCGCGATCGAGATGAACCTTCGCATCGTCAAGAATAGCACTGAAAACTGATGCACATCCTGATAAGGCTGCTCCTGTTAGGTTTTGATAACCTTTGAAGTAATCATCTCTTGCTAAAACTCTCGGAAGAACGTCGACAGTAACCTCATCGTTAAGCGCAGGCGCTATTAAATTTAATGCTCCCTTTCGTGGAACTGATGCTATCAAATTTTCTTTTACTTCTTTTTTTCCGATTCCGTCCTTAATCCAGGCTTTAATTCTGTTTGAAATGTCCTCTCTTAGCTTCAGTTCATCTGGTGATTTGACGGGTTCACTTCCCAAGAACAATTCAACCTCATTTTCTGACTCGCTTTCCTCCATTGGCGATTCAACTCCGTCCGCCATATTTTGTTGGTCGTGTTGCAACACGTCTGAAGGGGAAAATGAAAATTCGTTTATTTTATGAAAAGAGTTATAAGAGTCAGAAAATAATTTGCATTCCGTCCTTAATTCATGATTAAGGATCAGAGTTTTATTTTGACCCACGGCAACAGTTCCAGACTGAAGCTCGGTCTTTTTGTCAGGAGAACTTGTCTGTGACCTGGATCTGAATTCTAAAAAATTACCTTCGTAAGCTAATTCCTCTCCGGATTCCTCCATTTCCGCTAACTCTCCATATACAGCATTCATCTGTTTCTCTAATTCCCTCAATTGTTGCTGTTTTTGTTCCCTCGATGTTCCTGCGTCCGCGTTCATCTTGAAAAAGTTTTTAAAACAAGTGGTCGTCACCAACGCCAAGAAACGAATGAAGTCAAGGGGCAAAGATAGAAGGAGAGGGTAGAGCATCCGACTTTTTCGCTTCTATCTCTAAAAGGTGGCGTCATCTGGCAACAAGTTGCGGTACTACAAGTAACTAAGTATCTTCGAACAAGTAGAATGAAATATAATTAGAATTAAGGTAGGATAGGGAAGATGAGAGGGGGGAGGAAACGGAAGAAGGGTAGTTAATTTTTTGAAAAATTATTAAAAGTATCTATAATGTCAAGGTACATTATAGATAGGTTTTCTGTGTCAGTTCTAAAATTGATAGAACGTCTGTCTTTTACAATATGGAACATTTCTAGCAAGTTGAGGTTATATGGTTCACTAGAACAAATTGAAAGTACGTATAAATTAACACTACACCGTTCTAAAGGTTTTTGGGGTCACTAATCACAAATATGTTCTCAAATTAACAATGTGATGGTTGACAGCTGTCAAATAAACTGTCAACTTTGCTAAAAAGTAATTTGATTTTATACACTACCGTCCGAAATTGTGCGAACTCTGCTTTTTCAACAACTATAAAACTGTTCAAATCTTCAAAAATATTAAAACTAAAATTTTTTCCTCTTTATTTTATTAAAGTTAATAAAATTCTGAAAAAAATGACACCTTGACAAAGAGAATATGTTAATTTTTCATTTAGATATCTAAGAAAAACCCAATTTTCAATGTTTTTACTATTTTTTTTATTTCTCTGGCAAAAATTAATATTTTTAAACGTTCTTAGGCTCATTGAAATCGTATTTTGTTATGCAATTCAAATTATATAAAACTATTCATGTACACATTCTTCCCTAACGTATGCAAACCGTGAAAGTTGGCTCATAAAATGTCAAAAAATTTAAATTTAATTCTACAATAAAATATAATGTTTAAAAATCAAGTAAATATATCATTCTAAACTTCTCTGATTTATGTAAGTAAATTTAAAATTTATACATTTTCCTGATCATTTTTTGTCATATAAATATTAATCACAATTTTTTGACATTTTATGAGCCAACTTTCACGGTTTGCATACGCTAGGGAAGAATGTGTACATGAATTGTTTTATATAATTTGAATTGCATAACAAAATACGATTTCAATGAGCCTAAGAACGTTACAAAATATTAATTTTTGCCAGAGAAATAAAAAAAATAGTAAAAACATTGAAAATTGGGTTTTTCTTAGATATCTAAATGAAAAATTAACATATTCTCTTTGTCAAGGTGTCATTTTTTTCAGAATTTTATTAACTTTAATAAAATAAAGAGGAAAAAATTTTAGTTTTAATATTTTTGAAGATTTGAACAGTTTTATAGTTGTTGAAAAAGCAGAGTTCGCACAATTTCGGACGGTAGTGTAAGAATGATTGTAAGTGTGTTTTTAGAGTTTCTGACCACAAATTTTATGTCATATTAACAATTTGTCAGTTAACAGCTGTCAAATAAACTGATAACATTGCTAAAAAGTAATTTGGTTTACAAAAATGACAAAGTTTTTTTAGTGTCAATGATCAGGAATTTGAAGTCAAATTAATTATTTGACAGTTGTCAATTTTTAAAAGAAAACTGAAAATTTGGTAGAAAGTTTACAACTGCCGACAGCAAAATAAATTCATCAGGAAGGCAAAGGGAAATATGACTTAGTCAGTAAAAATTCTATGATTGAACATGTTGAGAAATCTCCAGTAAAGTTCACGAGATACTCTGTCTACAGCCATAATTAGTTTTAAAATCAGAACTTATATTCTGCTTAAGTCACTCAAAAGTATCCACATATGTGTCTATAGAAGTACAATGCCCATGTTTCATTTCCTATTAGCGACACAACTAAACGTTTCCTTGTAGACTGTTCTACACTCCATGAAAGCTCATGAAATACTCTGTCTACAGTCATAATTAGTTTTAATATCAGAACTTATCTTCTGCTTTCTAAAATTGATACTTTTGTGCATTTGGAATAACAAGTAACGTAAGCAACATGGAACCAAAACAGCCAAATTATTTACGTTGAAATTTGCAAGCACTCGTTCACGTCTCCGGCTGCAAAGCCAAAATAATCATTGGCTGCCTTTAACCTATTGTTACTTAATATACTATTTCTTGTGTGTACTGATTTTTTTTTTACTTTTGTTGGGCGAATTTTTTTGTTCATGTTATTAATTTTGTATCCATTTTCACCCTGAAAATAGAAATTTTATTTCAAATGTTGTTTTCTTTACTACATTTATGATATAAAATTAATTCTATTCATATTCATAATTTTAGAATCCAGTGGAGGAGAATGTGAGAGCAGCTTTACGACAATTAAGCGGTAATACTGGTCGACTTCAAGCCGAATGTTCTGGTCTTCAACGATGTACAAGCGATCCCGATCATATGGATCGTTGTTTACAACAAGTTCGCTCATGCGCTTATGATATTGCCAAAGCTACAAAACTTCTTGTCACTCAATTTCAAAATTCTTAATTTTTGATATAAATGATCAGAATCATAGTTACTAACAATTGTATTAATTATTTGATTTTAAGGTATTTCTCTAAGGTGCAGTTTTTTGAAAATTTAAAGAAACAAATAGCGTAATTGTTATGTGGTATAATAAAATGCTCATACTAATTGTAAGAATCGTTATTTACTAGAAACATAACCTTTCATTATGCAAACTGCACGCGTATGCTTGGGTAGAAAAGTTTCTAAAATTGAAAAAATTTACTTCGGTATGAACAAGATCTTCATACATATACGCTATAATGGCTGTAGAGTAATAATAACCAATAAAGCTTGCAGAAGTACCTTAAAGTTACCTTGTATTGTGATGTAAGTATACGCTTTTATATGTACAGTCTTTGAGAGGTTTCTTTATTGAAAATGTAGTAGGCATTACGTTATTTAAAGTACATATCTAAAAGCAAATTTTGGAAAATATATTAAAACAATATTTTCTTCTGCTGTAGTAATTACAATTTTCTTGTAGAATTACATTTGTATAAACGGGTAATTAACTAATTAATCACACTGATGAATAAGTTTCCGCATCTTAAATTAAAATATATAATTTAGGTACTGGTTTTAGTAAAATTAAAATTTAACAATTTAATAAAGAAATTAGTTATAGTTTTTAAATAATGTAAGTTTAAAAATGTTACAAAGTGTATTTTACCTTTTTAATTCGTGAGTTGTGATTGCATTCTCTTTAAAAGAATTTTTTTATTAATAATTATTAATAAAAGCTTGTTGAATTTTTTAAAAGACAGGAAAGTTAGTTTTTCTTTAATCTTATTCCTTTATGTTGTTTGTAGCTATAACTAATGGTTTTTGCATTAAAATGGTATACTTATTTGCCATACAATTGTTTGTTTATTTTTTATTGCAAAAAAACTACTTTTTTTATTTAACAATTAATATATTTCCATGATGATGCAAAAAATAGAATTACTCGTCCTTCTTGGAATTTTGGATTAATCAGATGAATTTAGAAAACAGCACTTGAAGTAAACTTGGAACTTGTAGAATAACTGAACTTGTAATAAATTTTCAAAGATTGAATTTTAAAATTTAGAATTCAGAAAAATAACTTGAGAATTTAGAATAACTCTTGAAGATTTTGAAGCGACTTTTTTGGAATTTTGAATGAGAGTAAATTTTGAATTTAGAATTTTTTAGAAATGTGAATGACTGACTAATTTACGTAAACATTCGTTTTTAAAGGTTTGTCCCCACTAAAAATTTTGAGTTTTAGCAGTGTTAGGGGTAGATTTTTGAAGGGAGAAATTTTTTGTAGAAAGGGAAATTTCTTGTAGGCGGAGAAAAAATGGAGTTAAGGAAACTTACTATTGGGTTTTCTCAAAGAAAATGGTGAAAATTTAAAAGAAAAATTGAAGGAAACTCATTTTCCTTTTCTTTCTATTGGGCCTCACTAACCTAACCCTTAAGGTAGGTCGGAACTTTGGGTTGTCACAGATTTCCAAAAGTAAGGATAAATTCTTAGAGAAAGGGAGATCATCTATATTTTGCATCATTTTCCAATAAGGCTAAATTTTCATTAAAAACAATAATAATTTTTATTATAATTTGTTATTAAAAATTATTATTTAATTTGTTTTACATGTCCATTTTGAATTTTATCGATACGCTGATTATTACGAAAGTTACAATTTATTCGTGTAATTTTTATAATTATTATTAATTTTCACTTATTTAGATATGTTAGGGTTAGAATTTGATGGGGAAAGGTTTCAGGTTTTTATGGAAATTAATTATAAAACAAGAAAATGACCTTTCTTATTTCAAATTCCGGTTGGCTAACAACATGCCCTTCGGATAAAATTAATTATAAAGGTAGTGGATTCCTCCTACTACCATTCTATTATTCAGAATGTCGTTGAGATTCGTATTCTTATTAGTACTCTTAATTTGATCAATCAGAAAAAAGGAAATATAAGAACTGGTTTAAATAAGAAGTCACAATTTAAACCCCAAAGAAGAACATGTATTTTATAAAGTTCAAATAGAATCAAAATGCTTTTAGTACATGTATCAAAATAATGGGTTTAATAGTGTGAATGTCTGTGTGGTGTAAATATAATTCATTAAAACTCACCAAAATCAAATCAATAACAAATCGATATTCCTCAATAATTAATCAATATTCCTCAATAATCAATATTCAGTAGATTAAATAATCAATATTTCACAAATGAATATTCCACAAATCAAATTTCACAAGTCAATATACCTCAAATCAATATTCAAAAGATCAATATTTCACAACTCAATAATCAATAACACTGGTCTGTAAAACAATCAAGCTACACAATAAAACAGTCCGCATACGACGAAATGAAAGCTTAATTATTACCCTTTGAGACCCTAAAACAAAAGATTAGGTAATTTAAACTTTAAAATATTGGGAACAGTTTTTGAACTGGCGGATGCCCGAATTATGCTCAATGCTTTCACGTGCATTTCCTAATGCATAGGACTGAACTTAAATTGTTTTTTTAGTATTTTTGGGCCGTTGACTACGAATTTGAAGTCAGGTTTCAAAATTTCAAAACGGCGGATCCAATATGGCGGACACGAAAATTAAAAAATCGTTGGGTTTGTCATAAAACTTGGTACTGAGGAGTTTTTGGGGTCGCTGATTACGAATTTAAAGTCAGATTTCAAAAATTCAAAATGGCGGATCCAACATGGCGGACACAAAAATTAAAAATTGTTGGGTTTGCCATAAAACTTGGTACAGGGGAGTTTTTGGGGTCGCTAATTACAAATTTAACGTCAGATTTTTAAAATTTTAAATGGCGGACCTAATATGACGGACACAAAAATTAAAAATCTTTCTGATGGTTATGAAATTTGTTATTGAGAAATTTTTAGGGTTGCTGATTTTGAATTTAAAGTCAGATTATGAGATTTCTGTAAGTTCCGATTTTTCGGTATTATAGAGTGCGCACTGACAAATTCGTTGAAAATGGGAAATGTATTTTTTTAGTATGTAAAGCTTGTTTTTTTAAAAAGTTTAAGTTATTTTTGGGTCCGACATTTTGATTTTTTGAAATTTGACCTAAAATTCATAATCAGCTACTCCGAATATTCCCCAGGACCAAATTTCATGAAAATGCGAACGACTTTTAATTTTTGTCTCCGCCATATTGTATTCACCATTTAAAATTTTTGAAATCTAACTTTAAATTCGTAAATAGCGACACCAGAAACTCCCTAGAATCATGTCTCATGACAATCCGAAAGATTCTCAATTTCTTTTGTCTGCCATATTGAATCCGCTATTTTAACTTTTTAAAATCTGACTTTATATTCGTAATCAGCGACCCTGAAAACTTTCGAATACCAAGTTTTATCAAAATACAAACTTTTAATTTTTATATCCGCAAAATTGAATCCGTCAGTAAAATTTTTTAAAATATGACGTTACATTTGTAATCAGCGACCCCAAAAACTCCCCTGTACCAAGTTTTTTGGCAAACCCAACAATTTTTAATTTTTGTGTCCGCCATGTTGGATCCGCCATTTTGAATTTTTGAAATCTGACTTTAAATTCGTAATCAGCTACCTCAAAAACTCCCCAGTACCAAGTTTTATGACAAACCCAACGATTTTTTAATTTTCGTGTCCGCCATATTGGATCCGCCATTTTGAAATTTTGAAACCTGACTTCAAATTAGTAGTCAACGGCCCAAAAATACTAAAAAAACAATTTAAGTTCAGTCCTATGCATTAGGAAATGCACGTGAAAGCATTGAGCATAATTCGGGCATCCGCGAGTTCAAAAACTGTTCCCAATATTTTAAAGTTTAAATTACCTAATCTTTTGTTTTAGGGTCTCAAAGGGTAATAATTAAGCTATCATTTCGTCGTATGCGGACTGTTTTATTGTGTAGCTTGATTGTTTTACAGACGTTCAAAAAGTGCCAAAAATGCAGTTTTTGACACCTTTAAACCTAAATTGCTCGAAAACTAGAGCCAATTCAGCATTTTCATGGCCAGATTCGGATTCTACGGACAAAATCCTATAAGAATCGGCTGTAACCCTTTGGGCTCCATGAAATTCTTGAAATTTTGTTGGCCTGTGTAATTAACTAAAAGAATTTCTCCACTGAGAGAATTCTTTTACAATATACACTTTAAGCAACCCCAAACTGTGGGTTGTAAACTCCGTTTCCACTTGAGACCTCACACTCTCCAAACCTTTACCTTAACTGCCTGTATTTTACATTAACAATTGGTTTTATTAATTGATGAAAAGGGTGGGAAATTATAATGAAATTGTCTGTCGCTAAGTCGCTTCTTGCAACCTTGTAATTTTGGGTAGAGGTGTGATCCACCTTCGATGAGCGACTCTTTGTATTGAGAAATTATGTTGCTCAATTTATACTTTGATTTATGAAATGATTGAGATATGCATTACCTCTTCAGTTTTTGACTATCATCTTTATTTTTCCATGTGATAAGCTGGTCGCAAGGTTGCTTCAAGCTTACATGCTATCTGGGTAAGCAAAAGAATTGGCCGCGCATAGCGCGCGAATTGTATACTAGTATTACATTAATATTAAATGACAATATTGCAAATATTGCACGGCAATATGATAGAATATTGATATTATCTCCGCCCAACGGAAGTATTGTGTGATGTGTTATTTTGAAATGAATAAAAATTGAAATATTATATATTGAAAAAAATATACATCATATATTTAATTTTTATTTTCAATATTTATATATACACTGTTAGAAAAATCCAAGGGAAATTTAATATACTTGTGTGTGAAGTAATTTGCAATTACTGTATAGTAAATTTAATATACCACAATGTATTAATATTAATACACCTTCATATTAAACTTTAATATACAAGTGTGTATTAAATTTAAAATGCGTATATTAAATTTAATATAATTCAATGTGTTAATATTAATACACCTTTATATTAAAATTTAATGTACATTAGTATATTAAATTTAATGTACTTGGGCATATTAAATTTGATGTACGATGGTACAGTACAAATAATATACCTGAATATTATATTTAAAGCAACTTTTAAATATACATGTATATAAAATTTGCAATGCTTCTAAATGAAATTTAAAACATGTAAATTAAGTTTAGTATACGCCAGTATTGTAAAATTAAAATACAAGTATATGAAGTTCGACATAAGTTTATTTTCTATATAAATATATATAAATTACAATAAAACATTCATGAAGTTTCTCCATCAATTTTTAAAAATAAAAAATGTTTAACATGTAATAGTCTTTTTTCTTAAAATGTAACATTTAACATTTCTCAATCAGCTCCTGTATTCATCGGGCTGAATAGAAAATGCACTCGTATAATTCATTAATTCTTGAGATAAACGATAGACACTGGTATCATAGCTACGACCACGTCATTTGTATCCAGCGGCACGTTTATCTCCTGGAGGATTTATCCGAAAAAGTACTCTGCAAAAAGTATTATATTTTTAATAACAGTTTAAAAAATCAAATGCCATAAGAAAAAGTCTTATTAGGGTGTCCAGCAAAACTTGAGAAAAAAATTCCCTGACTTTTTCGACTTTTCCCTGACTTTCTTTTTTTAACTATTCAAATTTATTCTATTATAGCAAAGAAATTTTTCATTGACTATTAACCTTAGATATTAAATAAACATTTACATTTCAATAATTAAACTCAGCAAAATTTTCAATATTTTTATATATTTAAAAAATTGGAAGTTCCTTTTTTCTGAACATCTTTTGAAGTTTTATTTAGGCAATTATTTTAATTCAGATTTTCAGTCAAATTCTGAAGTTCAAGTCGTAAAATATTTTTTAAAAACTCATGAAAACTCAATTCTTGAAAAATTATTAAGTCAAATATATAAAATAATTTTTGAGTTAGAAAAATTCTCAGTGTTTGAAAACAAAAAATTTTTGAAAATATGTTTAACTCAAAAATAAATTTTCAAAAATTATTTAAAACTAATGTTTGATTAAAATTATACATTGAAATTTAATTGTTTAAAATTTTGATTTATTAAAATTTTAATTGCTCATCTAAAGTTTTGGGTAATTTAATTTTTAAGTGACTAAAATGTGGAAAAATTGAATTTTCAATTGATCAAAACTTGGAGTAATTGAATTTTCAATTAAATAAAATGTAAAATAATTGAATTTTTAATTATAATTTGGAGAAATTTAATTTTTAATAGATAAATATTTTAATTAATTAAAATTTCAATTGTTTATCTACAGTTTGGAGTAGTTGAATATTTAATTTATTAGAATGTGGATTAATTAAATTTTTTATAGATTAATGTTCAGAATAAAAAAAATTTTTAATTGATTAAAATGAGGAATAAAAAAATTTGTAATTGACTTAGAATTTGGAACAATTAAATTTTTAATTGATTGAAATGTGGAGTAATTAAATTTTTAATAGATTAACGATTGGAATAACTAAGTTTTACATTGATTAAAATTTGGAATTATTAAATTTTTAATTGTTTAAAACTTGGAATAAAATTGAATTTTTAATTGATTAAAACTTGGATTAATTACATTTTTATTTAGTTAAAATGTGTAATAATTGATTGGCATTCGGAATTATTGAAACTTAAATTAATTTAAATTTGGGACAATTGAATTTTAATTGATTAAAATGTGGAATTGAATTTTTAAATTAAAACGTTCAGAAAATATTTTTATCTTTGGACAATATTAAAAAAATCCCTGACTTTTGATTAAATTCCCTGACTTTCCCTGCCTTTTCCCTGACGGCTGGACACCCTGCTTATAAAATTAAATAAACAGTAATTACAAACGATAATCCAAGATCTACAATCAATAAGAATCGTAGAATTCAATATTTCAAATACCTTTGAATAAATTCCAATGTTTTGGATAGACACGTTGGATAAGCATATCCGAATGTGTAGTAGGAGACGAAGGCAATTAAAATTCCCTCTGATACACTAGTCGCACGAATAATAATTTTTTTTCCAGAATGACGCAAAAACTTGCATTGCTATCATACAAAGACGTGCCTGTAAGAAATATATTAATTAGAAAAATTCCTTATATAAATTTTCAGTATTTTATAAAGAAGAAATTATAAAATTCTTACACATTTTTTTTCAAAAAATTGTCTTAAATCTATTTTTTGAAAAGTGGTGCTCAATTACTATTTCACTATATTTAAATAGAATAGATTTATTTTACACACCTCTTACAATTCAATGAGGATAAACTGCCGCTTCCGTAAGCATTTCTTCATCAGTAACAGAATCCTAAACACAGAGAAGCTATTTAAATAATATATTATCGAAAATTTATGACAATATTATTAAAATTTTTAAGTCTGGTGAAAATAAACCAAAAAAAATCATGTTTACCTGTCAATATGTTACATTAGTTTATTTTTTACGGTACTTATAGCGTGTGTGCATTAATAAACAAAAACACGTCCAAAAATCGATGAATATAAAAAAAATAAAACCCAAATGTCATGAAATAAAAAGAGCCAAAATGGAATAAAAATAAAAACTTCTTTCAGGTTATTTAAAACGTGAAGTAAACTTGAAGTTATTAAGACAATTACATTTCAAAACTAATTAAGAAATAAAAATATACAGTAATAAATGCAATTTTGATGAGGTAAAAGATTTTTTGACATAACCTACAAGCTGTCATTCTCTGAAAAACTTTCCAGACAGCATTTATATAAAGTATCTTAAAAAACCAAACAATAGAAAGAACAATCAGTGTCTTTCTGTTCTACTTGTTTACAAAATTTAAATTTACTTACAAGAATAGAAAAAAAATGGCCCAAGTAAACTATTAAACCGTCCATTGACGTAGAATATTTCATGCCCACTTGTAAAGAAATCACAATTAATTGTTTTAAAAATTGGTTATTTATTTTAAATACCACCATCAAATTTATATTGGAACAAGAAACTAGCGTAATTCACTTTAAAAGAATATACTTAAAATAAAAGAAAACACGTAAAATTATCCAAGCATTTACCTTTAACTTTAGGCTTGTAAACGCCATTTTGTTCGTCCCTAGTACGCATGCGCGAACATTTGTTCCGTATTAACCTCCATGAGATGGCACAAGGACGCGGACTCGTTTTTCAAAAGTGTATATTATTTTTTATGTGTTAAAAAAGATTTGATTTTACAACCCATTCTTAGAGAAACCCAAAATCAATAAGAAAATATATGAGCAGTGACAACCGCATAAATAAACCCTGCAATGTATTTTATTATTTTCCATTTAGAAATATATTTTTCTCTTCTTTTAAGGAGGGTCACGACCATTACATAACCTCAAAACTAAACAATGCTTTTTAACCCTTTCGTGCCTCCGGTACATATATGTACCACTTATAAAATTTGATATAACTCTTACAAATTTAACCCAATCAGTAATTCCAATGGATAGTTTTATTGACAATCGTTATTACTATATGTTAAAAAATAGAAAACAGTATAATACAGTTATAATTATTTTAAACAATAGGTACAACATTGATAAAAAATTAACAAAAGTTATATATCAATAATGTTAAGTCATTCATTTAGGCTTCATCCGTTTTTAACAACACATTGACTCCTAATATTTTCGAGGTCGCTGATTACGAAACTGGAGTCAGATTTTCAAAATGCAAAATGGCGGATCCAATATGGCGGTCGAATATCCAAAATTTTATCTGTTCTCTTCAAATTCGTCACTCGGGGGTTTTTGGGGTCGCTGATTACGAATCTGAAGTCAGATTTTCAAAATTCAAAATGGCGGATCCAATATGGAGGAATAAATTTCAAAATTTCACCGATTTCCCTTAAAACTCATCACTCGGGGGTTATTAAAATTATTATTTTATTAAACTAATTATATTGAAATTAATAATTTTATTTTAATCACCATCTGAAAATTATATTTAATTAATTTCTTTTATATTAATTGAACAATTTTTTGTATTTTGTTATATGTAAAGCTTACATCGAATTTGAAAATTCGCGAGACTCACATGATAATGAAATTCATCCACCTTGTTAAAATAGGGTTCTTGGCGAAGGTTTACTGTAAAAAAAACCTAACGCGCCTTATTCGGAACCTCTTAGGTGGTGTGGAAGACCGTCACCGCTGCAAACAATTGATTTGAAAGTGAGAAAAATTTAAAAATTTCTAAAAAATTTTTGAACAAACTCCATCCGTCATTTAGAATTTTGAAAATCTGACTGCAGATTCGTAATCAGCGACCCCAAAAACCCCCGAGTAATAAGTTTTAAGTGAAACCGGTGAAATTTTGAAAATTAGTCCGCCATATTAGATCGGCCATTTTGAATTTTGAAAATCTGACTTCAGATTCGTAATCAGCGACCCCAAAAACCCCCGAGTGATAAGTTTGAATGGAAACCGGTGAAATTTTGAAAATTAGTCCGCCATATTGGATCCGCCATTTTGATTTTTGAAAATCTGGCTTCAGATTCGTAATCAGCGACCCCAAAAACCCCCAAGTGATGTGTTTTAAGGAGAACAGATAAAATTTTGAAAATTTGTCCGCCATATTGGATCCGCCATTTTGAATTTTCGAAATCTGACTTCAAATTCGAAATCAGCGACCCCAAAAACCCCCGAATGATGAGTTTTAAGGGAAACAGATAAAATTTTGAAAATTTGTCCGCCATATTGGATCCGCCATTTTGAATTTTCGAAATCTGACTTCAAATTCGAAATCAGCGACCCCAAAAACCCCCGAATGATGAGTTTTAAGGGGAACAGATAAAATTTTGAAAATTTGTCCGCCATATTGGATCCGCCATTTTGAATTTTCAAAATCTGACTTCAAATTCGAAATCAGCGACCCCAAAAACCCCCGAGTGACGAGTTTCAACAAAATCTATAAGCTAGGTTGCCCGGGGGCACGAAAGGGTTAACGCAAAACAAGGAAATAGTAAAAACTAATTTTAAACTATTTCAGAAAATCCAGTTACATACTTTCCAGAAAAAATTACGTTAAGTCGAAATCTTTGGCGAAGTAATAATTTTTTGGCATTTTGACTTTTTTCCTTTAGATCAGACAAAAGTCGCAATTTTCATCCAATTTTGATAAACAATAGTTTCTTTTACTCAGTGAAACATTCTCTACAAACGTAATTATTTTCCAATTCTTGAAAGTATGTTATTAAAAAATTATAAACAATATACATAAATTTTATTTATTAAATAATTTGTTAACAACATACTTTCAACAATTGGAAAATGATTACGATTGTACAGAATGTTTCACTGAGTAAAATAAGCTATTGTTTATAAAAATTGGATGAAAATTGCGATTTTTGTCTGATCTGAAAGAAAAAAGTCAAAATGTCAAAAAAAAAATTATTTCGCGAAAGATTTTGACTTAACGTAATTTTTTCGAAAAGTATATAACTAGATCTTCTGAAATAGTTTAAATTAATTTTTACTACTTCTTTGTTCTTGTTAAAAAAACATTGTTTAGTTTTAAGGTTATGTTATGGTCACCACTCTCCTTAAGTATACGGAATATATCCCCACAGCACACACAGAAATTCTTCAAAGATTACAATAATCTAGAAATTAGTTAAAGAGTTCGAAAAAAAGAACCTGAAAAAATTTTAATTTTTTTATAAGGAAATCCATGTGGATTTCTTGCGTAAATTTTTCAAAATTTTTATAACATTTCGTATGGAATTTCTCTCACATGGGGCTGAAGAGTTGTCACTTAAATAAATTTATTTATTTTTTAATTATTTATTTATAAATTATTTTAAACAAATTTTCTATGAAATAAATATAATACGAAAACTGTGAAATATTCAAGTATTAAGACGATATATTTGTGGCACAAATATAACAGTTAGATACATATACTTTTATTAATTGTACTTCAAACAATGAGAGATAATAATAAAAATAATAATACTAATAATAATAGGAGTTAGTAGAATTTATGGTGATAGACGTGGAACAGAGGATATACTGACAATATTTGTTTGTCTACATAAGTGATAAAACTTAATTTTCTTTACTTTGTGGAATGAAAAATTTAAGTCAAAGACAGTATTAGTTTTAAATAATAATAGGAACAACTTCTGTTCCAGGCCAATAAAAAATAAACCATTTCTACGTATATTAAAAAAAATTATTAATTTTAGAAAATTAAAATTTAAAGAAAAAATTTAATTAATATCAAAATTAGTGCACATAACTCTTGGAAATAATTATATTATTATATAAATTTAAAATTGATAAATTAGGTTATATAAATATAGGAAATGAATATATAAATATATATGTATATATTTATTTTATATTACATAAAAATGTAAAAGAATTAAATAATTTACTTACTTTTTTCCTATTTCAATTGTGAAAATTTATTAGGTTGAAAAGCATCCGCTCTGATCTTGAAGCAACTTGTTC
Source organism: Leptopilina boulardi (assembly GCF_019393585.1). Lineage (NCBI taxonomy): Eukaryota > Metazoa > Arthropoda > Insecta > Hymenoptera > Figitidae > Leptopilina > Leptopilina boulardi. Next base: position 36,052 of record NW_026137880.1, on the reverse strand, counting down.
AAAAAAATCACTAATAATTGTATAATTTCTATCAACTTTTCTTTTCACGATTTTGTACTATTCAAACCATAGCACAGAGGATACTGACAATATTTATCTAATATAAGCGCTAGAAGCATTTCAGAGCCCCAAGAAAGTTGTTGACAATAACAAACCATTCATTTTCATTTACACATCGATTATTCTAAGCTGTTAGGAACATTACCATATAGATGTACATTACAAAAAATTAATTTACATGCATCTTGAAATTAATATACCATGGTATATTAAATGTGTTTTAAATTTACAAATATCAAGGACTAATACACTGGTATATTCAGAGCCATATTTGTAATAGAGGCCAATAAGGCCATGGCCTAGGGGCGGGCGGATTTTAGGGGCGGCAAAATATTGAAATAAAAAATTTAAAAAAATTTTAAAATGTGTTAGGTAAAGTCGAAAAAAGTTAAAAATAGAAAAAAACGGAACATAGTTTACATGTGACTTTATCTGAATACCAGGGGACAACTTTCGATCGTAGCGCCAATCTGATAATCAATTTCAGGAACTTCTCTTTTCTTCATACTGCTCAACACTCCCACCTATTAAGTTTGTAAAACTTTTTGGTTATGACTTTATGTTTACATATTGTTCTTGTTGTTGTTGACATATTGTAAATGAAAGTTAAATTACTTAAATTATGTCTTCTAAAAAAAATAAATTAAGCGGTTGTGAATACCGTAAAATAAGAAAAGAAAAAAATGTAGCTTTAATAAAGCATACCGGTCAATACCAAAAATTGGATTCTTTCGTTACGAAAATCCAAGCTAATATATCAGACAATAATAATTCGATTCATTTGAACACCGTGGAAAATGTCGCCGAACGTAAGTTATAATTTTACCAAGTTTTCTTATTCTTTGTTCGAGTTTTTTAATATAATTGTACATTTACTTTTTCATCATATTGTGCTATTTTTAAAAATTCTAACCTCTATTTATACCTAAATAGAAAACGCGGAAAAGGGTTTATCGGAAGAACCTGGTGATTTTCAATTAAATGAGGGTCTTGACACAGAGGGTATTCAAGACATTTCGAAATTATCATTAACTCCAGACAATACAGAGATTGATTTGACAAATTGTGAGATCAGTGATGATCCGTCGAAATGGACAATTAATGATTCAACGGTAGAGTATTTCACAACACACGGATTTAATCAAAACATTGATGCCGACTTTTCGAAATCAAAAAGACAGTATAATAATAGAGCAAGGTACATGTCAAAATCACTTTTTAATCGAGAACTAAAAAATGGAGAAATTCAGGTGCGTCCGTGGTTGATATATTCAACAAGTGTAAACTCGATTTTTTGTGGTCCCTGTAAATTATTTAAAGTGAAAGAAAGTTCGTTTACAACAGGATTTAATGATTGGAAAAACGCACATGATCGTTTAGTGCAACATAAATGTTCCACGGAACATAAGGATGCAATGATGAGGTTTTTACAAATAAATAAAACGAATAAGAGTATTGACAAATCAATTATTTATGAAACACAAAAACAAATCGAATATTGGAGAAACGTTCTTAAACGAGTAGTGGCAACGATCAAATCTTTGGCATCTTATGGATTACCATTTAGAGGAACAGATGAAAAATTTGGATCATTCCATTCGGGAAATTACATCATGGCTTTAGAGTTAATTGCTCAATTTGACCCCTTTCTGGCAGAGCATATAAAGCTTTATGGAAACAAAGGTAGTGGAAATACATCTTACCTTTCATCTTTCACTTGCGAAGAATTTATTAAAATTTTAGGAGATAATGTTCTGAACGAAATTCTAAAAAATGTAAAGATAGCAAAATACTTTTCGATTAGTATTGATTCAACTTCAGATGTAGCACATTTTGATCAGTTATCATTTATCTTGAGACATGTAGATGGAAATGGTTTACCAAGAGAAAATTTTGTAAAGTTTATTCCCAACTGTGGACACAAATCAGAAGAAATGTTCGATACCATTCTCGGTGTTTTGGCTGGTGATGATTTAAGCATAGGAAATTGTCGAGGACAGTCTTACGACAACGCAGCCAATATGTCGGGTATGTATTCTGGTGTTCAAGCAAGAATTGTTGAAGTAAATCCCGCAGCTGTCTTCGCTCCTTGTTCACCACATTCACTCAATCTTGTTGGGACAAATACTGTTAAAAGTTGTCAGTTAGTGGTAAATTTTTTCTCTATTTTGCAACAGCTTTACAATTTCTTTTCCTCGTCAACACACAGATGGGAGATTTTACTCGAAAATTTGAAAGATAACGCGACTGTTCTTAAGAATTTATCTAAAACTAGATGGTCAGATCAACACCAAGCATGTAAAAGTGTTTGTCAATCTTGGAGTGAAATTTTAAATGCCCTGTTACAAATAGCTAACAATAAATTTGAAAAACCTGAAACTCGTCAACAAGCCAAAGGAATTCATGTTTCTCTTGATAATCTTGAAAATTGCTTTATTTCACTTGTTTGGAACGATATACTTCAAAGGTTGAATGCTGTCAGCAAAGCATTACAAGCTAAAGATTGTCACCTCGCTTTGGTTGTTGAACTTTATCACTCTTTAATGCAGTACGTTGCCGAATTCAGGAACCAATTTTCTGTTTACGAAGAGAAAGCCAAAAGTGTTTGCAAGCACACTAGTTATAAATTTGATTTGTCGAGAAAGAAGAAACGTAAACCACATTTTGATGAAGCTGGAGAAACGGAACATGAATTTACGGGCAGAGACAACATCAAAGTGAACATGTTTTACTTTAGCATTGATAGGTTGGAAGCGGAATTAAAAAAACGATGCGAAGCCTATGAAATTTTGTGTGACAGGTTCTCTTTCTTAACATTATTGCATGTTCAAGATTCTGGCGAAATAAGGAAGAATTGTACAAAGTTACTCTCTTTTTATCCCGACGATTTAGGAGACGAATTAGAAGTTGAATGCCTTCACCTTGGAGCACATCTAAGATCGATGAAGATACAAAATATTTCGATGATTGAACTGTCGATTATGCTGCACGAAAAACAATTAACGATTGTTTATCCAAATGTAAATGTTGCGCTTCGTATTTATTTAACAATCCCTGTTTCAAATTGTTCTTGTGAGCGATCATTTTCTGCTATGTCAAGAGTTAAAGACTATTTGCGCTCAACCATGTGCGAAGAAAGATTGAATGCCTTGTCTATAATGTATATTGAATCTTCCATTCTTCAAACAATTGATACCGAAAAAATTATAAACGAGTTTGCAGAAAAAAAAGTACGTCGAGTAAATCTGTAGACTAAAAGTCTTACTTCATTATTATTTATTATTATTAAATAAAAATAATTTTTAAATTATTAATTACATATTTCTTTCTTCTTCTCCATTAAATTCGCGAAACAAATGAGAAGTTATTCAAGTCTCTTTTTTTATCTCAACATGCAAATAAAAATCTTAAATATGCAAACATTTTAATATATCATTATTAATCATCATACGCCAAAATTAATTTTTCCAAATATTTGTATTCATGCATGAAAATCCTCGCCTTAAGGAGGGCGGATCAGTAAAATGGCCTAGGGCGGCAAGATGTCTATATTCGGCTCTGGGTATATTAATATCACAACAGAGAGGTGTATTACGTAAATTTAAATTACAGGTATCTTAAAATTAATATTCTTTGGTATATTAAATGTGTTTTAAATTTACGAACATTTTTAACAGTGTACATTACATTTCTTGAATGCATGCAATAGAAGAATTGGCCAAATAGCGCGCCAATTGTGTGCTAGTTTCAATTTAAAAATATTGCAAAATGGCGGCGATACAGATGTTTAAAGTTAGATCTTTCTTTTAGCGCCGTACAGCCTACAGGTCTCAAATCTCAACTAAAATCAAAAAATAAAATTTTTATCGTTAAAAGACACAAATACGCTTTGCGTGACAAAGAGAAAATTAAAATAAAAATTTTTGAAAATTTGGAACCATTTTGAAAAAAATCAATTTTTTATAAACAATCTACAAAAAAAATTGTTCAAAATTTTTTTAAAAAAAGGCAGTTCGTCATGCAATAGCCAGTAAGATAAAGAAGATTTCTGGTAAGTTTCATAAAAATGACGAGAAACCGAAAGAATAGAGAAATCTCGTGCTCATCGTTAACTGCATTTGGTAGCATCTGAAGTGCTAAACTTATGAATTCTATACACATACATACATCTAATTATATCTGATTAGTAATGTAAGATCATATTCAACAAATAGTAAACTAATTTTTAAAGTAAAAAAAATTGTAAAAAAATTTTTTTTACACGAGTTTTCCCCTTATGTGTCTTTGATATTCTGAAAAGATTTTGTGATTTATTTACATTGTGTAGGTCTAGTTTAGAGGAAATAGATTCTCTTTTTTGGCCCTTTTATTATTATTTGAATTATCATTTGTAAAATCAATATTTCTGGACTTCGTAGAAACATGTTTACTAACACGCCTTTCCCCAAAAAATAAAATAAAGATTACACAGGCCTGCGAAATTTAATTTTTTTCAGTACCTAAAATAGTTCTTGATGATTCTTGTAGATTTTTTGTGCTGAAAACGAATCTGACCTCCAAAATGACCCATCACGTCAGGGTTTTTAGTAAATGAAGCCTAAAGGGTCAAAAAATGGCTATTTTAGCCATTTTTGATAATTTTTTTGGATAGAAATTTTTTTTTTAATTTTTAACAAAAAGAACTTATAGTATTACTCTTTAGCTTTAAAAGCCATTTTTTAAAATTATTTTACGATTTTTTAAAAAAACTTGTGACATTTTGATATTAACACTTTTAGTAATGTTAATATACACTTTGGTCATATATAGCCACATTAGAAAAAAATATTAAACATAATTCAATTTTTGTGTCAATGAGTATATTAAGGTTTTTGGGGCCACTAAATCCGAATTTTAGATCAGATTTAAAAAATTCAAAATGAGGGACATAATATGGCGGCCAAAAAATTAAAAATTTACCAGATTTACTTGAAAATTGTCCTTTGGGGGTTTCGGGGTCACTGAATGCAAATTTGAGGTCAGATTTAAAAAATTGAAAATGTCGGACACAATATGGCGGCCAAAAAATTAAACATTTTATCAGATTTATTTGAAAATTGTCCCTTGGGGGTTTTTAGGGTCACTGAATCCAAATTTGAGGTCAGACCCTGGCGAATTGTGTGAATCGAGAAGTTGACTGAGCTCGGTCAAGTTTCGGTTCGTTTGGGTTTGAGCCAATATTTTATAAAAAATAATTGAAATATTTGTAAAATTGATATTGGGAAGTAAAAATGAATCATTTCTGAGTCAATTTATGCAAAATTATTGGATAATTAAGCTCTAATTATTAAATAATTAACTTATTTAATGTGTGGTGTATTTACCTGTCATGGTTTATCCTATTTGTTGATTGAAAAAAAGTAAAATGAAAGAAAATCTACTTTTTAGGGTTCCGTACCCGAAGGGGGAACCCTATTAATGAGACTAGTGAAGCAAGTCATGTACCCCCCCCCCCTAGCGGCCACACGAATTTATCTAGAGAGCTGAAATTTGGTATACATATGTATTTTGGCGTGTAGATTACAGGAAAAATATAGCGAATCTCATAGGAATTAATTATCATAGCGTTGTCAAGGAAAAACCATGAATTTTTACGAAAAATCCCTAAAAATGACTACCCAGCAAACACGTTCTATAATTGTTCTATTAAAATTAAAGAACATTGTTCTAGAACAATTGTGCCATCAATAACATGTAGCAGTTATAGAACCAAATGGTAACAGTGTTCTAGAACTATGTTCCTAATATGTTACATAACTGTTCTATTTTTTTGTTGCAGAACTCTTCTTAGATATAAGTACCATAAGTGTTATAGAACATTTAAATCACAAATGTTCTAGAAATTTTGTACTTTTTTTGCTCTAGAATTTTGATATAACAATATTATGTCACCTTTCTAGAACAATATTCTCTTTTTGTTATAGAATATATCCGGAAATTTGTTCTTAAATTATTCTATAACAAATGTTCTATAAGAGTTCTAAAACAGTCCATGCTTAAAAGGTTTGAGAAACATGCTTTCGTAGTATGTATTTAATACTTTAAATGCATAAGCGCCACACGCAAATCGTATGAAACTGAAACCTACTACTATTGCAGGAGTCTCATGCTTTTTCGGTATTAGAGTCCTGCAACTGGCGATTAAGCTACGCTCACTTTAACTTGACTCAAACTTGGTGATCGCCAGTTGCAGAACTCTAATACCGAAAAAGCATGAGACTCCTGCAATAGTAGTAGGTTTTGGTTTCATACAATTTATGCGTGGCGCTCATTCATTTAAAGTATTAAATGCATACTACGAAGACGTGTTTCTCAAACATACTAAGAACGTATGAATTTTTGCTTTCTTTGTAAGAAAAATTCATGCTTTAATGGTAGGAATCATTTTCATGTTATTAAAACTAGATTTTTCTTTTCGTATAGAAATTATTAATAACTATCTGTTCTAGAATTATAACATTATGTCAAATCTACAAATGTTCTGTAACACTTCAGTCACAAATGTCATTAAATGTTTCATCCTTTTTGTTGTAAGATTCCTATGTTAATTTTTTTCCATTAATAATGCCTTGCAAAGTAATTTTGTCAATTTTTATGCCAACATCAATTGTTTTAATATTTGAATATTATATAACATAGAATTTCAATAATATTGGATATTGAAACTTGACCGAAACATAAATTATTTGATTAATTTGGGAACTTTTAAATGTTTTTAATTTCGTACATTTTTATAATTTATATTTATTAGAAATTTAATATTTGCTTTGTTTTATATTTAAGTAATTTTTAAATTCTTTGCGTAAAAAATTACTATAAGACTTGCAATTTGTTGAGACTTACCAATTTTTTTTTTACATCACACTATTCTTATATATAATATTATAAATCACTATTATGAGTAATATAAATTATATTAGTTAATTAAAAAAATTTTACTGTTTCAACATTGTTACTTAATTACTTTTTTGGAGAAAATTGAAATTTATATGTACTGTCCTCTTGACTAAAGCAAAGATTTATTTCCTTTCAAATTAAAAATTAAAAGGTAATAAATTTTTAAATACAATAATTAAAAGATTTAACAATTTTTACATTTATTTTAATTAACATATTTAAGAATTAACAAATAAAAATTATTAATATTTTAGAAACGATATGCTAATATACTCATTGTAATAAATAATAAACAACTAAAAAATTGTTTGATGGTCTTACAAAATAATAAACCTATCTATTTCATGTGTTTGTTACAAGGAACATTTCCTAAGAAACCTTTGTAGTCTCCCTTGGTCGAGCGCGTCTAGGCGCAGCTCCCAGTACGGTTGAGCTCTGCAGTGTAAGTACACTAGTGATGGTCGAAAGCTCGAATCTCGGGAGACAACCGGTTAAAAAAATTCGAGAATGTGTTAGGATTACTAATTTTTTTTTATTTTATTAACATTATCAACATCAAATTAAGACAAAATATGACACTCTCTTAATTTATTATATTAATTTTAACTGTATTTTTTTTGTAACAAAGTTCTATATTTGTTACATATGTGTTATATAAGATGTTGTTACTGGATTTAAAAAATTTGTAATTAATTTATATAATCGTTACATATCTGTTATAAATCACTAGTAACAGTGTTATGTATTTATTACATATCTGTTACAGAGATCAGAGCTGACATTTATCATAACCTGCTTGTAACATGCTACAAGCTTGTGACAGAACGTGTTACATCTTGTTATAGAACATATATATAACCATTACGTATTCGTGTTTGCTGGGTATGTACCCCCCCCTGGTTGCCACATCTTTTTACATAGAGAGCTCAAATTTGGTACACTTATGTATTTTTACGTGAAAATTACAGGAAAAATATAGCGAACATGATTCGGATTAATTTACATAGCGTTGTCAAGGAAAAATCAAAAATTTTGAAAAAAGCGATTAATCCTCCTAGCGCACACAATATTTGACGAAGGCAGTTCATATTTGGTATACTTACGTATTTTTGCGTGTAGATTACAGGAAAAATATAGCGAGCACAATTGGAGTTGATGTTCATATTGTTTTTAAGGAAAACTCATATTTTTAGAAATAATCATGGATTTTTCGAATAAAAAAAGAAGAAAATTTTATCCTAAGGGATCCAAATTTATACTTTTTTATGTATTTTTACGTGTAGATTACAAAAAAAATATATCGAGAACGATTGGAGTTAATTATCATAGTGTTTTCAAGGAAAAACTGATAATTTTCGATAAAAATCATGACTTTTCCCCAAAAAACGAAGAATATTTTATCTAAAGAGTTTCAAATTTATACACTTTTACGTATTTTTACGTGTATATTACAAAAAAAATATAGCGAGAACTCCAATTGTGCTTGCTATATTTTTTTGTAGTGTTTTGCCATTCTTTATAATTTGCCATTTTTGCCATTTTCTTTTTTTTACCATTTGCTATTTTTTTTATCTTTTGACATTTTTTATTTGTTGATATTTTTATTATTTGGTGAAATCTAAAAAAAATCATAAAATTGAAAATGTTAAATGATAAAAAAATATTTAAAAACTTATGATATGTATTTCCATGCTCACATTACAGGAAAAATTAAGCAAAATTGGAATTTTTCTATCGGCCTTCACACTTTAAACCCCTGAAATTTTAGGATTAAGGGTACGGAACCCTCGGTTTTAATGCGAGTGTAACTCGCACTTGTCCGATTTTATTTCATATTAAATTAATATTAATTATTTTTGTTATTTTTACAATAAACTAGTAGTATATTACCGGCCTAGTACATGCGTTAATCAATAAATGGCACTCAAAAGCACTTAATGAATTTTTTTTCTGTCGTTTTGCGGTTTAGAAAAATTTAAAGGATTCTCTAAATCAGTTACAAAAAACAATTTATTTGGGACTGTGAAAATAATTTTGCTTAAATAGAAAAATTATTAGTTGCTAATAAAAAAAATATTTCTCAAAAAATTGAACTAATAAAAATATTTTACATAATTTTTTATAATTTCGATATGAAAATTTAAAAATTATGAATTACTCTCAAATTGCAGTCTAATTTAAAAAAAAAATTATGTCAAAGTAAAACGAAAATGTAGCATAAAACATAATAAAATTTTAAAACAAATACATATTCAACATTTGAGTTTTTAAGTGAAAAAAATATTTAAATATAAACGACGTTTTTCAGTTTTTCAATATTTTAAGGTTTGTTGGCCACTTTGATGACATTAATTTTTAGAAATAATAAGTGGTAAAGATAATAAATGGTACAAATTTTGAAAAAATTTCATTTAGGTAAATACATAATTATTTTACAAAAGTTTAATTTTTTTATTAAAAAACTATTTTATTAAAATTGCAAAAAAATGAATGCGTTTAATTATATATAATTCATTTTTTATTTATTTAAAATAATATACAGGCTTACGAAGAAAAAAAATGCCCTTTCGTGCAGAGTACTACATTATGTAATTATATATATATTATAGGGGGCTACGCCCCCTGCGCGCTTCGCGCGCATTCTCTAAAATTTTCGAGACAAATTCTGAACGATACGTGAATTGCATGGTAGTCGAGTACAGCGAATTCCAGCGTAGTGTCGAAATTTCCCCCTCCCCTCTTCCCCTCCTTTCCCCCTCTCCACCCTAAATTTTAGAGGTTAAGATCGTTTTAACACTCTGAATATAGCCGCAAGTCCCTCCCTCCCCTCCCTTCTCTTCTACCCCCCTTCTCTTGACTTGCGGCTATATTCAGAGTCTTGGAACAGCGGTGGTGGCGGCGATATCTTTTTGTAATATAGGTAGATATATATATATATATATATATATATATATATATATATACTAAGGAGGCTCCGCCCCCCTGCGCGCCAACCCCCTATTTTTTATTGGTTTTATAGATATTTGAGTTAATGTTTAGACAATTTCTGGATTTTAAAACTATTATTAATATTTTATTATTTATTTCTTTAAATGTCATTTACGATTTTTATTAACAATAATTTTTATTATTTTCAATTTTTAAAACAAAATTCATCTAATTTTTTAAATTTTTCAGCTAAAATTTAACCTACATTTATGGTTATGTTCGTTTTTTGGTCATTTTCCTTCAAAGTTTGACCTAAATTTTGAGGTTATGTTTGTTCCTTTGTCTTTTTGCGCCAAATTTTGAAGTTATGTTTGTTTCTTGGTCGTTTCGTGACAAAATAACTTAACCTTAAAATTTAGTTCAATTTCGGCGGAAAATCCACCTCTCTTTCAACGTAAAGAAGGAGGGAGGGTCTTGCGACTATATTCACAGTCTTGAAACGAACATAACCTTTAAATTCAGGTCACTTTTGGCAGGAAATCTACCTCCACTTGCTATTATATTGAAAGTCTTGAAATGAACATAACCTCATAATTTGTCATTTTTGGCGGAAAATACAGAGAGAGAGATGAGGGAAGGGGGAACGACTTGCTGCTCTATTCAGAGTCTTGAAGCAAACATAACCTCAGAATTTATGTCACTTTTGGCGGGAAATACGGAGAGAGGGAAGGACTTTCGACCCTATTCAGTTTTGAAACGATCATAACCTAAAAATTTATGTCATTTTTGGCGGGAGACGAGGGAATTGCGGCTATATTGAAAGTCTTGAAATGAACATAAACTCAAAATTTATGTCATTTTTGGTGGGAAATACGGAGAGAGGGTATGGGAGGGGAAGGACTTGCGGCCCTATTCAGTCTTGAAACGAACATAACCTTAAAATTTAGGTCATTTTTTGCCAGGGAGGGGAGAAGGGGGGGGACTTGCAGCTATATTCATATGGGTCATTCCATATCAAGTGTAACTAAATATTGTACTTTCCATGTCAAAAACATGGGTTGGCTCACCCTTACCTAACCTTGTCAAAAACATGGGATGGGTACACTTGACATGGAATGACCCATCCTTGTCAAAATTTCTGAAACAGCGGCGGCGGCTGCGGCGAAATCTTTTTATAATATAGAAAGATATATATATATATATATATACTAGGGGGCTATGCCCCCTGCGCGCTTCGCGCGCCAACCCCCATCCCCCTCCTCTCTTCCCCTCCCCCACCCTAAATTTAAAGGTTAAGATCGTTTCAAGACTCTGAATATAGCCGCAAGTCCCCCCCCCCTTCTCTTCTACCCCCCTTCTCTTGACTTGCGGTTATATTCAGAGTCTTGGAACAGCGGCTTCGCGCGCTAACTCCCATCCCCCCTCCTTTTCCCCTCCCCAACCCTAAATTTAAAGGTTAAGATCGTTTCAAGACTCTGAATATAGCCTCAAGTCCCCCCTTCCCTTTTCTTCTACCCCCCCTTCTCTTGACTTGCGGCTATATTCAGAGTCTTGGAACAGCGGCGGCGTTGGCGGCGATATCTTTTTGTAATATAGGTAGATATATATATATATATATATATATATATATATATATATATATATGTATGTACAAAGCATGATTTGGGGACTCACGTTTTTTGCCGCATATATAGGTTCCTGATGAAAAATACTACATTATGCAATTGGAATAATTGATTTATACTCAAATTTACTACTTTTAAATCAAGGATTAAGTACACAAGGCATAGTTTGGAGACTTAAAACTTTATATACCGCCAATGTCTTCAAAGAATGCATTGTACTTGTACGTCTTTTATATGTACAGGGCATAATTTTGGGACAAAATTATATATACAACGAATGCTTTGAGGACAATTTTATGTACAGAACGCATAATTTGAGTACAATGTTTGTAACAACCGTGTCCTCAAAACATGCATTGCATTAATAATCTGGACAAAGTAAAGTGTACAGTATACTTTCAAAAAGTCCTGAAAGTATGCGTTTTATAAATAATTACTAAGGCTTAAAATCGAAATTTGATAATCATTATGCGCAGTGTAGCAGTCCTCAAAATATGCGTTACTTCCAAAACCAAATAACATACACACTACACTATAAAAAAGTCCTCAAAGTATGCGTTACATAAATAATAGTTAAGGCTTAAAATCGAAATGTGATAATCATCATGCGTAGTGTAGCAGTCCTCAAAGTATGCGTTACATAAATAATAATTAAGGCTTAAAATCGAAATGTGATAATCATCATGCGTAGTGTAGCAGTCCTCAAAGTATGCGTTACTTACATAACCAGGACCAAATAAAATACACACTACACTATAACAAAGGACTTCAAAGTATGCGTTTCATAAATAATAACTAAGGCTTAAAATCGAAATGTGATAATCACCATGCGCAGTGTAGCCGTCCCCAAAGTATGCGTTACTTACATAACCAAGACCAAATAACATACACACTACACCATAACAAAGGTCCTCAAAGTATGCGTTTCATAAATACTAACTAAGGCTTAAAATCGAAATGTGATAATCCCTATGCGCAGTGTAGCAGTCCTCAAAGTATGCGTTACATACATAACCAAGACCAAATAACATACACACTACACCATAACAAAGGTCCTCAAAGTATGCGTTTCATAAATAATAACAAAGGCTTAAAATCGAAATGTGATAATCACTATGCGCAGTGTAGCAGTCCTCAAAGTATGCGTTACTTACATAACCAAGACCAAATAACATACACACTACACTATAACAAAGGTCCTCAAAGTATGCGTTTCATAAATAATAAAATTTATTAAACAAATGTTTCTGTACAAGAACATGAACGTGTTCATGTGAAAGTACTTGTACATGAAACCTGCACAAAAAATATGTACAAGAACATGTACATTTTCTTGTACAAGTTTTTTCAGCCCGATATATATATTCAGGGCAAACTAACATGCAACCTACACTATAACAAAAGTCTTCAAAGTATGCGTTTCAAAAATAATAATTATTGCTTGAAATAAAAATGTAATAATCACCATGCGCAGTATAGCTTTTTTTCCCTGTTCCATGTTCAGTAAAGTAAAATTATGTTGTATTGAGTTTTTTACAGTATGTCAAAAAATCCTGCGCAAAGGGATTATGGTAAAGAAAATTACTTTTTTACACTTCGAGACACTTTAGTACTTATAGATATTTAGTAAAAATATTTTTCCATTCGGTCAAATATTTTTGAAGAGGAATGGTTCAAAAGAGACCTCAAAGGCAGAAGTTCACCGTTTTCAACCGTTTTCTCTAATCCACTAAACAATTGATGCATGCAGAAACTTTGTCAACAGGACCATACAATAGAGCCACAAAACCATATCCGGTTTTAGACCCCAAGATAATATAATTGCCCTTCTGCAAATCCAAAAAGTAGTGCAAAACATACTATATTGATATTCTGAGTGCTTTCTCAAGATTAGCTTCTTGTCCAGAATCACTCCTAGATATTTAACCGAATCAGAAAAAAGCATTTCTTTTCCATAAAATACAGGTTTCCTCACAGTTGGAACTTTGTATTTTCTAGTGAAGAAAACAATATTTGTCTTGTCTGGATTAACAGGGAGGCCAGTACTGACAGTACACCTTGTCCGGTGGTAAGAGTTCATTTTCTGTTCTTGGAAAGTAACCAGAGGCAAGAATCAACTCTTTCTTACTTCCATTTTTATCTCGATACATGACTTTTATAACTGCCAGATATCGACTAGTTAACTCTGAAAGAGGAACCGTATTTACTCCCTTATAGAAAATACACGCCCTGGGTGGTAATTCTTGTGGTGAATACACTAACTCCCCACAGTTATTTAGTTCTCTAATCTTACACTTGTAAACCCAAGGTTCTTGAATGAAGGCAATAGCTGTAAAGTTCTTGGCTAGAATCGCCGTTGCGCTTATACAGTGATGCAAGTTAATCTGCGAACATTGAATACTGTGGTCCGTCAATATTAAGACTTATCCACGAAATCCTCCGTCGCTTCGCTAGCCGTGTCTTGTCTACAACTCATCGGATCCATTCTGTGCTTACTCACTCGAAGAGTGATATGCCTAAGACCGAAACACAGTTTGTAGTGAAGACACTCAAGCACACCCAGCTTACTCTCAGGCACATCTACCGCGAGAGTCCAGCTTGCAGCCGTAGAAACTACCCCTGATCCTGTTTAACCTCCCGAATACAACCTCCAATTAGTTGTATACACCCCAGGATTCTGTTACCTGAGGTTAGTCAGGATTGAAACTTGGTCCACCTTAGGACCTGGTACCCAAGCAACCACCCTGGCCCTCTTAATGAGGTTAGAAGTATCTATCACTTTAAGTGGCAGACCCTCGATTGCCTGACAGATATTTGGTACGTGGACATTTAACCACTCCCGAGAATCTGAGTCAAGACACTCAATTAAAATCGCCCCTCTTGTGAGGCGAACTTCTCAGAAACGAGGTGCAATCCCAGATCTTGACACTTGGGAGAATTAGGCGGTTCCAACTAGGGGTCTTTGCCTCCTTCTCTTCTCCTGTTGTGGAGAGGTGTCTGACTCTTATCGGCGCGAACTCCTTTTCGTGCCTGACCAACAGACCCAGCTTTACTGTTGGCCCGCATAGAAGTCGATGATGAAGCAGGTTGAGACCCTTGCCGGTTCTGTACCCTTGGATTCTCCAACCTCCTTGTTGCGCTGCCACTGAGCTTTTTACCCTTAACGGATTATCTCGCCATTAGGTCTTCGACCACAGTAACAGTGGAACCCTGAGATCGTCCCGAACTTTTCTGTATTAGAGCCTCAGAAATATATTGTTCCCTTTCAGGTTTCATTTCATCCTGAGGCGATATTACCGAGGCTGAAGTTAACGTTAAATGTGCCCTTTCTTCCTGCAGCAATATCTCAAGCCCTGAATCCCGACTCTCCAAAGAGTGTTCGGTACTCTCAGGCGAAACACTTTTGTTTTTGTTGTTTTCTGTAGTCTCCATTTAGATCCCACGAGTACATGGGAACAAAAGGTCCGTCCTTATATTATTATTATTTTTATTTCTTTATTTTGTCCAAGCAAACCATGAGGACAATAATTCAAGTACAATACAATCCATAATATACACAAATGATAATATATAAATTCATAAATTATTTTTTATCTAAAGTTGAATAACAATGATAAAGATAGAACTATAACAATCTTTGATGATTATAACAGTAGAAATCATAAAACATTCAACCAAAAATAGACTACTCTCAAGAAAACAAATATCTTTCAAGAGGGAACCATTGAAATTTTTGTAGTTTTTCGAAAAAACGCATAATTTCAGTACAATTTTATTAATGAGTCCTCAAAGTATGCGTTACTTATATAATTAGAGCCAACTAACATGCACACTACACTATAACAAAAATCCTCAAAGTATGCGTTACAGAAATAATTTAAGGCATGATATTACGTGAAACCACAAACTGTAAGATTTTCGTATTTTTATAAATGATCCTGTTAGATTTACACAAAATCTTTTTCAGAAGCATTATCTATTATATCGAATAATAATAATCTTATTATTTTAGTGTGGTATAATATGTTAATTGTCTTTATCCGGGTTTCTGTACTTTAACCTTTGACCCATCAGTAATAGATTTGTTTATTCATTCCGAAACCGGATTCGGACTTAGTTGTCCAATTAAACAATAATACTGCATGTTCCATGCGAACCATTGTACTCGGTGTAATTTATTTTGGATTCCAGTGTTAAATATGGTCAAAAATGGGAGTATTTGTACTTTCGATAAATGATAATTAAAATCTGGTACCTGTATTGACTTCCGACCAATTTTGAACATCGTTAAAATATCTAAACATATAAATTATTTAACCATACTACGTATACTTTCCTTCAAGGAAAGCACATAAGTAAGTTGTGAGTAATATTTGATTGCAATACTTTATTATGCTTAAAAACTAATTTGAGTTTCTATTTGAAATCTTAATATAAGAAATTAATATTTTCTTGCATATCATTATACTTTCTTTTCTCTTAATCTCTAATACTCGTTCCATTCGAATAAATAAGAACAATTTCTAACGGTCCATGTAGGCAAAGGAATTAAGGCCAGGTCCAAGTGAGGCAGCGCCATCTACATTGAAACTAAAATTTTGGAAAATTTTCAACAGCCTTTTCTTTAAAACAAGAAGGTAAAATGCTTTTTCCTTTATGGATAATTGATTATTGGCAAGATATACACCAGCTAAAACTTTTTTTGAGTTATAATAATGAAAAATATTTCATTTCAATAAATTAAATATGAGCACTTTCTTCACAAAAACTGTAACAATACTTTCTCAGAAATTACAATAAAAAATGCAATTTCCATTTGGAAAATTAATAAACGCTAAAAAATACGGATTTTATGTTAAATTACACAGTGGGACATATGTTTCTTTCGTTAAATATATAAAAATTAAACTTTACAAAGTCATTACGTGAAATAGCAAAATTTGAAATTTGTGTCTCTTTTTATGATTCATCAAAAAATTACAAAAACCAATCTTAAACTTTGATATCTCTGTGAGTGTTATATAAATATTTTCATGTCTGCTATAACATTACACTGTTACAAGAAAATGATTCCGCAAATGAAATGTTAAAACTTTAGATTCCAAAGTAAGTTTGCCCGCAGAGGGACAACTTATGTGCGTCGTATGTAGTCGTATCTGCGAAGTTTTTAGTTTCTGTTTGTCTTTCGTACGCATCATATAGAACCGCTCTGTAAAAATCGCTTTACCTGTTTTATCTCAAATAAGTTAATAAATTCAGTGTTAATTTTACTTTCACTATCTTATTCTCCTTTTTTTCACAAGTCCTTTATGTTAAACTGTTTAAATTCATAACATGGTCCTTCGAGCCGGATTTCCAAAAAGGAGAAAAGAAAGTGAAATCAGTGCTTTGTGTTAAGTGACGCTTAAGGGATTTTTCCTTTATATATTGCATTTTTTTATTCTCTCAAGTGACTTGAATAGTCAAAAAGTACTTTTTTTAAGACTTTATTGTGTTTTTTCCGCAATATTTTGGTGCTATTTTACTTTTTTTCTCAGTATCGAGAACCTTTTTTCATGAAAAATTTTTTTCACTATATTTTACTTAGCGTGGTCGGCTATTTTTCCTGTAACAAACATGGCCACGACTAGTTATGAACGAGTGTTAAGTGACCAAGAAACTCTATTTAACTCTATCGAAAAGATTGTTAATCGTGTTTTAAATTACGAAAATCCACCTCGACAACTGTTGTTAGGACGCCTAACAAATTTACAAGATTGCTGGCTGAGGTGTCGACAAAATCATGCCGCTTTACTTGCAAATCCTCCAATAATAGATCCTCCTAATCAAGCCGAAGGAGGAGAGACAACAATTACAATTTATAATTCTGATGAGTTTAATCAGATTGAGGACTTGTATGAGGAGGCCATATACCACATACTTAGCAGTCTTCCTGAGCCACCGCCCATGCCGGTACAAGACCGTTCTCAACCACCAGATCCAGATGCAACGCCACGAGGAGCATCATCATCTGTAAAACTTCCTCGCATTACTATACCCACTTTCTCAGGTTCGTATTGTGAGTGGCTCACCTTTAGAGATCTGTTTAAATCTCTTGTAATTGACAACGATCGCTTGTCGGATGCAGAGCGTCTTCATTATCTCAAATCATCTCTTAAAGGTGAGGCATTAATAATTGCTCAAAATCAACCAGGGACAGATGGCAATTTTCAGAATATTTGTGAAAATCTCGAAACTCGTTATAGTAATTCTAAAGTTTTAATATATGAATATTTAAAAAAGATTGTTGAATTGCCACCTGTCACATCAGATTGGTTGAATAATTTAAAAACTATGCGTAACGTTGTTATTACTGCGACATCTGCTTTAAAAAGTCTAAAACGTCCTATCGATGAAGGGAATGATTTGTTAGTTTTTATGTTAATAAACAAGTTAGATAAAATTTCTCGTGATCAGTGGGAATTGTCAATTAGTGAAGAGACAGATCCTCCCTCTCTCGATCAATTTGTTAAATTTCTTGATTCTCGAATTCGCGCTTTAGAAGCTACAGTAGATATTAAAAAGCGTCCTGAAAGTAAAAATTCAAATCATTCGCAGTCGGTACTCAAGAAGGTACACACGCATCAAAACTCAACAAAGTTTGTATGTCCAATGTGTAACAGAGAACATAACCTCTATGCTTGTTCTGTATTTAAAGAAAAAACAATTGATGAACGTTCTGAATATTTAAAGGCTAATTCACGATGCTTCAACTGTTTAGGTAAGCATAATCGCAATTTATGTCAGAGCCGAAAATTTTGTAATATTTGTAAAAAGCCTCATCATTCTTTATTGCATCGCGATAATAAAAATTTGTCACAAAGTCGCGAATTAAAAACTGATCATAGCGTTTCAGAATCAAATCAAGTGTCTGATGATGTGGCGATTTCATCGCATTTGAACTCGTCTAAAAATACCGCACTACTGTTCTGTTGGGAACCGCTCGAGTGATGGTTGAGGCGCCTGATGGCCGCCGCGTTCATGTCCGCGCTCTTCTTGACCAAGGGTCAGAAGATACGTTTTTGTCCGAATTAATTGCTCAATTATTACGTCTTCCACGCAAAAATACGAATGTTACAGTGTCCGGTTTGGGAGGAAGTTGTACGAATAAAATCCTTTATTCCGTTCCTATCACTATTTAAACGATTAAACCTTGTTCAACCACGCTCCAAACTCAAGCATTCGTACTTCCAAAAATCACTGCATATGTTCCAGCTGAATTTACCCTTTTAGAAATTCCTGAAAATCTTTAAAGTCTCGAACTTGCCGATCTAAATCCATGGGAAAGTGACCGGATCGATTTGCTGATTGGAGCCGATCTGTACGCTCAATTGCTCAAACCTGAGATTTGTCCTGGACCACGTGGAGATCTCGTTGCTCAGTCAACTATATTTGGTTGGATCTTATCAGGACCACTACAAGGATCTCCTCTTCAAAGTTATCACATTAATGTCCACTTTTCCATGGAAACCCGAGTTGACGAAAGCTTGCGTCAATTTTGGGAATTGAAAGAGATACCAGCAGTGAATTTAATGACAAAAAAAGAAATTGAATGTGAGCATCATTTTATGGAGACACATTCTAGAGACTTAAATGGAAAATATGTAGTTCAATTACCTTTTGATGATTCCCCCTCGAAATTAGGTGACTCTTATAACATAGCTCTCAATTCGTTGTGTAGAATAGAAAAAAGATTTACTCGTGATCCTCTGCTTGCTGAAAATTATCGTGATTTTCTAGGAAAGTATCAAGAGATGGGACATATGACTCCAGTTGACGTTGACCAGACTGATTCATCTCGTGTCTTTATTCCGCACCACCCTGTCGTTCGCGAAAGTAGCCAAACAACGAAAGTTAGAGTCGTCTTTAATGCTTCGAGTCCAACGTCCAACAAAACCTCGATTAATGACATTTTACACATCGGTCCAAAATTACAAACAGATATTTGCTCCATCATTTTATGATGGCGTCAATTTGAATTCGTGTTGTGTGCTGATATTGCTAATATGTTTCGCCAGATTCTCATCGATCCTGCCCATCAAAAATATCAATGTATTTTGTGGCGAGAAGCTCCTAAGTGTCCGATCCATGTGTTTGAATTAAATACTGTTACCTACGGAATGGTGTCTTCGCCATATCTTGCCATTCGCGTAATGAGACAGTTGGCACATGACGAAAAGGACAATTTTCCTTTAGCTGTTTCCGTGCTTTTGGAGCAAACCTACGTTGATGACGTTTTTCTTGGAGGATCGGATAAAACCTCCACACTCAAGGTGAGAGATCAAGTCATTAATATGACAAATGCTGGGGGATTCCCATTACGGAAATGGTTTAGTAATTCTCCTGATTTACTAGACGGATTGGATTCTGCTGATCATGGTTTAGCAGTTGAGATCCCTTTTGACGATTCTTCAGGTTTCAAAGTCCTCGGAATTTTTTGGAAACCGTCAGATGATGCCTTTCACTTCAAAACTTTTGAAATTCCTGAAGAACCTGCAACAAAAAGATCAATACTCTCGGCTACCGCGAAAATATTCGACCCAATGGGTTGGATTTCGCCTGTGACAATTATTGCAAAAATTCTTTTGCAAAAACTCTGGCTTCGAAAGCTAGACTGGGACGATTCTCTTTCCTCGGACTTGCTTAAAGATTGGAATCAATTTCGATCTTCATTGTCGGCCTTGTCAAATCTTTCAGTTCCAAGATGGACGCATAATTCTTCTGATGCAGTCTCGATACAAATCCATGGCTGCGTCGAGTGTCGCATATTCTGCAGTCGTATACTCTCAAATTCGGTCCGCTTCAGGTGATGTTTTAGTCAGTCTCCTCAGGTCCAAAACAAAAGTTGCTGCGCTCAAGACAATAAGCATCCCACGACTCGAATTATGTGCCGCAAGCCTTTTGTCTAAATTAATTCATTTTGTTATTGATTCTCTCGGTTTAATGAATTCTCAAGTTTTTTGCTGGACAGACTCTACAATTGTTCTCAGTTGGCTTCAGAAGCAACCAACTTCCTGGACTACTTTCGTTGCAAATCGTGTGTCAGGTATTTTAACGGAGTTGCCTGCAGCTACGTGGAATCATGTTCCTTCTAAGCAAAATCCCGCGGATTGTGCCTCACGTGGACTCTCAGCGGAGGACTTGTCAACCTTTTCCCTTTGGTCGGAGGGTCCCACTTGGCTGCTAGATTCACCGGAGACATGGCCTCGACGAAATTGTGGTCTGGAAACTACCGAAGAGTCTCGTATAGTTTCTCATCTGATCTACAATAACCTCGAACCTGATTGGCAATCACAACTGATGTCTCACTATTCATCTTGTGCACATTTATTGCGTGTGACTGCTCAAATTTTACGAGCTATTTAAGCCTTTAAACGCCAAATTTTGTTTTCGAATCAAGTGACGGCTACCGAAATCAACAATGCCGCTTTATTTTGGGTTGAATACGTTCAAGAAAATTCTTTTGCTCACGAAATTCAGTGTCTCAAGGAAGGAAAACCAATTCCCCCAAGTTCTCGCATACAAAAGTTCTCACCCTTTCTCGATGACAATGGTATCCTTAGATTGGGCGGACGACTACGCTAGTCTAAGTTATTGACTTACCAAAACCCACCAGATATTCTACCTAATCATCCGATTTCCTTTTTAATTTTGACACAATTGCACAAAAATTTATTACACGGGGGAGTTCAGTTGACTCTTTATATTGCTCGCACTCAATATTGGATTATTGGTGCGCGAAATCTCATTAAAGGAATTATCAGGAAATGTGTCACTTGCGTGAGAGACAAAGCGCGTGTTGAAAACCAACTTATGGGAGATTTACCTAGTGCTAGAGTATCTCCTTCTCGTCCTTTCTCTCATACCGAAATTGATTACGCGGGTCCATTTTTGGTCCGCTCTAGTTCGGGTCGCGGAACCAAGTCACATAAGGCTTGGATCGCTGTTTTTGTTTGTTTTTCTGTTAAAGCCATACATTTGGAGCTTGTTGACGATTATACGTCAGCTGCTTTTCTCGCAGCTTTGAGACGCTTTACCTTACGTCGAGGTTTGCCAACAGATCTTTATAGTGACAATGGCACGAATTTTCGCGGTGCTGATCGCGAATTGTCACATACATTTAAGCTCATTATGAAAGATCCGACGATTGCTTCTTACATGGCCTCAGACGGAATCACGTGGCACTTCATGCCTCCGTCTGCGCCGCATTTTGGAGGTCTGTGGGAAGCTGGCGTAAAAAATGTAAAATTTCATTTGCGTACATTATTATCAAACGCTACACCGACTTCCGAAGAATTAACGACTTTACTTTGTCAAATCGAATGCTGCTTAAATTCTCGACCTATTGTTCAACTAAACGAAGATCCAGAGAGTTGCGAAGCATTAACTCCTGGACATTTTTTAATCGGATCTGCGTTAAAAACTGTACCTGCGATATCTGTTCTGGATCTACCTGAGAACCACTTGTCGCGTTGGCAGTTTTATAAACGTGTCTTAGAACAGTTTTGGCGCTCATGGTCCAAAGATTATTTACAGTCACTGCAACAGCGAACAAAGTGGTTGTCAGAGCGAGTTAATTTGAAAATTAACGATGTTGTTTTACTACGAAATCCTAATCTCCCACCCGCTAAATGGGAATTAGGACGTGTCATTAAATGTATTCCCGGTCAAGACGGTCACGTTAGAGTCGTTCAAGTAAAGACGAGTGCGTCTGAATTTACTCGTCCAATCACACAATTAATTCGATTACCGTGCAACTATTCATAATATTTGTAACCTAATACGTATTCTTGTAATTTCGACAATTAGTTTTAAGTTCGTACCTTTTGTTCTATTGTGACCATTGCAATCTTAAAATAAGCTCGCAAGGTAGGCGGTATGTTTACGATTTCATCGCATTTCATTTACTTTTTTTTTAAATTTTATTTCGCGGTCTTTTTAAATCAAGGATGATTCCTTAGTTTGCCCGCAGAGGGACAACTTGTGTGCGTCGTATGTAGTGGTATCTGCGAAGTTTTTAGTTTCTGTTTGTCTTTCGTACGCATCATATAGAACCGCTCTGTAAAAATCGCTTTACCTGTTTTATCTCAAATAAGTTAATAAATTTAGTATTAATTTTACTTTAACTATCTAATGTGATTTTTAAAGGAACAACTATGTTACTATGTTATTTCTTAAACGAAATGTAACATCTGGAGTACCCAAAGCATGCAGTGGATCAGTTCAATGAAATTTACTATCCAATGAGTGTTCTGTTACAAGATTTATGTGTCAGATTACTTTATTTAATTTTAGTGCTAAAAAAATTGGTCATAATCATTTAAAAAGTTTTTTAAAAATATATGGAGACTTTATGTTAAATTACATAGTTGGACAATTGTTACTTTTGTTAATTATATATAAATTAAACTTTACAAAGTCATTACTTGAAATAGCAAAATTTGAAACTTGTGTCTCTTTTTATGATTCATCAAAAAATTGCAAAACCCAATAATCTTAAACTTTGGTTTCTCTGTGAATGTTATATAAATATTTTCTTTACTGCTATAACATTATACTGTTACAAGAAAATAATTCCGCAAATGAAAAGTTAAAAATTAGATCCCAAAGTAAGTAGTAGATTAGTTCGATGGAATTATTTATCCAGAAAGTTCTCAGTTCCAATTTCTGTATTTCTCAACCTAATTTATGTGATTTTTAAAGGAACAACTATGTTACTATGATAATTATTAAACGAAATGTAACATCTGGAGTACCACAAGAATGCAGTGGATGAGTTCAATGAAATTTACTATCCAATAAGTGTTCTGTTATAAGATTTTTAAGTCAGATTCTTTTATTAAATTTTGTTGCTAAAAAAATAGGTCATAATCATTGAATAAGTTTTTTACAAATATAAGGATATTTTATGTTAAAATACATAGTTGGACATTTGTTACTTTTGTTAATTATATATAAATTCAACATTACAAAGTCATTATGTAAAATAGCAAAATTTGAAATTTGTGTCTCTTTTTATGGTTCATCAAAAAATTGCAAAACCCAATAATTTTAAACTTTGGTTTCTCTGTGAATGTTATATAAATATTTTCTGTACTGCTATAACATTACACTGTTACAAGAAAATGATTCCACAAAGGAAAAGTTAAAACTTTAGATCCCAAAGTATGTAGTAGATCAGTTCAATAGAATCATTTATCCAGAAAGTTCTAATTTCGGACTTCCTTATCTCTCAACCTAATTATTGTAGTTTAACAAAGAAGTAGAATGTTTAAATTTTGATTCCGTAAATGAAATGAAAAATGTTGGGTAAATGTTATATAAATATTTTCTTTTCTGCCAAAACATTACACTGTTACAAGAAAATAATTGCGCAAATGAAAAGTTAAAACTTTAGATCCCAAACTTAAGTAGTAGATCAGTTCAATACAATCATTTATCCAGAAAGTTCTCAGTTCGGAGTTCTCTATTTCTCAACCTAATTATGTAGTTTAACAGAGAAAAAAAATGTTTAAATTTTGATTTCGTATATGAAATGAAAAACATTGGGTACCGTAATAATGTAGTAGATTAGTTCGATGGAATCATTTATCCAGAAAGTTCTCAGTTCCAATTTCTCTATTACTCAACCTAATTTATGTGATTTTTAAAGGAACATCTATGTTACTATGATATTTCTTAAACGAAATGTAACATCTGGAGTACCCCAAGAATGCAGTGGATGAGTTCAATGAAATTTACTATCCAATGAGTGTTCTGTTATAAGATTTTTAAGTCAGATTCTTTTATTAAATTTTGTTGCTAAAAAAATAGGTCATAATCATTGAATAAGTTTTTTACAAATATAAGGATATTTTATGTTAAAATACATAGTTGGACAATTGTTACTTTTGTTAAATATATATAAATTAAACTTTACAAAGTCATTACTTGAAATAGCAAAATTTGAAATTTGTGTCTCATTTTATGATTCATCAAAAAATTACAAAAACCAAACTTAAACTTTCGTATCTCTGTGAGTGTTATATAAATATTTTCATGTCTGCTATAACATTACACTGTTACAAGAAAATGATTCCGCGAATGAAAAATTTAAATTTTAGATCTTCAAAGTAAGTAGTAGATTAATTGGATGGAATCAGTTATCCAGAAAGTTCTCAGTTCGAATTTCTCTATTTCTCAACCTAACAATAAAATAACTGATTAAAAAATTTTATAACCAGGTATTTTTACTCCAGCAAGGCAGAAATAAATCCAGAAATGCTCCCTCACCCTCTAAATTTTTTTTAAATAAAAAAAACCACCCTTAAATAGAAAAATTCAAATTTAAGAAGTAAAAAAATAATAAATTACCGGCTTTTTTTAAAAACAGAACCTTACATGTTTGTAGTTTTGCTCTACTAACTCAAAAAAACAAAGCCAGCATTGATCCAGCACCCCCTGAATTTTTTTAATCGAAAAAACTACCCCTAATCTGAAGAATCAAATTCAAGAGGTAAAACAATAAAATAACTGATTAAAAAATTTTATAACCAGGTATTTTTACTCCAGCAAGGCAGAAACAAATCCAGAAATGCTCCCTCACCCTCTAAATTTTTTTTAAATCAAAAAAACCACCCTTAAATAGAAAAATTCAAATTTAAGAAGTAAAAAAATAATAAATTACCGTCTTTTTTTAAAAACAGAACCTTACATGTTTGTAGTTTTGCTCTACTAACTCAAAAAAACAAAGCCAGCATTGATCTAGCACCCCCTGAATTTTTTTAATCGAAAAAACTACCCCTAATCTAAATAATCAAATTCAGGAGGTAAAACAATAAAATAACTGATTAAAAAATTTTATAACCAGGTATTTTTACTCCAGCAAGGCAGAAATAAATCCAGGAATGCTCCCTCACTCTCTAAAATTTTTTTAAATCGAAAAAACCACCCTTAAATAGAAAAATTCAAATTTAAGAAGTAAAAAAATATTAAATTACCGGCTTTTTTTAAAAACAGAACCTTACATGTATGTAGTTTTGCTTTACTAACTCAAAAAAATAAAGCCAGCATTGATCCATCACCCTCTGAATTTTTTTAATTAAAAAAAACTATCCTTAATCTGAAGAACCAAACTTAGGAGGTAAAACAAAAAAATAACTGATTAAAAAAGTTTATATCCAGGTATTTTTACTCCAGCAATGCGGAAACATACCTGGCTGTAAAATTTTTAATCAGTTATTATATTGTATTACCGCCTGAATTTGATTCTTCAGATTAGGGGTAGTTTTTTCGATTAAACAAATTCAGAGATTGATGAATCAATGGTGGCTTTGTTTTTGAGTTAGAGGAGCGAAAAAACATAGATGTAGTAAGGTTCTGTTTTAAAAAAGTCAGTTATTTAATTTTTAATCTCCTAAATTTGAATTTTTCTATTTAAGGGTGGTTTTTTCGATTTAAAAAAATTTTAGAGGGTGAGGGAGCATTTCTGGCTTTGTTTGTGCATTGCTGGAGTAAAAATATCTGGTTATAAAATTTTTTAACAGTTATTTTATTGTTTTACCTCCTAAGTTTGATTCTTCAGATTAAGGGTAGTTTTTTTTATTTAAAAAAATTCAGAGGGTGATGGATCAATGCTGGCTTTATTTTTTTTAATTAGTAGAGCAAAACTGCATTCATGTAAGGTTCTGTCTTTAAAAAAAGCCGGTAATTTAATATTTTTTTACTTCTTAAATTTGAATTTTTCTATTTAAGGGTGGTTTTTTCGATTTAAAAAAATTTTAGAGGGTGAGGGAGCATTTCTGGCTTTGTTTCTGCCTTGCTGGAGTAAAAATACCTGGTTATAAAATTTTTTAATCAGTTATTTTATTGTTTTACCTCTTGAATTTGATTCTTCAGATTAGGGGTAGTTTTTTCGATTAAAAAAATTCAGGGGGTGCTGGATCAATGCTGGCTTTGTTTTTTTGAGTTAGTAGAGCAAAACTACAAACATGTAAGGTTCTGTTTTTAAAAAAAGCCGGTAAAGTATTTTTTTTTACTTCTTAAATTTGAATTTTTCTATTTAAGGGTGGTTTTTTCGATTTAAAAAAAATTTAGAGGGTGAGGGAGCATTTCTGGATTTGTTTCTGCCTTGCTGGAGTAAAAATACCTGGTTATAAAATTTTTTAATCAGTTATTTTATTGTTTTACCTCCTGAATTTGATTCTTCAGATTAGGGGTAGTTTTTTCGATTAAAAAAATTCAGGGGGTGCTGGATCAATGCTGGCTTTGTTTTTGAGTTAGTGGAGCAAAGTTTCGTAGATGTAAAATTTAGTTTTTCTAAAAAATAAGTTGATTTATTTTTTATCTCCGAAGTGTGAATTTGTCCGTTTAAGGGTGGTTTTGGTCGATTTAAAAAAAAACTGAGGGTGATGGAGCAATTCTGACCTCAGATTCGGTTTCAGCGGGCCAAAATACTATAGGAAATATATGTGTAGTTCAAGAAACAGACAACTTTTTTTTTTTTGTGTGCCTGTGTAATTGATGTGATTTTCAAAGGAACAACTATGTTACTATGATATTTTTTAAACGAAATGTAACATCTGGAGTACCCCAAGAATGCAGTGGATGAGTTGAATGAAATTTACTATCCAATGAGTGTTCTGTTACAAGATTTATGTGTCAGATTCTTTTATTTAATTTTATTGCTAAAAAATTGGTCATAATCATTGAATAAGTTTTTTACAAATATAAGGATATTTTATGTTAAATTACATAATTGGACAATTGTTACTTTCGTCAATTATATATAAATTCAACATTACAAAGTCATTATGTGAAATAGCAAAATTTGAAATTTGTGTCTCTTTTTATGATTCATCAAAAAATTGCAAAACCCAATAATCTTAAACTTTGGTTTCTCTGTGAATGTTATATAAATATTTTCTTTGCTGCTATAACATTACACTGTTACAAGAAAATGATTCCACAAATGAAAAGTTAAAACTTTAGATCCCAAAGTATGTAGTAGATCAGTTCAATAGAATCATATATCCAGAAAGTCCTAATTTCGGACTTCCTTATTTCTAAACCTAATTATTGTAGTTTAACAGAGACGTAGAATGTTTAAATTTTGATTCCGTATATGAAATGAAAAATCTTGGGTAAACGTTATATAAATATTTTCTTTTCTGCCAAAACATTAGACTGTTACAAGAAAATGATTGCGCAAATGAAAAGTTAAAACTTTAGATCACAAACTTAAGTAGTAGATCAGTTCAATACAACCATTTATCGAGAAAGTTCTCAGTTCGGAGTTCTCTACTTCTCAACCTAATTACGTAGTTTAACGGAGAAGAAGAATGTTTAAATTTTGATTCCGTATATGAAATGAAAAATCTTGTGTACTGAAATAATGTAGTAGATTTGTTCGATGGAATCATTTATCCAGAAAGTTCTCAGTTCCAATTTCTCTATTTCTCAACCTAATTGATGTGATTTTCAAAGGAACAAGTATGTTACTATGTTATTTCTTAAACGAAATGTAACATCAGGAGTACCTAAATAATGCATTGGATGAGTTCAATGAAATTTACTATCCAATGAGTGTTATGTTACAAGATTTATGTGTCAGATTCCTTTATTTAATTTTAGTGCTAAAAAAATAGGTCATAATCATTAAATAATTTTTTTTTACAAATATAAGGATATTTTATGTCAAATAACATAGTTGGACAATTGTTACTTTCGGTAATTATATATAAATTCAACATTACAAAGTCATTATGTGAAATAGCAAAATTTGAAATTTGTGTCTCTTTTTATGGTTCATCAAAAAATTGCAAAATCCAATAATTTTAAACTTTGGTTTCTCTGTGAATGTTATATAAATATTTTCTTTACTGCTATAACATTACACTGTTACAAGCAATTGATTCCGTATATGAAGTGTAAAACCTTGGGTACCGCAATAATGCAGTAGATTAGTTCGATGGATTCATTTATCCAGAAAGTTCTCAGTTCGAATTTCTCTGTTTCTCAACCTAATTGATGTGATTTTTAAAGGAACATCTATGTTACTATGTTATTTCTTAAACGAAATGTAATCCCAAATGTAGTCCCAAAGAATGCAGTGGATGAGTTCTATGAAATTTACTATCCAATGAGTGTTCTATTACAAGATTTATGTGTCAGATTCTTTTATTTAATTTTAGTGCTAAAAAAATAGGTCATAATCATTTAATAAGTTTTTTAAAAATATAATGAGATTTTATGTTAAATTACATAGTGCGACAATTGTTACTTTCGTTAATTATATATAAATTAAACTTTACAAAGTCACTACTTTAGATCCCAAAGTATGTAGTAGATCAGTTCAATAGAATCATTTATCCAGAAAGTCCTAATTTCGGACTTCCTTGTTTCTCAACCTAATTATTGTAGTTTAACAGAGAAGTAGAATATTTAAATTTTAAATCCGTATATAAAATGAAAAATCTTGGGTACCGAAATAATGTAGTAGATTAGTTCCATGGAATTATTTATCCAGAAAGTTCTCAGTTCGAATTTCTCTATTTCTCAACCTAATTTATGTGATTTTTAAAGGAACATCTATGTTACTATAATATTTTTTAAACGAAATGTAACATCTGGAGTACCCAAAGCATGCAGTGTATGAGTGCAATGAAATTTACTATCCAATGAGTGTTCTGTTATAAGATTTTTGAGTCAGATTCTTTTGTTAAATTTTATTGCTAAAAAAATAGGTCATAATCATTGAATAAGTTTTTTACAAATATAAGGATATTTTATGTTAAATTACATAGTTGGACAATTGTTACTTTTGTTAATTATATATAAATTCAACATTCCAAAGTCATTAT
This sequence comes from Leptopilina boulardi, assembly GCF_019393585.1. NCBI lineage: Eukaryota > Metazoa > Arthropoda > Insecta > Hymenoptera > Figitidae > Leptopilina > Leptopilina boulardi. Next base: position 6,624 of record NW_026137880.1, on the reverse strand, counting down.
GTGAAATAGCAAAATTTGAAATTTGTGTCTCTTTTTATGGTTCATCAAAAAATTGCAAAACCCAATAATCTTAAACTTTGGTCTCTCTGTGAATGTTATATAAATATTTTCTTTACTGCTATAACATTACACTGTTACAAGAAAATGATTCCGCCAATGAAAAGTTAAAACTTTAGATCCCAAAGTAAGTAGTAGATTAGTTCGATGGAATCATTTATCCAGAAAGTTCTCAGTTCCAATTTCTCTATTTCTGAACCTAATTTATGTGGTTTTTAAAGGAACAACTATGTTACTATGATATTTCTTAAACAAAATATAACATCTGGAGTACCCCAAGAATGCAGTGGATGAGTTCAATGAAATTTACTATCCAATGAGTGTTCTGTTATAAGATTTTTAAGTCAGATTCTTTTATTAAATTTTATTGCTAAAAAATTGGTCATAATCATTGAATAAGTTTTTTACAAATATAAGGATATTTTATGTTAAATTACATAATTGGACAATTGTTACTTTCGTTAATTATATATAAATTCAACATTACAAAGTCATTATGTGAAATAGCAAAATTTGAAATTTGTGTCTCTTTTTATGATTCATCAAAAAATTACAAAAACCAATATTAAACTTTCGTATCTCTGTGAGTGTTATATAAATATTTTCATGTCTGCTATAACATTACACTGTTACAAGAAAATGATTCCGCAAATGAAAATGTTAAAATTTTAGATCCCAAAGTATGTAGTAGATTAGTTCGATGGAATCATTTATCCAGAAAGTTCTCAGTTCCAATTTCTCTATTTCTCAACCTAATTTATGTGATTTTTAAAGGAACATTTATGTTACTATGTTATTTCTTAAACGAAATGTAACATCTGGAGTACCCAAAGCATGCAGTGTATGAGTGCAATGAAATTTACTATCCAATGAGTGTTCTGTTATAAGATTTTTGAGTCAGATTCTTTTGTTAAATTTTATTGCTAAAAAAATAGGTCATAATCATGGAATAAGTTTTTTACAAATATAAGGATTTTATGTTAAATTACATAGTTGGACAATTGTTACTTTTGTTAATTATATATAAATTCAACATTACAAAGTCATTATGTGAAATAGCAAAATTTGAAATTTGTGTCTCTTTTTATGGTTCATCAAAAAATTGCAAAACCCAATAATCTTAAACTTTGGTCTCTCTGTGAATGTTATATAAATATTTTCTTTACTGCTATAACATTACACTGTTACAAGAAAATGATTCCGCCAATGAAAAGTTAAAACTTTATGTCCCAAAGTAAGTAGTAGATTAGTTCGATGGAATCATTTATCCAGAAAGTTCTTAGTTCCAATTTCTCTATTTCTGAACCTAATTTATGTGGTTTTTAAAGGAACAACTATGTTACTATGATATTTCTTAAACAAAATATAACATCTGGAGTACCCCAAGAATGCAGTGGATGAGTTCAATGAAATTTACTATCCAATGAGTGTTCTGTTATAAGATTTTTAAGTCAGATTCTTTTATTAAATTTTATTGCTAAAAAATTGGTCATAATCATTGAATAAGTTTTTTACAAATATAAGGATATTTTATGTTAAATTACATAATTGGACAATTGTTACTTTCGTTAATTATATATAAATTCAACATTACAAAGTCATTATGTGAAATAGCAAAATTTGAAATTTGTGTCTCTTTTTATGATTCATCAAAAAATTACAAAAACCAATATTAAACTTTCGTATCTCTGTGAGTGTTATATAAATATTTTCATGTCTGCTATAACATTACACTGTTACAAGAAAATGATTCCGCAAATGAAAAGTTAAAATTTTAGATCCCAAAGTATGTAGTAGATTAGTTCGATGGAATCATTTATCCAGAAAGTTCTCAGTTCCAATTTCTCTATTTCTCAACCTAATTTATGTGATTTTTAAAGGAACATTTATGTTACTATGTTATTTCTTAAACGAAATGTAACATCTGGAGTACCCAAAGCATGCAGTGTATGAGTGCAATGAAATTTACTATCCAATGAGTGTTCTGTTATAAGATTTTTGAGTCAGATTCTTTTGTTAAATTTTATTGCTAAAAAAATAGGTCATAATCATGGAATAAGTTTTTTACAAATATAAGGATTTTATGTTAAATTACATAGTTGGACAATTGTTACTTTCGTTAATTATATATAAATTCAACATTACAAAGTCATTATGTGAAATAGCAAAATTTGAAATTTGTGTCTCTTTTTATGATTCATCAAAAAATTACAAAACCCAATAACTTAAACTTTCGTATCTCTGTGAGTGTTATATAAATATTTTCATTTCTGCTATAACATTACACTGTTACAAGAAAATGATTCCGCAAATAAAAAGTTAAAACTTTAGGTCCCAAAGTAAGTAGTAGATCAGTTCGATGGAATCATTTATCCAGAAAGTTCTCAGTTCCAATTTCTCTATTTCTGAACCTAATTTATGTGGTTTTTAAAGGAACAACTATGTTACTATGATATTTCTTAAACGAAATATAACATCTGGAGTACCCTAAGAATGCAGTGGATAAGTTCAATGAAATTTACTATCCAAAGAGTGTTCTGTTATAAGATTTTTAAGTCAGATTCTTTTATTAAATTTTATTGCTAAAAAATTGGTCATAATCATTGAATAAGTTTTTTACAAATATAAGGATATTTTATGTTAAATTACATAATTGGACAATTGTTACTTTCGTTAATTATATATAAATTCAACATTACAAAGTCATTATGTGAAATAGCAAAATTTGACATTTGTGTCTCTTTTTATGATTCATCAAAAAATTACAAAAACCAATATTAAACTTTCGTATCTCTGTGAGTGTTATATAAATATTTTCATGTCTGCTATAACATTACACTGTTACAAGAAAATGATTCCGCAAATGAAAAGTTAAAATTTTAGATCCCAAAGTAAGTAGTAGATTAGTTCGATGGAATCATTTATCCAGAAAGTTCTCAGTTCCAATTTCTCTATTTCTCAACCTAATTTATGTGATTTTTAAAGGAACATTTATGTTACTATGTTATTTCTTAAACGAAATGTAACATCTGGAGTACCCAAAGCATGCAGTGTATGAGTGCAATGAAATTTACTATCCAATGAGTGTTCTGTTATAAGATTTTTGAGTCAGATTCTTTTGTTAAATTTTATTGCTAAAAAAATAGGTCATAATCATGGAATAAGTTTTTTACAAATATAAGGATTTTATGTTAAATTACATAGTTGGACAATTGTTACTTTCGTTAATTATATATAAATTCAACATTACAAAGTCATTATGTGAAATAGCAAAATTTGAAATTTGTGTCTCTTTTTATGATTCATCAAAAAATTACTAAAACCAATATTAAACTTTCGTATCTCTGTGAGTGTTATATAAATATTTTCATGTCTGCTATAACATTACACTGTTACAAGAAAATGATTCCGCAAATGAAAAGTTAAAATTTTAGATCCCAAAGTAAGTAGTAGATTAGTTCGATGGAATCATTTATCCAGAAAGTTCTCAGTTCCAATTTCTCTATTTCTGAACCTAATTTATGTGGTTTTTAAAGGAACAACTATGTTACTATGATATTTCTTAAACGAAATATAACATCTGGAGTACCCCAAGAATGCAGTGGATGAGTTCAATGAAATTTACTATCCAATGAGTGTTCTGTTATAAGATTTTTAAGTCAGATTCTTTTATTAAATTTTATTGCTAAAAAATTGGTCATAATCATTGAATAAGTTTTTTACAAATATAAGGATTTTATGTTAAAATACATAGTTGGACAATTGTTACTTTTGTTAATTATATATAAATTCAACATTACAAAGTCATTATGTGAAATAGCAAAATTTGAAATTTGTGTCTCTTTTTATGGTTCATCAAAAAATTACAAAAACCAATATTAAACTTTCGTATCTCTGTGAGTGTTATATAAATATTTTCATGTCTGCTATAACATTACACTGTTACAAGAAAATGATTCCGCAAATGAAAAGTTAAAATTTTAGATCCCAAAGTAAGTAGTAGATTAGTTCGATGGAATCATTTATCCAGAAAGTTCTCAGTTCCAATTTCTCTATTTCTCAACCTAATTTATGTGATTTTTAAAGGAACATCTATGTTACTATGTTATTTCTTAAACGAAATGTAACATCTGGAGTACCCAAAGCATGCAGTGTATGAGTGCAATGAAATTTACTATCCAATGAGTGTTCTGTTATAAGATTTTTGAGTCAGATTCTTTTGTTAAATTTTATTGCTAAAAAAATAGGTCATAATCATGGAATAAGTTTTTTACAAATATAAGGATTTTATGTTAAATTACATAGTTGGACAATTGTTACTTTCGTTAATTATATATAAATTCAACATTACAAAGTCATTATGTGAAATAGCAAAATTTGAAATTTGTGTCTCTTTTTATGATTCATCAAAAAATTACTAAAACCAATATTAAACTTTCGTATCTCTGTGAGTGTTATATAAATATTTTCATGTCTGCTATAACATTACACTGTTACAAGAAAATGATTCCGCAAATGAAAAGTTAAAATTTTAGATCCCAAAGTAAGTAGTAGATTAGTTCGATGGAATCATTTATCCAGAAAGTTCTCAGTTCCAATTTCTCTATTTCTGAACCTAATTTATGTGGTTTTTAAAGGAACAACTATGTTACTATGTTATTTCTTAAACGAAATGTAACATCTGGAGTACCCCAAGAATGCAGTGGATGAGTGCAATGAAATTTACTATCCAATGAGTGTTCTGTTATAAGATTTTTAAGTCAGATTCTTTTATTAAATTTTATTGCTAAAAAATTGGTCATAATCATTGAATAAGTTTTTTACAAATATAAGGATTTTATGTTAAATTACATAGTTGGACAATTGTTACTTTTGTTAATTATATATAAATTCAACATTACAAAGTCATTATGTGAAATAGCAAAATTTGAAATTTGTGTCTCTTTTTATGGTTCATCAAAAAATTACAAAAACCAATATTAAACTTTCGTATCTCTGTGAGTGTTATATAAATATTTTCATGTCTGCTATAACATTACACTGTTACAAGAAAATGATTCCGCAAATGAAAAGTTAAAATTTTAGATCCCAAAGTAAGTAGTAGATTAGTTCGATGGAATCATTTATCCAGAAAGTTCTCAGTTCCAATTTCTCTATTTCTCAACCTAATTTATGTGATTTTTAAAGGAACATCTATGTTACTATGTTATTTCTTAAACGAAATGTAACATCTGGAGTACCCAAAGCATGCAGTGTATGAGTGCAATGAAATTTACTATCCAATGAGTGTTCTGTTATAAGATTTTTGAGTCAGATTCTTTTGTTAAATTTTATTGCTAAAAAAATAGGTCATAATCATGGAATAAGTTTTTTACAAATATAAGGATTTTATGTTAAATTACATAGTTGGACAATTGTTACTTTCGTTAATTATATATAAATTCAACATTACAAAGTCATTATGTGAAATAGCAAAATTTGAAATTTGTGTCTCTTTTTATGATTCATCAAAAAATTACTAAAACCAATATTAAACTTTCGTATCTCTGTGAGTGTTATATAAATATTTTCATGTCTGCTATAACATTACACTGTTACAAGAAAATGATTCCGCAAATGAAAAGTTAAAATTTTAGATCCCAAAGTAAGTAGTAGATTAGTTCGATGGAATCATTTATCCAGAAAGTTCTCAGTTCCAATTTCTCTATTTCTGAACCTAATTTATGTGATTTTTAAAGGAACAACTATGTTACTATGTTATTTCTTAAACGAAATGTAACATCTGGAGTACCCAAAGAATGCAGTGTATGAGTTCAATGAAATTTACTATCCAATGAGTGTTCTGTTATAAGATTTTTGAGTCAGATTCTTTTGTTAAATTTTATTGCTAAAAAATAGGTCATAATCATTGAATAAGTTTTTTACAAATATAAGGATTTTATGTTAAATTACATAGTTGGACAATTGTTACTTTTGTTAATTATATATAAATTCAACATTACAAAGTCATTATGTGAAATAGCAAAATTTGAAATTTGTGTCTCTTTTTATGGTTCATCAAAAAATTACAAAAACCAATATTAAACTTTCGTATCTCTGTGAGTGTTATATAAATATTTTCATTTCTGCTATAACATTACACTGTTACAAGAAAATGATTCCGCAAATGAAAAGTTAAAATTTTAGATCCCAAAGTAAGTAGTAGATTAGTTCGATGGAATCATTTATCCAGAAAGTTCTCAGTTCCAATTTCTCTATTTCTCAACCTAATTTATGTGATTTTTAAAGGAACATCTATGTTACTATGTTATTTCTTAAACGAAATGTAACATCTGGAGTACCCAAAGCATGCAGTGTATGAGTGCAATGAAATTTACTATCCAATGAGTGTTCTGTTATAAGATTTTTGAGTCAGATTCTTTTGTTAAATTTTATTGCTAAAAAAATAGGTCATAATCATGGAATAAGTTTTTTACAAATATAAGGATTTTATGTTAAATTACATAGTTGGACAATTGTTACTTTCGTTAATTATATATAAATTCAACATTACAAAGTCATTATGTG